>NC_047515.1:41244290-41584290 GCF_902827115.2 Pseudochaenichthys georgianus
CAAAGTATAAAGCCTCTGTCCTCTCTTCAGTCTCCACACTCGTACATCCTCAGTTTAGGGCATCCCTAATTCCCTTGGCTCTAGCATTGTCTTTTGTCTTTTAATCCACAAGATGCACCCTGACGTTTTTCTTACCTCATCACCTGACAGCCCTAAACCATCTCAGCACCTGTTCCGACTCCCCCAATCTGCTCTGCAGTTTCCTGCCCATCCCCTTAGCTGCATCTCATTGACTCAAAAGCAATTTCAGGAGTCACATTCCCACTACTTTTATTAATCTTTTATTTCAATTTTTGAAATTAGGATCTTCAGTACTTTGATTGGTAGATTGTCTTGTCTTCACGAGAGTTGGGGAGGTGTAAGTCCAGTATAGCCCTCACACTCCTATACTTTAATAGACCCTCTTGGGCATTTTGGGAGTGTTCTCTTTCCTTTAGTGTGTTGTATTGTGCGTGTAAGTGGTCTTCAAAGGCTATAATCCCAAACTTCCCTCCAAAGGGAGTTGACCAATCACAACAGAGCCGGCCAGCTAACCAATCAGAGCAGACTGGACTCTGGTTTCAGTATAAGAAAAATAAAGACCTTTCGAGCATTAAAGGCAAGGCAAGTTTATTTATATAGCACCTTTCAACACAAGGCAATTCAAGGTTGGACCCAGCATATTTATTTTTCAGCACTTAAATGTCTTATCTTATAGGCAATCTTTGTGCTTTTCAGAAAAACACTTGTAAATGTTATTTAGGAGAAGTTGTTTTGGCTTTGTGCACATCCTGAGCTTTATATGTCAGAACAATTTTAGCACATTTGATGGGCGGACACTGAATGTTGTGCTTTTATGGCTGTACGTGTTGTCTCTGACGGGTTGTCCCCCTCACTCTACGGCTGTCAGATTGAGCAGTGACAAACTCATTCATACAAAGTATGACAGGAAGCATCCTCTTGTTGGTGCTCATGGTGAAAGAACACTGTCAAACAAATAGATAGTTGCCCAAACAGATTGTCCATCTTGCAACAGCAGTTAGTGGGGTTATATGTTTTCAAGATATTTTTTTGTCATAGAAACACAAAACAAAAACCTTACAAAAGCTGGGATGTGGCCCTGCCCAGGGCCCTGCCTGCTTCCCTGCAAGAAGAAAAACGCCAGGGTTTCCCACACATATACCTCATTCACACCAACGGTGTTTCAGGGCCGGTTCGGAGCTGGAGCTTGAAAAGCACCGGGTTTTCCTGTTCACACCGCAGCGGAGCAGCCTCTTAGCTCCAGAATCCGGTTTGTTTCAAGCACCAACAATTTTTCCGCATACGTCACGCTTACGTCGAGGAGGGGGCAGGGGCAAGGGCGGGATCAACTCCTGAACAACAACAAAAAGCCCGCGTTTTATCCAGTTTGTACACAATGATGGAGAAACTTAACAAGCAGCAGTGGTCCACTGAAGAGACCAGCTACCTACTGGGAATCTGGTCTTCCGAAGAGGTACAGAGGAAGCTGGAGCACAATCGGCCATTGTTGTTGTTGTCAGTGTGCGCTGTGAGGGGTTTCCGCGCGGTTTGGCTTTATGAAGCAGGCACGCAAACGGTTACGTCATGACGCAAACGATGACGCAATGACGCAGCACCAGTCGGACTCTGGGCGGTGTGAAAAGAGCCGGAGCAAAACCGAAGAACCGGTTCTGAACCTGAAAATCTCTAGCACGGAGCTTGAACCAGAGTTGCGTTGGTGTGAATGAGGTAATAGACTACACTTGGGCGGGCCGCCCAGGTATATTAACGGCCGCCCCAAATACACTTGGGCGGCCGTTAATTACGTTACATAACATTTAGGGTTTTTTTGGGGGGTTTTCATCCGTGACCACGACGCCATCTGCGATCGATTAACTTGTGGACAATGATTCCTCGCTCTACACCTCCTGTACCCAGTCCCGGACTGGCCATCGGGAGGACCGGGGCATTTCCCGATGGCCTGGCCTGTTAAGTGGCCTGCCTCACACAGGGTGACTGGCTGTCTACATGATGTGGCCTGCCGACATGGCCACTGTCATACAGATCATAAATCAAAGCCCTTGATTGGTCTCTGTGTCATTCAAGCTTGGGATAACCTCAGCTCAGGTGAGGTAAAGGACTCTCTGAGTGTTTAGATAGTTAACTTAGTCTAAGTTCTCAGTGGGTCTCAAACGGTTTGGTCACCATTTATGTAAACACATATTTCCATTTGAGAGGGTAGTGATTAGTAAAAATGCATGAATAAAAATAAAAAGTTAACTAGATGAAAAAAGGTAAGATACACTTTTAAAACTTGTTGAGAACTAAAACTAGTCTTTGCTGCTGCCTCAAGAGAGAGGAGGAGGAGGAGAGAGGAGACAGGAGAGGCTGATTCAGGAGCACAGACACACTCACAACTATAAATGAACCACAAATAAATAAATAAACAAGTTTCAGTGTTTTTTCATATTGGAAATGGTATGTTATTGGTTATGGACATGATTTTATGATTATTTAAATGTATACAGTTCTGTTTCATATAGGTGTTCCCATAGATCTAGTCTCTTTATTTTCCCCTCAAAGTGCACCAGATTGATGCATTTAACTCCAAAAAATAAATAAAAATGAATGCCTCTGTCAGGTAAAATGAAGCTATTTAATACATTTACAATAAATATGAACTGTGAGGAATCATATTTTTATTAAAAAAGAGGATCTTATGGTTTTTCTAATTTAAGAAGGATTCTCATATTATAGATGAATAAAATAACATGAATAGCAGGTAGAAGATAGTAATCAAATTAGTCATAGTTATTATATTTGATCTCGGCTATCGGATTTGTTACGTAAGCATTTTCTATGAGAACTGTACTGTGGCCATTAAAGGAAAAACAGTGAAGCTAAAGAGCAGAGGAGAGCAGAGAGTAAAGGTAAAAAATTCCTTTTGTTCTGGGAAATCAATGATACTCTGGCTCCATGACGCACAGCTACCGATCCACAGAGAGTGTGTGTGTGTGTGTGTGTGTGTGTGTGTGTGTGTGTGTGTGTGTGTGTGTGTGTGTGTGTGTGTGTGTGTGTGTGTGTGTGTGTGTGTGTGTGTGTGTGTGTGTGTGTGTGTGTGTGTGTGTGTGTGTGTGTGTGTGTGTGTGTGTGTGTGTCAAATAAGTTCTCAGTTATTATACATGAAACTGAAAGCTTCATTCTGCCTACCTTTAAATATCTGCAGAAATCCAAAAACTGTAAAGGCTTGAGATATATACTGTCAATAGCCTGTGTGTGTACGTGTCAGTGTGTGTGTGTGTGTGTGTGTGTGTGTGTGTGTGTATTTCAACTTACGATCTAGTCCGTTGACGTAGCGAGTCGTAACTTCGCAGTGCCCCCACACCGCGCTGACGATGGGATACAGTCTCTTTCCTTTAAGTCCTCTGAACGCTACTCCCAGATATTGTCCGTCCACCATGAAGCTCAGCGTTCCCTCGTCCATATCCAGTATCACCATCAGCGAGTCGGGAAGCACGAAGGACTCGTCGGGCTCCAGGAAGCACGGGTACGTGGGCGCTGGCGTGGAAGCGGGGCGGTTCTTCCCGTCGTGGTAGAGTCTGTTTCTGCCCAGGTCCCAGCCCCAGGACTCGGAGTCCGCTCCCACCAGCGCCGTGTAGCCCACCGAGTGTAACGACGCGTCAGCGGAGGCCACGCCCACAACCGCGTGCGTCCCTCTCTGTCTGCACGGCCAGTGGACCCTCCAAACGTGAAGCCCCCGAGTGTAACCCACTTTCCCCCGGATACAGTCTGTGCTCTGAGCCACGGGGTGCCGGTGAAACGTCAGCTTGTCGTCCTCCTTCACGAAGACGTTGAGCGACCGGTCGTCCGGATTCCAGGAGTGATGGAGTTGCGTTTCCAGGCTGGCCGGCGGCATGTCGAGAAGTAAGTCGAGTCGCGGGGGCCGACAGAAGTCCGGACCCCGGAGTTCTCGACGTACCGGGCGATACGAGGGCTCCCCGCGAACATCCACTGACTTTATACTGCCAGAGATCTTCTGTCCCATGGCTGGGAGGAGGGGGTGTGAGGGACGGGGAGAGGGGGCGGATTGAGGGTGGTAATGGGGAGGGGGTTTTGGTTCCTGACGTTACCTCATAGGTGCAGTGGTAACACAGAGGGTCCGGGGTGGAAAGGTGCTTTAGGAAAACACGCCGTCTTTAGCGAGGGGGAACCACACGCCTGAAACACACACATTGAAAACGTTAACAACAACAACAACAACAAAGAGCAGGAAGGGGGGGGAATCACAATGTTTACAGTACTATTTAAATATGTTTGTTAGAATGCTTTAAAATATGACTCGGTCAAATCATTATTTGTTGCAGTTTCTCTTGTATTACAGAAGGCTATACCCACACCACGAAGGTCTGTTGTCTACAGTACTGAAGCAATTTAGCTAAACAAATAAACATTTGATGATGACATTTAAATTGGTCAAAACAACACGTTTGAAAAAGTCACCTTGGACTCTGGGAAAGTGGTTTTTCAGATGTTTTATGGACTGATTATTCCATCGCATAGAACAAACACTGCAATAGATTGGCAATGAAAATATTCGTTAGCTGCAGCCCTACTCTGCTCATAAAACTTGATGCACAAAAGACTTATGGATGCGCATCCAACACAGAGACAGCGTTACAAGTGCTGGCCGACAGCCAGAGCTGCAGGGGGGAGGAGGGGGGGGGGGGGGGAGGAGGGGGGGGGGGTGACAGGGGAGGAGAAATGAAGGATGAACCTATCTAGTATTATTTCTTATCTTCAGTTACCAGTCTGACGAGCACATATTTCGGTTGTTCTGTGTGTGGGAATGTGAACTTTTTCTAATACTTTCAGTCATTTCAACAGTCAACACTGGAGGCTAGAATAGTGGTTTTGCATTTTACAGCACAAAGGTCTCCTATTATGCTATTTCTACGCATATATTATGACTCAGATATATAGAAAAGGAATAAAAACATGTCTATGATGTGTTTTGCTCAAAATACCAAACAGATCATGCATTTTAGAAATCCCTCATATCCCTATATTTCAGGCCTGTTAGAGAACTGCAGATTCGGGGTCCTTCGGGCTTGAATGCCTGTATAGAAGACATCAACAAGTGCATTTTGCATGATAGGTCTCCTTTCACACAATATGAAATGAGACATACCAACTAGGACTAGGCCGTGTTGTTGTCTTGTTCCCCTGCAGACCATTTACAGGCACCCAAACCTACACACTACAGGAGAGGGGAACACCCCCCAAAAGCATAGCACCTAAGGGTTAGTGCCTTTAACACAAATTCCTCGAGCAACCCACCAATAATTAAATGTGAACACAGACACAGGGAGGATTTGCGCAAACTTGCTGCCGACGTCCTCAGAAAACAGTTTCGCTTCTTCACAAAGCAAAGTTTTGCAATTCTTGTTTTTCTAGGAGAAAATGTGACTCGCTAAAGCTTTCACAGCAAGTCAATATAAAGCTCTAATCTACTTTAAACCATGTTTCCGATACAACCGAGTGGAGAGAAGCTGCGCTGGACAGACTTTCCTCTCCCTATATGCACTCCAATGTTTCCCTCACTCCCCTATAGTTTCTCAGGAAGGTTCTCCACATGACTCCTCCAGGGAAAGTACAGAACATTAACTGGTAGTGACCCATGGGGAGAAGCTTTAATCACACACACACACAGATGCAGGTGTACTGTTAATACACTGGATTGGATCAAAGGACAAAAAACAAACTGCTAATTCCAACTTTGAAGTTAAAGAGGCAGAAAAAAAACATTGTTAACTTCATCTGTATTTATTATTAACTGTCCCCCCTTCATTCACACCACTTTCAGATTGACGTGATACTATAAAAGGCATGTCTTGTTTTAATTTCAATCCATGGAAAGATATGTTTTTATTCCGAGTAGTTCTGTGAGTCGATTAAATAAAAGAATCGCTTTATTCACAATTAATATCTGTGATAAACATGTATTCGATTCCTCTGCCTTTTCGCCGCCATTTAATTCACGGTAAACAAACGATGGATAACGGCAGGAAGTTCGGGTCAAACTTATTAATGCGATTACATTAGTAGATTTTAAACTTAAGATTAATTGCATATGTTATCAACCCTACATTTGAGCAAAGTACATGTATGGACAAACCAAGACATTACCTTACTTAGTACTCATATTCAAAGCGTACAAAGTCTGCACAACATAAGACAATGGTTCATGCATTTCAATAGACAGCCAAGCGTTGCATTATTTAAATCTCATCCGCCATATTTTAATTGACAAGGCATGAATTAATTATTTATTTTGCGTTTCTACAGTCGGTTTAAGAGTTAGAAAGTTATGAGTTGTGGAGATGCAAGGACGTGCCAGATAAGGAAAGAAAGTGTACAGCCAACAGCTTGATAAATGGGCAAGACTGACGACGACTCATTTACAGAACGCTTCCTCATAACCATAACTCGTAAAAAGTGACAAGCTGTTCATTTCCATATTAATTCATCCAAACCAGGCATGACGCACGAAGCCATTGTAATCACGGCGGCCATCAACCATCCAGTTGACATGTGCTAATGTGTGCAATATATAGGGATGTCACGAGACACAATACTTTTGGAACCGAGTCAATGCCAACATTTAGAGAAAGGGGCAAATTGTTTCCGTCTTTATTACGCAGGAAAAGAAAGTGTTCGAATATGGGCTTTTAAAAGATTGGTTTTGGTGTGAAACTTAAATAAATACAGACGTTTTCAAACGCATAATGAAATGGATATTCGAGAGGGAATTAAGACTTGTTTAACTTCGCAACAGAAGCTAGTATGCCTATGGTTAATAGGTGTATTCTTCTACACATGACTTTTTCTAGTATTGCGACAGACATTCAATATGCCTGACAAAAAACAGGCCCTCGCTACTCGTGCTTTTAGCTGGGAATTCCTCAAGTGCTAACCGTCAGTGGGGAACAGTGGGCCAAAGACCTGGAGATGATTTATGGGAATCAGAAGGAACAGAGAGAAAGATATGTCATGTTTGCTTCCGATTAATTTCCAATATGCACAGCGCCATACCAGTGTTTCCGCCAACGGAGCCCCCCGCACCCCCCCCGCACCCCCCCTGAAATTCAAGGTGTTAAAAAAAATTAAAAAATTGCAACTAATCGATATCTACCGTCACTTTTCACATTGAACATGATCTCTTATTAAATAAACTAAACGCTTTCATTTTAAGTTGTGAGTGTAGTGTTTTTGTCCCTAAGAAACACTGATGCACTAATCAATAACAATAATCCACAGCTCCAGAGGATTTAAAAAAAAGATATACCCCCGGCTCCGTTGTGATTGGTCAACCAGCTTAGAGATGTCACGTACAATGTGTTGGAGCGCTAGCCAATAGAAGCACAAGTGTTACATAGTGATGCATTTAAGAAAGGCAGGTGTGTAGGAGGCGTGTGGCGCAGTGGATAGAGCCTTGTGTTGGGATCAGAGGGTCACAGGTTCAAACCCCACGGCAGTCAGCATGTCGTTGTGTCCCTGGGCAAGACACCTCACCCCAAATTGCTGTTACATGTTAATGTATTTTGTAAATTGTTCCAATTTAACAAAAAAAAGTATGCATGCTTCTTAGTCAACTTTAAGCTGTCTTTGACTCTTTTCTTGCTGTAACAAAACCCCTCTGTTGGAGAATAAAGGTATGAATAGGGCCTATTTAACGTGTGCTTGCCTCTTATGCTGAAATTATGTAAAAAGGAGGTAACTTCTAATCCCCAGTGTCTGAGTCTATTATTGCTTGAGCATTTTAAATGGCTTATTAGGCTCGTCATTGGTAGCACTGGTCATATGCAATAGTTTCCCTGAGGACATCAGACGCCTCACACTTGTCTGTCTGAGTACCAGGGGCTCAAGTATCACAGCAGTACTTCAATAGCAATTAATTGAGTTTAACCAAGGGGAGAAAATGTAATCATCACCTTCTTGTCCATCCAGCAGTCTATAAAACAGTACCCAGTTCAAATGTTCTTTGTGTGCCAAGTCCAGGCAGTGATTTGGGATTCAAGCCAGAGGGTGTTTTGGAGACAGACAGAAAGCCACAGAAGTGCTGCTGTCAGCCTCTCCATGCGAACCCTTTGGGGATATTCAATGTCATCCACATGGAAATGCTGACATCAAACAGCCACTTCCAGCTGGTGAATATAAAACTTCAAATCAACTTCGCCACAGTGCTTGACCACCAGTACTGTGTGTGTGTGACATCTTGAGGAAAATGGCAGGAGACGTAGCGACAAGAAGAAAAAAAGGGGACATACTGCTGGTTTCACACCAACAGGAACCCATCGATATGAGCATGTGTTTGCAACAGGGGGTGAGGATGAGGAAGAAGCTGGGCTAATGTGAAAAAGGAGGGAATAGAAAGCTGACGGAAGAAGGTCCAGACTTGGAGAGGAGCAGTGGACGATGTGCGACTGATTTGGCAAAAAGCGTAAGATTAAAAAGGAGAAATTCAATAGCGGCAAGTATTTCCAAATATAAACTTAAGGCAAGGTTATTTATATAGCACCTTTCAACACAAGGCAATTCAAGGTGCTTTACAAAAATGAAGGACATTCAGACAAAGGCATTTAAAAACCGTAAAAGATAAAAGAAAAAATACATGAATATAAAGCACATGAATAAAAAGTTAGTACACCCTGTCTCCGTTACGCCCAAGTAGGGTAGGTAATTCACTTCAGAAACACTTTGTTATATTCCATGGAATGCTCTTAACATCCCGATAGCAATGAATATATTAAATGCTTTGACAATAAATAGATATTTCATCTGTGGAAGCCGTGGCGCTGTAAAAAGCACGACCAATCATCTGAGCCGGCTAAAGTAGCTGGATGGCCTACCTGCCTGTCAGCCTTCCATCGGGGCACACACTTATCTCGTGCCCTCATTGGTCATGTGCGCGTTCATGTGTGTTGGAGGAGGGGCTCTGTGAGGAAGTGGTAGATTTGTTTCGGTTGTGTATTTTCAAATTCTAGCGCACTAGAGCTGCTTTCTCCGTTCTTACCTAGCCCACCTTTAACACAAAAAGTGAGGAAATCTGTGTTTGGTAGATTATTTTCTTTGTTGTAACAATGCTTCTTGGCACATTGAGGGGATGTTAATGGGGGCCATCACCCCGCATACTCCACTCAGCAGCTCATCCCACAAACGCATCTTCCTCACAAATGTGGCACCATTTGAAAGGTAAATAAACAGGCTTTCCAACGGTATAAGATTTATTGCCAAGAAGCATCGTTACAACAAAGAAATCATCTACCAAACACAGATGTTCTTACTTTGTGTGTTAAGTTTATATTTGCCCCTAAACATAGAAATATGCAAACCGGAAAAAATGGTGCGAGTACATTTGATGACCTTCCCTTTTTCTCAAGGCTCCAAAAAACTAAAAAAGGAGCACTTGTTCTCCTTGGGGATTTAAAGTCAGACGCCTTTTCAGAATAAGGACGCCAAATGTAGTGGAAGGGATTATCCTGTTCCGAATACAGCGAGTACAAACCAAGAACTATCTCTGCCTTATCTCTTACACTTCCTTTAAAAAGGTCGAGAGATGTTCTTCCGCTGTGGGCGTAACGGAGACGGGGTGCACGGAGGAGTCGGGATGGTTTTAAGTAGCGACTCGACCAGAATCCACGACACACACTCGTTATCTTTGAGCAGAGAGGCGGTGAGATGAAGAAGGCCGCTGGTAGCGTGACAGCCATTGTTAGCATATCAAACATGCACAGCTAGTCTCAACACGAGCAAACTCCCCCCAACACTAAGACACAGGGACTTTGAAGACACACACACACACACACACACACACACACACACACACACACACACACACACACACACACACTTATCAGGACATCGGAGTTGTACATTCAGCTGGGGGCAATGACGACATGAGCGTGGACACAAACTCTCCCTTGGCAAGTCGTTTTCAAACCATTACAGGAGTGGGTTTTTAAACGACAGCTGAAGACACATCTTTTTAGATTTGCAATACCCCACTTTTAATGTTCTTATAGTCTTTATTATTTACCTACATTTATATTGCTTTATAGGTCTTCATTTTGTATTTCTGTTGAACTTATGTTCACTTTGTTTTATATTGTTGCATCGAGTCGTCTTGTGTCATCAGAGAGAAACCATTATTTATTGTATCATCCATCTGACCTCCTTGTGTCTATTAACCTGATCACATATTATATTTTGCTGCATGTACCTTTTTAAAGTTCTTAAATAATCTCAGTGGAATTTCTTGTTTGTTTTTAACTTGTGATGTGTCATTTTGTAAAACACTTTGAGCTGCGTGTGTTGTATGAAAAGCGCTGGATAAATAAAGCTATATTATTATACATGGACAGAGTTTGCAGAAGGCAACTCTTGCGTATATAATGTGGCAGGGATGACGTATTTTTGTTAGTATCACACAGGCTCGCTCGGCCAAAAAGCCAATGGGTTATTCCTGCTACACTTTGGAATAATGCAGAAACACATGATGCTTAAAGGTCCCACGGCCATTTCTACTGATCATAGTTCCATTGTTGAGGTCGACTAGAATAGATTTACATTGATCAATGTTCCAAACTCACATTGGTTTCTCACAGCATCTCTGTATAGTGTGTGTATTCACTCTCTGTCCTACACGGCTTGTTGGAGCTCCTGCCCCCCCCCTATGAGTCCAGTGGCCGTCTGCGAGACAGCAAGACACAGCGAAACCACCCCGAACACACACACACACACACACACGGCCTGGCTGGGAGTTTGTGTGTGTGCGCTCACACACCGACTCACAGCCTCGCCGCGTCCCGCCGTCTTGGGAGGAGAAATCGGCGGAGCTGCAGCTGAGAAAAGATTGAGTGTGTGTGCGGAGAATTAGTGCAGACTAATTTCTGTTTTTTGGGACTCATTCCTGCACCAAGTGACCAACCAGCGAGACTTTGACAATACCTCCTCATGTAATGCTCCCTAGTCTGAAAATAGCACTCGTTCTGCAGAGTGCACTACTTGTTGTGATAGGAATTCATAAACATAAAAAGGAAAATAACAACAAGTGATGGAATAATATGTTGAAAGAAATAAGTATTTAGTAGGGATGTAACGATACCAAAAACTCACGGTACGGTAATACTTCTTTATTTTTCAATATCGCGATAAATAACGTACTGTGGACTTGTTATCGCGATATTGAAAAATAAAGAAAATATTTTTGAAAACGATTTTTTTTTACTTGAAAAAAAGTTATTTATTCAATAATAAATCTGATTCGTACAGCATTTTAGTAGGATAGTAGTATTCTAAAGTGTCAACAAGTTTCACTTTAGTTTTTCAAGTAACTCAACTCTCACTCACTCGGCGTCATCAAGGTTATCTTTTAGGGATATGAGCACGTCCACATTTCCAGGTAGAAGCTGGGATGTTTGGGCGTTTGCAAAATCCCCTGCTGTGGAGAAAACTCTCTCGCTTGGTGCTGATGTTGCTGGGACAGAGAGATATGCGTTGCCATGGGTGACAGCAGTGGGTCAAACGGTGCATTGTCTCTCCACCACTTCAAAAACAACACAGTTGTTGCCAAGAAGGTGAGGCTTATTGACAGAGATATAAATATACTGTTGGTACTCGTCAATGTCTCTAGGTGTGTACATGTAGCCCTGTACATATGATGTCCTTTTGTGTTCCGTTTTATGTTCATGTTGTAACCTACTTGCTGCCATGTTGGACAGGTCTCCCTTGAAAAACAGATCGATGATTAACCTGGTTAAATAAAGGTTTAAAGAAATAAAAATCGCGATAGATTTTGTCAGTCTCACGACGGTATCAAGACATTTATTTATCGCGATATTCGATATATCGTTACATCGCTAGTATTTAGGGATTGTTGTGAAGATAGCAGTAGTGAGGGGAGGGCAGCTGGAGTAGAATATAACATTAATAGTGACTAAATCTTAAATGAAGCGATGCTATACATTTCAAGTGCAGCTGTTGCCTTTCCTTAGGATTCCTTAGCACTAAAACAAGAGCATGGTCATCTTTTTAACTGCTGATTCGTATTCTGAGCACATAACGAGACTCTGAGGGATTTTAGTTTCACAGTTGTGTGAAAAGGTTTTTTTTTTTTTTCTTTGCAAGTTCTTTTACCACAAACACAGCCAGCCAATTACTCACTTATTTCCCAGGAGGTATATGCGCGGTTTTATAGTTGTTATGAAAGCAACTTTTAACAGGAGGTCTTGAAGTTAAGGGGACACACAGATTGTATCAGTCAGCTGTTGTTTGCATCTACTCTTAAAGCTGGGATTGTAGGTTGTACCTGCCAGGGTTTCCGCTAGGATTTTTTCTCGCCGGTCAAATGTCCGAACAGAATTTATTTTACCGGACAAATTTGTAACTTACCGTGTTTCAATAATAATAATAATAAGAATTGTGTAGCAGAGTTTCCGTTAGCAGGTAATCACCGAACTACGACCGGATATGATGTTTAAAACTCAGTTACTGGGGCTCAATTTTATATTGCTTCAGTTTATAATCGTAACAGATCGAAACATTCAGATTCATTTTTCAATAAATGATTCCACAAACATTATATTCAAAGAAACTACTCGTCGTAGATGAAGTACATTATTCAAAAGTTTACATTAACTTTGAATAATAACACCTCTCTCCCTCCCCCTCCCCCTCTCTCTCTCCCTCTCTCTCTCCCTCATGCAGCTCGCTAAACAGTGGGCGGGGCTTCAGGTGATTATGCAGCAGTTGATCCGATCTCTCTCTCGCGTCCGGTTATACTTCACTCACGTTTATGTCCATATCGATCAGATCCAGCTCTCCTGATCGGCCTTCATAGAGAGCACCGATCAAACTATTAAGAGTGAATATCGGCCGATAATAACCGGCGGCCGATCGATCGGAGCCTCGGACATTTTGACCGGCAGATTTTGAATTTACCGGTTCTTATTCGATTTTACCAGCTAAAAAACGGTAATTACCGGCTAACGGAAACCCTGGTACCTGCTGATCGTGATGAAATATTGGCCGTCAATCCAAAGCTGTGACACAGGTCCTCTGACTAAGAAGAGCTAATGACACGTCTCGGCTTGCATCCTCACAGCGGGATGATTCATCCTCACACCATCTGACAAGCCTTAAATGCTGTCTATTGTCTGACTCATGCGGCCACTGAGATGCTGTCAGACCCATCTCACACATCGGGACATGTCGTGAAAAAGGAAGATTGTTTTTAGTGGTAGTTGTGAGGTCCAAAGCAATCGGAGAGAACTGGACCCGGAGAGGACGAGATATGGCGGACTTCATTCCTATTCTTGGTCACAATATATGTTTCCATCTTGAAGACCTGATCCCATTTGCTTTCTCTGACATTTGACATTTGTCTGTAAAGTAAACCCAATCTGTGAAAACACCGATTAAAGTAGCGTCGCATTCGAGTGTCTTTAGGGCATCAGTAAAAAACTACATCGTGCTTTAAATCACTCGTAGCATCACCTTTTTTGTTGGTGCTCATTTGACCTATGACTATTACTTTGAATGATACTGAACACTGCTATTCACATTCGCTCCATTCATCTTATACAAGGACATTTAATTTAGTTTTAAGGAAGTTTGACAAAAGAAAGCCATGTTGTTTGTTTTCAGTCAGCGATTAGTCCTAGACCCTGAAGCTTACCAAGGTCGCGTTCACACCAGCCTTGTATCGTCCGGTTTGATCGAACCCCGGTGCGTTTCGCCGCTTGGTGCGGTTCGTTTGGGTCGGTGTGAACGCAGTCCGAGACCTCTGAAGTGAACTAAACAACCGGACTCTGGTCTGGACAAATGCAGTGAATAAGTCCAACAAAGTCTTTGAGGGAAAGGAAACCCAAGATAACACAGCGACTAAAGTGGCCCGAGAGAAGAAGAGAAGAGGCGTCTCACCATGAAAGCATTTCCCAGAACAGTCTCTCTCGCACAGAAACGTGAACGAGCAAAGACGGCAACAAAGTAGAAGAGGGGGAATACTCGCTCCTCAGTCTCAAGTCCTGAATGAGGTCAGTACACAGTCAGCCAGACGAGTGTGGGACGGGGCCGAGACAGACAAAACGAGAGTGTGTGTGTGTGTGTGTGTGTGTGTGTCAGTAAGTTCGGTGAGTTCCTGCTTGTGACGTGAAGGAAAACAGCCTGGCTCCAGTTCCCAGCTCAGGCAGGAAAACAGCTGCTGAAGGGAGGAGGGGAGAGAGGGAGAAGGGAAGAGAGGGAGAAGGGGAGAAGGGGAGAAGAGGGAGAAGAGGGAGAAGAGGGAGGGCTCAAAGTGTTTCCCCGAGCAGGACAAAACCACCCCCCCCCTCTCTCTCTCTCTCTCTCTCTCAGATGCACCGACTGAACGCCTCCAGTAGACGGTGGAAAGAAATTTGGACACACACACACGGTACTACCACATTCGCAGATGAACAGCTCATTTCCACTTTGAAACCAAAAGGAAGGCAAGATGTTGCAGAAAGCAGACCTTTAGATGTTTCTCTTTGTTGCCAACAAACCTTTTTTGTAACACCAGTAACTCACGTTCCACCTATTCTCCTTTCGACACAGACCCCGTCTACAGTTAGATCTGAATTATCTTATTACAAAAAAATCGTTGGAATTGCAATGTGATTTATGATATTACAAGGAATGGTAATTTGTTATTAAGAGGATCAAGTCTGTACTGTTTGTGGACAGGACTATCCTGCAGTTCAACAATACTAATACACTGCATTCATTAAGATATTTATCTATATGTGACCTGCTCTATCGAAACCAGTCGCATTGACCCGAAGACACATTTTGAGTTGTATACACTGCTGGAAAGAGGAGATTCCGAGCTTTCTAATGATATCAGGATTGTTTTTGTTCTCCAAATATTAAGCAAAATATGTCACATTATATAATGACTGTCACGAGTCATCACTTTGAGAGAAAGGCCTTCAAAGTTTCCTCTTCTCTGGAATCCATCGATCTGATTGGTTATTAGCAAATGATCAAAGTAGTACGGAGGGAAAATATTTTCGTTTGGATTACTGGTCTGGGGGAAGCTCGCGAGTGTGTGTGTGTGTGTGTGTGTGTGTGTGTGTGTGTGTGTGTGTGTGTGTGTGTGTGTGTGTGTGTGTGTGTTTCCCGGGGAAAACCCTCACGAGAAACACCGGCTGTTGTTGTGCCTGCTGTGACGTCAAGTTACTCCGTTCACCGCTTGTAATTATGCCGAAGCTTCAAAGTTGTATTTATCATCTGAATTTGCCGAAACAAGTTTAATATTCTGAAAGCCAAGACTTTGTTTATTTGAAACCAGATGAAAACAAACTGTAACGGACCCTGCCGTGTTATCCATGATCACTATACGCCTTGCATTCATAATGTCAGCCGGAGGGAGGGGGGGCGGCGCTGCGGAACAGCAGAGTGCGAGTGAGAGCTGTCTTCGTCCCTTCACAAGCTTCAAACATGTATTCATCGTGTGATTTTGGAAATAAAAGTTTCATATTCTGAAAGCCAAGACTTTGTTTATTTAAAAACAAACAAAACACCCGAACCCCGAAAACTATTTATTTACACAAATCCACGTTTATTTTGAAATGAGCCGTAGCGACCTCCGACTGATTTCGATAGAGCGGGTCACGTATTGTACCTTCACTAAGTATTGCACTTTCTGAAATTCAGATATTGCACAGATCAAATTAAACCTTTGATAAACATTTGCCTCATTTTGTTATCTATATTTGATACTATTCAATATATTCATTTCAAGTGCGTTGTTTTCACTATGTTTGTTTCTTGAAAAGTACTACTAATGTATTATTATTATTATAGTTATATGGATTGGCATGAAGGCATTTCCATTTGTATTTTTGTTACATCTTTTGTATGCGCCAATTCAACCCATGACTACCCAATTATATGGTACTAAACGCTGAATGCACATTTGCTATATCTATCTCGAGAACATTGGCTTTGGCTTTGAGGATGTGGTACAGCTAAAAGCTAAACTTTGCAGCCCGTGATTCAGCCTTTTCATGTTTGTTTTTTTAAAGACTAGCAAACTGCTGCCAAACTGGTGACTCTGAGGCTTACGAAAACACTCTTTGGACGGATAAATAATTAAGACAAATATTGACATTTCCGCGATTCTCCTTTGGCTATTTTTTACCAAAGCATATTTTTTTCCCCCCCATTGAAATGAAACAGTGCCAACGTCTGTCTTAAAATGCCACTAGTAGGGCAAAACATGTATAGTCTCCTCCTGAGGGTGGAACAAAAGGAAAAAGGTCAACAAAAATGAAACATATCTTCTGTTCTGCTTTTGACTTGAGCATCGAATATGTTCTGGGTTAGATTTAAGCCAGTTGTCCCACAAGAATATTTAAATGTGGCTATTTGAAATCAATATTCAATAAGCTGGGTTATCATACATTACCCCACCCTAACCTTCCTTCTTGTCCCATCTCCTTGCTTCTGATACCATCCCCCGCTCACTACCTACGTCTCCCTCCCTCTCATCTTTCTCCCCTGGGAGACGAGAAAGCCCTCCTCTCACTTGTAACCCTCTCAGCAAACAGCATTCCTCTCTTCCCTCTAAGAGAGCGTTGTATGCAGAGTTCTGTATACATTAACACAACGTGACTTGGTTTAAAGTAACAGGAAATCCACACTGGAGCTTTTTCACTGTTAAACAAAATGCACACACCACATTCATAACGCATCCAGATACACCCACCCACGCTGAAGGCTGCTGCAGAACGGCCTTGTTTTTACGTGGTCCGGTGTATTGATACAAGAGCAGCAGGATGCACAGTGACCTCAAGTAGGGCCAGGTGTACACTCCATAGGCATTCATGCGTTTGTACAATCTTTGGTGCACAAGTCTTCACAAAGAGGCAGAAAAAAAAAACATGTATTTTCTGATCAACTGCAAAGCAAAGCGCTTGAAAGGCAGTTGATTGCAGGGACTAAAGATTTGGGAAGCGTGCCGTAAAGCAGCATGCATTCAGTGCTGACGGGTGTGTGTGGGCCTACCAAGAAGAACTAAGCATCGCAAGGGCTTCCTACAAAAAGCAATGGGATTTTTACATCGTGGATCATTGCAGAAAATAAGATTGATACTTGCAAGTTTTGTTCAGCAGGATAATCTCAACACAACGTTACGATTTTTGAAGAATAGATACAATCACCAGAAGTAAAAAGCCAACGCTAGGCTATAAACAAACTGAAGCACGTCTGCATATCAACAAAGCTGTGGGTTGCTAACGAGCGGCGTGATGACGACTGGTAGTCTGTCATTAAGTCACTTTCTTCGGAAATACGCATGTGGGATTTTAAACAAAAAGTAGCCATGTCTTCAGCTTGTTTTAACCAGACCTTATTTCTGGGCTTTGAACCAAAAACGCATTCTAAAAAACCGTTGACTTCAAGACGAGGGAACTGCTGACTCATTGCCGTGTTAAAGAATCATTCTGCTCCCCTCTCTCTAGGGCGATAAAGACGCGTCCAGATAAATAATGCATACAGGGATAAACAGTAAGTGAAGGGTGGATACTCAAAACTAATGAAGAGGACTGCTACTGTGCCTCGATTGAAATTAGGAGCATAAACCATACACACTACATTTAGATTAAAAACCTTAAAGCCATTCTTCTTCCAACACCCGATAAAGGAGAAGACGACTTCCCTATGTGCAGATCGAAGAGTCTAGTCAGCAAGTCGATAAAAGAGCCATTTGTCCAAATGACTTCCTGCTGCTCAGACAAAGACACACCCAGCAGCTGAGGACGAGTAGCAGGTTTTCTGTCTCCGTTTGCCCGGCACAAGAATCCGTTAGCAGCCACGTGTTGGAAGAAGGAGCCAAAGCTAAACCCCCTCTCTGAGAGTCCGGTTGTTTCTTGTGTCCACAAACACGGGAGCGCAATCCAAACAGCGGAGACATAAAAAGGTAAAAGCTGACTCCACAGTGATGTCGAGTGTTGGAGGAAAAGACAGAAATCTTTTCATGGCAAAGATGTGATCAGCAAATAAACTCTACGGTACTTGTTCCCAGCCAAAATACACAAGATGGAGTCAGTTGATGTTTACCTTCACACGAGGCACGGGTTTTTTTATGCACTACCTCGACACTGCTTTCGTTGCTAAGCCCTTTCACATGTACCTCACATTAGGGTCCTTCTCGGTGCAGTTTGCTCTAAAAGTGCTGACCGGTGTTTGCTTGCCTTACGTTTCCTTGGTGATTGTGATGTAACGCAGTCTCTGTGGACCATTAACAGGACCCAGCGAGAGACGCCATGTTGTCTCGACGGAGTGTAGGCGCTTGAGTCTGAGAAATGGATAGGATGGCCAAGTCTTAGAGGAGATTCATTGCTCACTTCACAGCTTGAAGATGTGATGACAGTATTCACCACTCGCATCAATAAACAGGATTCGGTGGGTGGAAGAAAGGAAGTCATGAACACAATTAGAGTTGATGCGATTCGTTGGTTGATAAGATTACTTAACCAACCACATGTCAAGATAAAATGTGGTTCTTACATTTGAGAGTTTTCAGCTTTTATTTGTCTTAGATTGAAGACATTTGTTTAAATTTAGAGTTTGGACAAAATATCTTTTATAACGTTGTTTGATAACGCCTTGGGTTCGAATATACTGTAATTAGGGCTGAACGATTAATCGAATTTTTTGTTTTCTTCTTGTGTGTCATCCACACCAATCAGAAGTGCTGTGCTCCACATGTACCAGCCATTGTTAACCAATCAGAAGTGGCCCATGATAGAAGGTGATAGACAGATTGATCCAATCACCTGCCAAGTATTTTTGAAATACTTTTCCAAATGGCTTCCAATTGAGCTTTAGATGGTGAAACAAAGCATCCGAGTCAGGTTAGTAATGCTCCATCACATGTTTCTATTACAGGGAGAATCTTAAACTGAAGCTTGACTTTAAAGCAACCCAACGGAAGTTTCATGTAAGTTTAGTTATTTCACTCGTAGCTCGGGGTGCTAGAGACGGGAGTACGTTGATACGACCTTCTTAGCCGGAGATATGGCCGCATTTTACAATAAACTTCCGTTGGGTCGCTTAAAAACAAATATCGCAAAATCTGTCAGAAAAATTGCAATTAGATTTTTTCCCAAAATCGTGCAGCCCTAGCTGTAATGAACTTTTCCCCTGTGTTTTCAAGTCAAGTGAATCAGGGATATAGTTACCGTATAGTCTTTAATGACATGAATACGGTTACAACTAGTTGAAGCAATAAAAAAGTAGCTGTGGGGATATTTAATATGCTGGGAAGCCATTTGGACACACCATGTTTGTCTTCATTAGTCTACTGTGGCAGGACAAGTCTTCCGTTTGAACATAACTGTGGAGTTGGACTGGAAAAACAACAGCATGATATAGTGAGTGCTTCAAGACTGACTCGCAGCATTGATCCATTGTGTGGATAATATGAGACTAACAAGGTATTTGGGATCGCCCAGTTGACCTTTATCCTGAAAGGGAAGTTACATTTGTACGGCTGCCATATTCCCATAGAGTTAGCATGCAGAGACAAACCTGTTTTTCTGCCGGTAGTGTTGGCCACACACACACACACACACACACACACACACACACACACACGGTGTGTTTTATTGAGGGATTTATGGCGCGTTTCCACTGCAGCCCTCGCTCGGCCTCGCTCGGTTTGGTTAGGCCTTATTATGCCCGGCTCACTTTAATGCTGCGTTTCCATTACAGTTTAGGAACTGGGGCAGTAACTATAGTAACACAGTGTAGGCGGAGCCGTGACGTCATCTTCAATGAGCGCCCCAAAAAACAACACAGCCGTTAGCTCTTAGCACTCAGAGCTCACAGCTCTTCATATCTGTTCAGAAACTAGACAAAAGTTAAACAAGTACAAACCACAGACTGCCTGTGTCATGCTGAATACAGTCGCTGCTTTATTTATGTCTATATGACGTTGCTGTGAGTGTGGACGGTCGGAGCATATACAACGTTAGCTTAGCCAAGCTCCGTTTAGAAAACACGCATTTTAAAAGGGTTTTTCGCCTGCCGTCTGTCTGCAGACTTGTCAAAGCATTAATTCATGGTTTTTACTAACCGGTATCAGTATGTTGTTACTTCGGCATCATTTTGAAACGTGTATTATAATTAAATCACGGTCAAATATGTTCATCTTGTTGTAGTTGTAGCCCCCTTGCCAGCGATCCTCTCTCTAGTTTAGCATACTCAGCCCGACTCAGCCTGGTTGTTCCTGGCCCTAGAACCACGATTTAGTCGGGCCAGAAAAAAGGTGAAAAAGTAGCCCCGGGCCAAAACTAGGCCAAGTGGAAACGCAACCAAAAACGGGCCCCGCACGGCTCGGCACGCTTAAAGCGAGCTACCCGCTGCAGTGGAAACGCGCCAATAGTGACTTACACTGGGCTTACTTCAGTAGGCAGGATGGTTTTCAGGAAGTATCGGTTTCATAAAAGGTGACTAAACTGATCAAGCCAGTTTTAACGTTTAGCTTCAGCTCAAGCGTAGCCAGCGTCAGGCGGTCGTTATCTCTACAAAAATGTGACAAGGAAGTTCGATGTTTCGTCTACATTGCAGTTATTTGTAAGGAAATGTAAAATCCTACATCTTAAATATGCTTGTGGCCGACCACTTCACACTTATCAAAGTCAAGTCAACTTTATTGTCAATCTTTCAGTTTGTGTGTACAGACAGAGAGATCGTAATACCCTTTCCCACAATCCCGAATACAAACATATGTATATTATGTCTTTACACGTCTGTTTCACACATTTGGCATTTACATGATCAATGCCTCAGTCATTTAATAAACAAGACACGACTCGCTGACTCATTAGCTCCGAGTTGGCTTTCTATAATGTTTGACTCCAGGTTACGATCGTTAGGCGTCAAACAGGCTTTTCTAAGCAATTCGTCTCCAAACACCGACACGTCCTTGAATATAAATCAACCCTGAGATGTTTAAACAATTGCTGCAAGGGAGGCTCATTGGAGTATTGGATTGTTTCTATTTTTGGTCTCTTGGTTGATCTACTTTTGTTATTCAGGCGTTGTGTTGATATGAGACACACATGCCGGTTTCAGTGTCAAAGCATATTAGTTATTCGAACAGCACTGATCAAAAACAACCGTCTATGTTATGTTGTGATGCTGCATTTTCAGTGAAGGTTGCATCTGGCTTAAGTGTACAGTTTATCGCTATACGATGTTTTACAGCTGTAATAAAACCTTCACATTAATGCTTTGTTTTTCTGCAGTACATTAGGTTGTTTGAGATATTTATTATTTTTGGCTACAACACAAAACATTGTCATCGTTCTTTTTGACTTTTCTCAGCAAAATCAGAAATATTTTTTTGGTAATCGGCTATTTTTCCTGTAATTTCAGTTGCTTTTCCTGCATTTAGTTTTAGTTAAGTCCTGACACTATAGGTGTAATTCACACACATACAGAGAACTGTGTGTCAGCTGCAGCCATGTCACACTTCTGAAGTGAACCGTAGCAATCAGGTTAGTGACAAAAGGGCCTTTATAAGAGGAAACCTTAGCCCCATCTCTCTGAGCCTGTCGTATATATCGGCTGCTTTTGGGTTGGGACCCGTTGCAATATTTAGCAGCAGCTTGGATCAGTTTCCCTGCAGGTGAGCCCAAACCGGTCTGATCAGGTTTCTGCAGCTGGGTCACAGACCGTGAAGAGGATCCGTCTTCACAGAAACCACTTCTCATCACCAAGGGGATACTTAGCCATTTCCCAACAAAGGCATATCACTCATCAGCGGTGAAAGAAGTATTCAGATCACTTAAGTAAAAGCACCAATGCAATAATGTACACGTAGTCCATAACGAGTAAAAGTACCAATGCAATAATGTACACGTGGTCCATAATGAGTAAAAGCACCAATGCAATAATGTACATGTAGTCCATAACGATTAAAAGTACCAATGCAATAATGTACACGTAGTCCATAATGAGTAAAAGTACCAATGCAATAATGTACACGTGGTCCATAACGAGTAAAAGTACCAATGCAATAATGTACATGTAGTCCATAACGATTAAAAGTACCAATGCAATAATGTACACGTAGTCCATAACGAGTAAAAGTACCGATGCAATAATGTACATGTGGTTCATAACGAGTAAAAGTACCAATGCAATAATGTACATGTGGTTCATAACGAGTAAAAGTACCAATGCAATAATGTACATGTGGTCCATAACGAGTAAAAGTACCAATGCAATAATGTACATGTGGTCCATAACGAGTAAAAGTACCAATGCAATAATGTACATGTGGTCCATAACGAGTAAAAGTACCAATGCAATAATGTACATGTGGTTCATAACGAGTAAAAGTACCAATGCAATAATGTACATGTGGTTCATAACGAGTAAAAGTACCAATGCAATAATGTACATGTGGTTCATAACGAGTAAAAGTACCAATGCAATAATGTACATGTGGTTCATAACGAGTAAAACTATGCATTCAAGTGAACGTCACATGCCAAAAATGTTGAAACACTTGGTTCATCTTGAACTTTTGTAACATGTTAGCTTATCATTGTTGTAATAGAGTACAGCAGGGGTGCCCACACTTTTTCAGCTTGGGAGCTACTTTTAAAAAGACGCAAATGATCCTCCAACACTCCACGGCACGATTAGAGGCAATGGTCTGATATCATGTTTTGCATTATACATACTAAGTGCCATTTGAGTGCAGGGGGTTTGTTCTTCTGGGAATATCTTTGATGGGAGCTGCTTTTAAAATGACCACGTCCAAATGATCCACCTACGCAGGGGTCGGCAACAGGCGGAGAACCGAAGAGTTTTCGTTTTGGGGGGGGGTCAGTCCGAATGACGGAGAACTTCTCACTTCAAAAAAGAAGAAGAAATCTAGAACGCAAAAATAATTAAACAAGTGAGTACCTGTTTTTCCTGGCCAAGGACAGGTTCCTTGAACACAACACGAGCATAACATGTCTTCACGTGGTATATGTCTCGTCTGAAAGGAGTTCTGACAGAGAGGACCGGAACGCCGCTCCAGCTCTTCAAATATTGCAGTACCCATAAGGAGCCGTATACATGCCGCAGTGTTTGCGTGGCTGTGTCTTTAGTTGTAAGTAGGGATGTCCCGATCACCTGTTTTTGCTCCCGATCCGATTCCGATCATTTGATTTTGACAATCTGCCGATACCGATTTTTCCCGATCCGATCTTTATGCAATGCATTAAGAGAAAAAAAAGGAACAGATAACGGCTGGTCATCCAACGCGATGAATTCAGCTATCTTGGCTGTTATTGTTTGGCCTTTTCTCTGTTCTGGGGCAGTTTCTCTTTCCTTTTGAAAGCCTCTGAAAGTGTCGGTTGTTTCAGTGCCGTTACCTGAGTGGCCGCTGTGTACTCGCCGTGTTGTTGTTGGTGTTTGTTTCTCAGGTAGCGTATTAGATTGGTCGTGTTGAACGTAGCTCTGTTCTTTCCACCACGCGGAACCTCTGCCTTGCAAACATTGCATCTGGCTGTTACACTGCCTTCGCTTTCAATTTTATAATACTTCCAAACTCCTGACATTTTCTCTGTCCCGACTCCCGAGTCACCAGCTGAACGTAGCCTCTCGTTAGCTTGCTGCTACTATTAGACACTGCGCCCACTCTGTTGCCAGATTTCAGAGAAATAAGCAACCAGGTCTATGAAAACAAGCCCAAAGAAAGCAACACATACATGATGTTGTGTAATTTTAAACCAAAACGAAGTTCTCAGGATGACTTTAAGACGTGAACATGGTCATTTTTGTTTTGTAACATTAAAATTAAAAAAATATATATTTTATAAAAAAAATGTAAAAAAAATCCTGATCCCCGATTTTTTTCTCCCGATCCCTGATTTTTTGAAAATCACGTGATCGGCTCTGATCCCCGATCACGTGATCGGGACATCTCTAGTTGTAAGCACAGTGGCGATCTGTTGTTGTTGTTATCATCTGGTTAGCTAGCTATGCTAACGAATTTAAAGAGCTTTTCTACAACCAGGTGGAAGAGAGCTCTCTCCTGAGAGGCTCAAATAACCTCAGCTCAGTGAGGTTAAGGCACACCTTGATATGATCTATATAGTTATTAATGAGACTAAATGAAAAACAGGTATAAAATACTATGACCGTAACAAAAAAAGTTGTTAAAAATAACAAAAATAGAGTTTAAAATGGGAGTGATTTGTAAAATATCCAAAAAGAAAAATCTGCTTACAGTTCTGTTTCATATGGGTGTTGAAAGATGTATCCATAGATCTCTTAATGTTGCTCTCAAAGTGCACCAGATTGATGCTTTTAACTTCAATATTTAAAACAAAAATCTTCCCGGGGGAGCATGCCCCCGGACCCCCCTAGAGGAGGTTAGCCGCCCCCCCCCCCCCACTTAAATCATGTTCACATGGATAGGAAACTAAATACATTTGCACACATCTGGTGTCCATATCTTTCTGTTTTGGTGGTTATGCCACACCGTGCACATGCATGCATGCGCGAGACTGGCTTACCTGTACGTCAATCAAGTGGCAAATGCCATAGTAAGGATGGACGATAGGCTAACTTTTTCTTCAATGCCATGCGATCTACCCACACTGCCTTTGCGATCGACGTATTGGGCACCCCTGGATTACAGGTTTCATGATGGAAATAAGTCCGAGGCTTTGTCCCGTTATCCCTGAAAATGCCATAGCGAGTAGGGCTGCTCGATTATGGCAAAAATCATAATCTCGATTATTTGGGTCAATAGTTGATATCACGATTATTAAAAACGATTATCCATTTACTTTGAAAACATCTATTTATTGAAAGAAAACATTTGAACAGTATGTTTTTAAACAGTTGATTACCCTGAACTTTAAGTATAATTCAACTGAAAAACCAATACATTTTTTTTTTAAACGTAATTGCGATTAAAATACGATTAATTGAGCAGCCCTAATAGCGAGGTCACAAGCGTAGTTAAATGTTGTGAAAAAAACGAAGTAACATAAAATGGGAATACACGAGAAGTATATCAGGGTTTTACCAAAGTAGAAGAAGAAGACACTTTATTAATTACCAACGGGGAAATTAAAGTACTTCAGTAAAGGTACCGAGTTACTTTCCATTAGGGCTGCACGAGTTGTTGTGATTATTTTTACTGATATGATTTCCAATATTGGAAAAGATTGATATTTTATTCCAATCCTAATATAATATATCAAGAGGATCTGAACCAAATAAATGTGTTTTGTTGAGTCTGTGTAATATAATTTGTAAGAAGCAGAGATATCTCTACTGCTTTACTTCATTGAAAATGATATTTTAACACATATTTATCCTTTAACAAATACTATGCTTCCTGCTATTTGAATATCGCACTATATTTTGGACCGATTGTGGAGCCCTCCTTTCCTCCACTAGTCATTCCTACCTCAGCAGCGTTATCATCCAATACAATGCTTGGCTTTAGGTGTAATTATAGACAGAAAAGCAGCAACTCAAGGCAGTGCTGGAGTATGGAAAGAAGGTGGATGAGCATACTTGGTGATGGGATTGGAAACTAACCTTTTAATCCCTCCGATTGCAGGCGTCCTGAGAAAAGCGCATCTCTTCCAAGACAACAAGGCACAGGTCACAGTTTCACGCGCTGGTTATTTCCTGTTGAGAAAAGACAAATCAAAACGATGAGGTGTTTGTCCGATGCTGGAAGGCTCCATTTCATTTTAAAACTCCGTTGTTTTGACAAACCAAATAGCGTCGATAGCCGCTTTCACACCAAGTACTTTGCCGTACTTAGTTCACAGTACTTAGTTCATCAGATGAACTAAAAAGCAGATCGCGTTCACACCGGAATAAATCCCTGAGGGAGGGTTAGGCAAATTAAGCCGCTGACGTCACTTCTTCTGCTTTAGGTTTACTGGCAGGCCGCAAACCACTTCACGGCGTATACTGCCGCCCAAGTCCCCGGCCGGAAGTCCCCGGAGTTGGGGACTGGCTTCAGTAGAAGCTGCTGGGAGTCCCAGCAGCTTCTACTGAAGCCTTCCGAGTAAATCGCCAGAACGCCGACACCTCCTCATCTCCACCGCTGCCATGTTTTATTTTGTGTTGCCATAAATTAGTCTCTCTGCGTTTCTGCGCTGGGCTAATGCTAATGCTAATAATGCTAATGCGAGGATAATAAAATGGCGGCTTCACAACATTTTTCCGACTTTTACAGGGCGTGGTTTGCAATCCGCCCAGCCAATCAGACATAGTAACGTTTTTCTCCCATGAAAGTACCTGCTCTCTAGCAGGGACTGAAAAGGTTCCTATTTCTGATTGGCTGGGTGGAAAGTTCTAATTCCAGATTTTTTTGGTGTGAACGCAAAATGGTAACAATGGTCTGCAGAGCATCTTAATGAGCTCAAACACTGAACACTCCACGGCACGATTAGAGGCAATGGTCTGATATAATGTTTTGCATTATACATACTAAGTGCCATTTGAGTGCAGGGGGGGGGGGGGGTTGTTCTTCTGGGAATATATGTGATGGTTGGGTCCAGTTCAAATTCAGGCTGAGATAAAGCAGGGGACAGTGATAAAAAGAGATAAGGGAAAGAGGAGGAATAACTTAAGCCCTTTTCAATATTCATGAGCCATGTCAATGGTAATGTTCACCAAATGTTAAGACTAGTCCTCTTTAAACATTAAAGACAGTGTACTCTCCCCTGGCTGCCATTGGCAACTTAAGTCTGTGATCAGGCCAACGAATACTGCGGCAGCTATGCTGAGGGGTGCAAAAACACACATCAGAATAAAAAAAGGTGTCAGTACAGCTTTGCTATATGAATGAGGTACTTTCAAGAGTTATGAACGAGTGTCTGAGGTAAGGATGACAGACGGGGGACAGTGCCAACACTACTAGACTGTGGTCAAGCACTACTTTACTCCTCTAAAGCCCGATGAAGGACTCAGTGTCGGCTGCTTTTCCTTCACAAGTGTAGCGTCAGTGGAGGAGTTATTCTGTCCGCTCAGTTATCAGGAGCCACTCGATGCATTTAAAGAGAAATGCAAAACTGTGTGAGGGATGTTATCTTGATAATTGCGAATTCAAATGAGCACAGAATGTTTGGTGCCGGATTGGTGCGCAGCGGGTGTGAATAGCCCCATAGTTGCGAATGTACAAAGTGACCCTCTTAAAGACAGAAAAGTAGAGACTCCCAGGGTATCAATAGCGTAGTGCAGAGTCCTAAAATCCCCAAATCACTTGGCATTTAAATCACAGCCAGTTCCTGAGTCAGTCGTTAAAATACAAGACGGCTAACGACAGGTCAAACCGGGACTGGTCTAATGTCTTTAGAAATGATCCACTGATTCAATATGGAGGCAACAGGGTGCAAATATATTATAGAGCAAACACACATCCAACCCTGTGTGTATGTGCGTGTGTGTGTGTGTGAGAGACAGCGGGATAGCTTACACAGAAGCCTTCTCTCCAATAACCCTCGCCACCTGTTTGCTCCGTCGTTCAGCTCCAGTAACAGCCAGGGTGTGGAAACAAAGGTCAAGGTGATGCGAGGAAGCAGTCTTTACTATAATCTTTGAAGGTTTCTCAACTTGAGGTCAACCAAAAGGTTACAGCCTTTGCTTCACCCCGGGTGTAGTGGCTAAGCAACACACGTAACAATAAATAAGAAATGCACTCAAAATGTAACTACCGCTGAGGCTACAGGTACAGTGTGTTACACAGGGATTCAATCCAATGTGAAAGCAAGAGTAGCATCCTTGGTGTATTTTATTCCCTGTGGTTTAACCCGGACACACCTGACATAAACACCTACGTAAATGATAAATATTAGTCCAATTACTATGTATACAAACCGCAAGAAAACTAATGTTTATCTGATAAAGAGACATTAGGTTCATATCAGTATTTAGTGTCTCTACTTAAGTCTCCATGCTGAAATGTTCAAAAAGCTCTTTATTTATCCTCATACTTCCATGTTATCATCCGCTGATGATTAACGAGGACCATCGGTAACTGAGGTATAACTCAAGTTTAGCCCTAAAGCACTTGGGAGCAGTTAATCATGCTCCACGAGAGGAAAGGAGGGGAACTGGGGGGTTGTGGAGAGCTGGAGCTTTTAATGACTCGACAGCTTTAATGATGGTTACAGGGAAGAAGGGTGAAGCATTTATCAGTCGGAGGCCCCTGGGAGACCACAGCCCTCAATCCGTTCTGCCTTCTCTTCAAAAATATTCTCATTCTCCCAATCACGTCTATTGTCTGAGTTGTATACGCGATATGATGAAAAAGTGGACTATTATTGTACAAGAAAGATGCATACAAAGTGAATGTGTTGTGAAGATTGATAACTCTGTGAAGAAGCTCCTGGGTGCTTCCTCATCCCCCACTCCTTGTGACGCTGAACGCTCCTGGGTGCTTCCTCGTCCCCCACTCCTGACGCTGAACGCAACCGACTGCTGAAGTAAATACATCTCCAAATGGTTCACAGCTCAGACTGAAGATTGCTAAACGTGTGAACCCATAACCTCCCAGAGCACGACGCACAGCAGGCGGCTCGTAAATATGGCAGCAATAAGAGAGAAAACGTGGTTCGTTTATATCGCCACGGGAAAACTGATTTACTGTCTTTAGGTCAGCTGGGTCGAACAACGACGAGAGCTGACTTTGTTTTCTGTGAACATGGAATAGAAATGGCTGGACGATCGACAGGTATGAATGCAGAAACCTAGAGTATTCACTTAAGAGGCCCCACTTTGTGTAGTTTCCCTTTTCCTGTAGTGTGTTATAGGGCTGTACCTAGAGATGTCCCGATCCGATGACGAAAATGTATAAAATATATTTTTTTAATTTAATGTTACAAAACAAAAATGACCATGTTCACGTCTCAAAGTCATCCTGAGGACTTAGTTTTGGTTTAAAATTACACAACATCATGTATGCGTTGCTTTCTTTGGGCTTGTTTTCATAGACCTGGTTGCTTATTTCTCTCACATCTGGCAACAGAGTGGGCGCAGTGTCTAATAGTAGCAGCAAGCTAACGAGAGGCTACGTTCAGCTGGTGACTCGGGAGTCGGGACAGAGAAAATGTCAGGGGTTTGGAAGTATTATAAAATTGAAAGCGAAGGCAGTGTAACAGCCAGATGCAATGTTTGCAAGGCGGAGGTTCCGCGTGGTGGAAAGAACAGAGCTACGTTCAACACGAGCAATCTAATACGCTACCTGAGAAACAAACGCCAACAACAACACGACGAGTACACATCGGCCACTCAGGTAACGGCACTGAAACAACCGACACTTTCAGAGACTTTCAAAAGGAAAGAGAAACTGCCCCAGAACAGAGAAAAGACCAAACAATACCAGCCAAGGTAGCTGAATTCATCGTGTTGGATGACCAGCCGTTATCTGTTACCTTTTTTTCTCTTAATGCATTGCATAAAGATCGGATCGGGAAAAATCGGTATCGGCAGATTGTCAAAATCAAATGATCGGAATCGGATCGGGAGCAAAAAAAGGTGATCGGGACATCCCTAGCTGTACCCGAATATCTGAATATTCGTTCGTTGGAGTACTATTCGGGTTTCAATTTCGTTATTCGGATATTTGTTTTTTCTCGTTTTTTCTCTCAAATAGAATTTATTGAAATCTCCAATATCACCGTAAGAGCTTGTGCCTCTTCGGGGGGTGCTCACACTTAACCATAAACGTTATCGTTTACTTTCTCCGTCTTTATATGTAGATATTACTTTACTCCGTTAATATTCGTCACACGTTGTTTCCATAGCAACAACAACTTCCTGTCAACTGCGCTACCTCTCCTTCAAAATAAAAGCATGTCCATAAATAGGAAGCCGAGCCAAATTACACTTAAGATACAACTGCAACGAAAGTCACAAACACAATGCGATATCCTTTTCAATTTCAAAGAACACAAATTGGTTTCGCTTCGAAAGGAGCCAGTTGAGGTGGTTCGGGCACCTAGTTAGGATGCCACCTGGGCGCCTCCCTAGGGAGGTGTTCCAGGCACGTCCAGCTGGAAGGACACCGAGGGGTAGACCTAGGACCAGGTGGAGGGATTATATCTCTTCGCTGGCCTGGGAGCGCCTTGGGACCCCCCAGTCAGAGCTGGTTGATGAGGGAAAAGAAAGTTTGGAGCTCTCTGCTGGAGCTGCTACCCCCGAGACCCGACCACGGATAAGCGGGAGAAGATGGATGGATGGACAAATTGGGTTACATTAACAAATAACTATAAAACAACAATACTGTAGAATAACAAAATGAATGCCGTGAATACACCGAAATACACGTGTTGAAGCGGTTCGCTGCTGATTACTACGCCCTCCTTACTACTAATCCCTGATTTCCCCCCTTTCCTCCCTGAAACGCCTCCATTGGACTCCTTTGTTTACCTCTGTAACATGACATCGCTATGTAACACTCGCTCTTCTATTGGCTAGCGTTCCAACACATTGTGCGTGATAGGCTAAGGGGCGCGACATCTCTAAGCGATTGACCAATCACAACAGAGCCGGCCAGCTCATCAATCGGAGCAGACTGGGCTATGGTTTCAGACAGAGGGTGAAAAGAGGCAGGATGAGAAAGATAGAGCTTTTTGAACATTAAAGCATGGAGACAGTAGAGACACTACATACCGATATGAACCTGAGCATGAGCAGAGTATGTGCTCTTTAACTTCACTAATGGATAAAGTAAATTGTATAGACTGGTCTTCCTTATTTGGTGAAGTTAACTGACCGCATTACTCCATCATAGTGTTCTTTAGTTTCCTTGTAGTCAATTATATTTAACCCAGACGTTTTCCCACAGAACATTTGTTTTCTTAAATGTTTGCCCTGCTTCTAAGTGTTTGAGTGTTACTTGGGTGTCATGAAATGCGTCTCCAAAGAAAATATATTGTTATTTGTATTATTATCTAGGGATGCTCCGATCGAGATCGGCCGATACTCACTCTCTACCGATCGACCGGTGCTCTCTAAACATGCCGATCGCGAGAGCCGATCGCATGACGTAAAATACATGACACTTTTCTCTGTGTGCGGCAAAACAAGCTCGCCAAAATGGCTTCACCGGTCTGGCATTATTTTAAGGTGTTCGAAAAAGACAGTAAAATAGCGGAATGCAACGAGAAGCAGAAATCCTGCAGCTCCGCCCACTGAGACGGACCGGTGAGCGCAGAAACACACAAGAGTTAGACCTGACACACCGAGCTGTTTTATCTACCTCTGGAACAAGCTACACTAGTTATACATATATTTATTCTTCACTGTCGGGTCACTCATTACTGGATCAGTGAGCGGCATGAGATGCTGACAGGCTGTCAGGAGCGGGAGAGAGGAAAAGAGAGGGCTTCCGCTCATCACCGTGTTATTCTCCAAAGTGAATGTAAACTTGAATAACGTACATCATTTGAATGTAATAATTAAGTGGATTGTTGCTTGTGGAAGCTCCAGTGAATGAGCCCATTAACTGAGTTTAAACATCACTTTAAATGGAAGATTTAAAATGATGTTTAAATCTTCCATTTAGGCCAGGCCCACTCGATCGGATCGGCCGATACTGATTCCGGCGATCGGCCCCGAAATTGGCGATCGGAGCATCCCTAATATTATCACGACACCTGCACAAGCTCTCTTTATTACGGTGATGAGCCCCATCCTTGCTCCCCATTCTCAAATGTTCACAAACCAAGTTGTCCCTCTCCTTCCTGACAAGTGATATACCATTATACCTGCAGGATACATTTGCAAGGAGCCCAGGTACACCTAGTTACAAATGTCTGTCACCTGTCTCCAAAAATAGCCCAAGAAATGCAAGTCCCAGCCTTTGCCTTCGCTGCAGAGCAATAAGCTTGGTTCCTTCACATATTCCCTGCACAGCCAGATAGCAGCATATTATTGAAAAAGTGGCCATGCATTAAGAGGACTTGACGCACTCTGCATGTAGGCCACAGGATGGTTCTGATGACATGGAGCTGAGCTGAAAGGCATAGCAGCAGATTAAAAAGTACCATGTCACTTTTAACGGCTAAATTATCTCAATGTGCCATCCATCAGCTCGTGGCCTCATCGAACCCCTAATGAAATAACTCATTAGCTCCTCATTGGACGGATTAATGGTTCCTGTGCTCAGGAATATGACAGATCTGTAATTAAAAATAACATATTTTGGAGAAAAAAGGCACTGGTGTGAGATGCGTCTGTTCTGCTTTTGTGTTGCTTTGATCTAACCTCCTACTTTCCCTTCGCCCCAGAAACACACACCGGTTTGTGTTAACCTCAGGAGAACTAAGCAACGGGCAGCATCTTGGTGTCACCTTCAAACAGCAACTTCATAAATCTGCACACTTTTTATACAGATACATGGGGATGGGTACCGAGCCCCGGTACTAAACGGGCCCCGGGGCTGAATTATTAAAGACCGTGGTACCATTAAGCTCCGGCATTATCGGTCTTTTTATCGGTACTGGAGACATCTAAAATATATGTCGTGTATTATTGCTACACAAACATATTGCAGTTTTAGTGTCGCCAACTCCGTTTCTAATACGCAGAAAGACTGCAAAATGCGTCTTTTTAGTATTTTAGATCTTTCCAATCCAGGCGAGAGATCTCTCCAGTTTACACACACGCAGCTGCTTCATGCAGCAACACACACACACACACACACGGAGGAGATGGCGGAAAGAACGGGCTCCGAGGTGTGGTTAAACTTTACCCGTCTCGATGTGGACGATGCTCGTTGCCTAAAGTGCAATAAGAGTTCAGCATTTAAGGGCGGTAACACGAGCAATGTGTCTAAACATTTATCAAAAGTGCTCCACATCCAGACGGAGGAATGCACCGGGTTCGACTGTCTTTCTAGCAGCTCTGTAGCCCCGTCCACGAGTAACGTTTCCACGTTATGTATGCTAGCAGCAACACACGGAGTTAACTCCACGATACAAACATGGTTAATGATTAGAGGAAACTGAGTTATTTAGTTTGTTAAAGTTTCAGCTATTCTGTTTACAGTTCTGTCATCAGAGTATTTAATACGGTTTGTTAAAACATTGTTTATTTTGATGTGAAATATTATTATGCATTTAATTTAAATAAAAAGCAATGTTAGTTTTGTTCACAATTTGTTTACCTTATTTTTTCTCCAAAAGAACCGATAAGAGTACCGTTAAAAGACCGGACCGATAAGCGGTATCGATAAAAGTAGTAGTACCGTTAAAACCTTAACGATACCCATCCCTACAGATACACAACATTTGCCACCATTGTAGTAGATTGCAGTTTTTCCCATACATTGATTTATTTGTGGCGGGATTAAATATCGCCCGCCACAAATGGATCCCATAAAATAAAAAAAAACGATGGTAGTCATAGTGAGGTGGGCTGATGATCGGAAGGTTGCGAGTTCAAATCCCGCCTGGAACACCACTACTAGTGTGCCCTTGAGTAAGGCACTTAGCCCTCAGCTGCTCCAGGGAGGATGTCCCTGTAATTGGTCGTTGTAAGTCGCTTTGGAATAAGGCGTCTGCTAAAGGCCTAAATTGTAAATTATATCTTTGGGAGAATGAACCCCACAGATCCTCAACTCCAGTGTGTCTCACTCATTAACAACGCAGAGCAACAAGAACGTTGTCTACAGTAGCCATGAACTCGCATGTATTTTCTTATTTGAGGGGAGGGTGGATGCGTGAGCTACCCGAATAGGTTAAGGGGCCTTTGGCTTTTCTTGCCGGGTGCGGTGCGGTGCGGTGCCCCCACAAATAGAATCAGATTATGTGGGAAACACTGTATTGTACTTTGCATTCACACCTTTAAAATTATATATATCCAACATATTAATTTACATATAGAGAGAAACTGTAAAGATTACGAGAGTTACTCAGAAAAATGTGAACAAAGGTCCTGACATCAGCCGACAGCAAAGCCATTGAGCGTCAGTGAAGCAGATCCATGGTAGACGACTCAATTATTCATGTCGGTGTAATGTGGCAAAACAATGGCTGGGTTCCTGGCTGGCTGAGGCTAAAGGGTGTGTGTCGGTGCATTAGTATGTTCAAGTCATATCGGAAGAAATGTAGAAGAATATCGCCCAAGTCTCGCATTCATTTTAAAAAAGGAGCATGAACGCCTTAGGAAGTGACTTTAAATTAAATGAAAACTTTATTACAGACTCAGGGTCCAGATAAAAGAGAAGGCATTACATATAACATATTACATACACAGCGTAAATACACTGGCATGTTACCCATTCTAAATTTCAAATCAATAAAAAAGGTCAATTTCCACTAGGGGTGCAACAACTAATCGACTTAATCGATTACCAAATTAGTTGGCAACTAATTCAGTCGTCGATTCGTTGGTGACGTCATCACATGTGTTCTACACCCCGTTAAGCTCCAACGTTATCGCTCTTTTTTATCGGTACAGGAAACATTTAAAACATATGTCATATGTATTATTGCTACATAAACGTTATATCGCAGTCTTAGTGTCACCAACTCCGTTTCTAATATGCAATATGACTACAAAATGCGTCTATAATGTATTTTCGATCTTCCCAATTCAGACGAGAGATCTCTCCCCCGCCTGCTTGCGAGGGGGCGGGGCAGTTTACACACACACACGCAGCCGCTACATGCATGCAACACACACACACACGGAGGAGATGGCGGAGAGAACGCGCTCCGAGGTATGGTTAAACTTTAGCCGTCTCGATGTGGACAATGCTCGTTACCAAAAGTGCAATAAGAGTTTAGCATGTAAGGGCGGTAACATGAGCAATGTGTCTAAACATTTAGCAAAAGTGCTCCAGATCCAGACGGAGAAATGCACCGGGTTCCACTGTCTTTCTAGCAGCTCTGTAGCCCCGTCCACGAGTAACGTTTCCACGTCAGGTGTTATGTATGCTAGCAGCAACACACAGAGTTAACTCAGTTATAAAAACATGGGTTAATGATTAGAGGTAACCGAGTTATTTATTTTGTTAAAGTTTCAGCTATTCTGTTTACAGTTCTGTCATCACATTATTTAATACGATTTGTTAAAACATTGTTGTTTCTTTTGATGTGAAATATTATGCATTTAATTAAAATAAAAAGCGATGTTAGTTTTGTTCACAATTTGTTTAGTTAGTTTACCTTATTTCTTGTCAAAAGAACCGTTAATACTATCGTTAAAAGGACCGGATCGATAAGCAGTATCGATATAAGTAGTAGTACAGTTAAAACCTTAACGATCCGAATAATCGATTAATCGTTTCATTAATCGATAGATTAATCGATTATCAAATTAGTCGTTTGTTGCAGCCCTAATTTCCACACACACACACACACACACACAAAGTGTTATATGGTGATTTGATTAAAGGTATTACATGTGTGTATCTTGACAAAGTGTGCTGTTGAACTCATGCCTGATGTTTTATGAGTTTAGTTTTATTCGTTCATGTTGAAAATGTATCTGAAAATGGAGTCAAGTAAAATCCTAATCGAATGTTATTCACAAAATGTGATGAAAAGAAAAGGAATCGAGTCAAAAATGATGTGGAGCTTTGATTAAAAGGCTGGTCATAAGCTGTGGCAGTGTGGTGATGAAATAAAATAACGAATATTTTGAAGAAAAAGCATTTCTTTACCCGTGATGGCTATGAACGCAGGAGGGCTGAAGAACCCATTGTCACAACACTTAATGTGTAAAATAAATCCGACAAATACATTTTTAATATCGTTTGCATTCATAATTTTAACTATGGGAGGAAATAAACGTACGGCAGAGTAAGATTTCTCATTCTTTTACAAAACTGTTATATTGCAAGTATCTTGGCCATTAAACTGCATTTCAAATGGTGTTAAATGCATTATTAAGATGACGTATAATGACATTTACTAGTCCTATTTTACATCTTACTCAAATGAGTAGATGAGAAACCAGCGAGAATATTTAAAGTCTTTTGTTAAGCTGATGACAGTTTGCAAACCTGGCAACCGCTTTTAACATTTAGTGTCAAGCTTTATCAGAATTTAATAAACCCCAACATTACATTTAGCTGACACGGTTATCGAAGCAGAATAAGTGCAATCAACCATAAGGATACCGATTTAAAACAGACATAATGTTGCAAATGAATTAGCTTCAATTCATTAAAGCAGTGCACTCATGTCTAACGGGAACACTCCTCTGAGCCTCTGCTGCAGCATATTGACATGTGCATGCTGTGCAGGGGTCGAAATTAACTTTTTTCCTGAGTGTCCCACAACTGTCCCGAATTCTACTTTGTATTGTCCTGGATATAACCAGCAGTGTCCCAAATTTAAATTTGTATCGTCGCCCCCCCAATTATGCAGAATACATATAATTTGTCAGTTAATCATCACACCATAGACTAGTCTGGTCCACCATGTAACATATACAGATCAAACATATCATATAACATATACAGATCAAACATATCATATAACATATACAGATCAGCCATTAGTCTGATCTGTTGCCTCTCCTAGAGTAGAAGGGAAGAGAGTTGTTTTAAGACATGTTTTTCTATTGTTTCTCAATATCCAGACTAATGTATCATTGTCATGTCAACATTGAAGAATTCTGATTTGTATTTTTCAATTCAATATGGTATGGCTGTATGGTCTGTGTTTTATGATCGGAACCCTCTATCTGGCAATAAAAGTGGTATGAATGATAATAAAAAAACAGAAGTTCCATAATACAGTTTAATAAATGTATCTATCTAAACAGATCTTCACATTTACTATTTACATGTATGTAGTTGCTAAACATGGGCCGTCGTGTTCTCTGGCCACTTTGCCACCACTTCTCAACTGCCTGCTCTGCATTATAGTCCTCAACCTCAGGGCCATGCAGAGAAATACGGAGGAGGGAATTTAGCGTTTGGTTAGAGAGGGATCCTCTCCAGTCAGACTTGATCCTTTTCATGCAGGAGAAGCCTCTCTCACAGCATGATGTTGACATCGGGAACACAAGCAGTATCTCTACGATCATCTGCATGTGGGGAAACTGTTCAGGCCTCCCTATGGCACCTTGCAAAAGTCTCTGCCATAACACCCGAGACTGAAGATGCCTGAACACAGTGGAAGCCGTCTTCCACTGTGGTAAGTTAGTTGTCTTAAGTGTCAATGTTAGCGAGCGCTAGCTAACATTGACACTTAAGACAACTAACTTACCACAGTGGAAGACGATGCATCATGACCAGGACTTGGGACTTTCTCGTTTCTGGAGTCGGCAGAATTGGCATTGGGGCCAGGGGGCTGCTTATTCAACCACCTCAGCATTTCTTTCTTCTCGTTTCTTTCTGTCGTGACCGTTGCATTGGCACGACTCGAGTCTAGCAGCAGTCAGCAGCAGAGTGGATGACGTAGAATGCATTCTATGATTTGACAGCCCAATGACTTTGAAAATAACACCCATTTTGAAGTTTACTTTTAATTTTTTTTTCACTGTCCCGAAATAGTCCCGGACAAAATGGATTTGTGTCCCAGTAGGAATTTTTATGGTCCCTGGGACATCGGGACATTGTTAGCTGCGAGCCCTGCTGTGCTCCCGTTATCCTCCAGTAAGCAGCTGTACGACTGCATTAGTGCACCACAATCTGACCGAGAGGTCTCCTGAGGTGAGATGACAACAGTAGTTGTGTTTATGTTTGGACTTTGCCCTAACAATGACCCGGGGGTTCGGGTACTGTTTGCATGGCGGCCTGTTCCAGGAGGATACGGCAGGATGTCTGGTTTAAAACATTGAAGAGGAAACTTCCTGCTTCTAAAACTAAGCTACCCTTTCACACAAGGTTGAAAACAAAGACGGGCTGTGCAGTGCATGACATTAAGGACAAATTAGCTAATTTACAGATGGCCCTGAGCCCAATAGAGAAATGCGCACGGACGAAATGACGCACGAAGGGTTTGGGGGGCCTCCGTCCCCCTAGAAAATTTAGATTTGTGCAGGTCTTATGCCGTCTGGTGCATTCTCTAGACTGAATTATAAGATGAACATCACAATATTATACAATTTCTATTTTATTCTTAATTGCACTTGTTTGTGTTTGCCCGCTTGCATGCCCTGCATAGCTATAAGAAATAAATAAGAAGTTGGTCAAGACACACACAAAAAAGTAGAAAACATTACATTCAGTTATAACTGCCAAAACAAACATTATTTACACTATTATGGCCCCTGTTAAAAATGTTTGTAATGTTATCTACTGTAAGTTGGTCGAACGAATGCCTCCTCATCCGGAAGCTGACCGAGCAGACCCGAGCAGCAGTCGAGAGGAGCCGAGCGCATCCGCGAAGCACACGTCAGAGTTCCCGTTAGCCGGCAAATCTAAATATCTTCGGTCAAAATAATTTCCCTTTAGCGTAATACCGCTTCAGTTACGCCTTTATGTGACAGACAAGAAGAGTATGTGACAGACAAGAATAGTATGTGACAGACAAGAAGAGTCAACTCTAATGTCTAACACTTAATGTGGAGAAAGAGATGTCCTGGATGGGTTGATTGTGCGTTGATCTGTTGGTAATGCCTCGGGGTTCCGGTGGGCATGTAAACAAATGCATAATGCTGCGCTATACTTTGTGGCCTCATCCAGTTGCATAGCGACACTTATTGTGTAGTTGTCTTTTAATAAGCAGGTAGTCCTATCATTAGCTAGAACTAGCTGGATCTGATCGATATGGACATAAACGCGAGTGAAGTCTAATCTGACGGGAGAGAGAGATCAGCTGCTGCTGACGAGTCGACACGCAGCTCTGCATAAGCACTTGCAGCGGTGAGCGGAACAAAACACACACTTCAGGTTAGAATATCACACGTAGCTATTTTAATGACCTCTCAAACTACCTAAACTAGTTATAGATATGTTTAGTTTTACTGTCGGGTCACTCATTACTGGATCCGCGAGCTGCATGATACTGGCATAATAGATTGCCCGATCGGGCAACCAGCAGGTGAGGCTTCATTGCCCGAGCTCAATACTACATGGCCCCGGGCCATCGGGCAGTCCTTAATGTCGAGCCCTGGCTGTCAGGTTTTAAGGTGTTCTTTGCACATAAAGTCAGATTCTCTGTGAATAATGAATCAGAACAAAAATGGAAATACCATCCAGGGCTTAGAAATGGAAATAGAGTTCAGCTCCAATATACACAACAGTGCACTCATTAATCATCCCGTTTAAAATATCTGCTTAAAGTCTTGGCCCTAAATTAAAATTGTGTGGCTCTGTTAAACGTATTGAAAACAGGAAGTTATCATCTGATCCAATTAAGAAGGCTTTTCTGAGGATTCCTCAATTTGTCAAAATCACTGACATTGCACTGTTTTCAATGTCAAGGGGCCGACACACCAAACTGACAGCAAAGAACACGTCCCGACGGACCCCGACTGTTGCGTCGCCTCACGTCTCCTGCGTCTTGGCCAACAGTCGCACTGGAACACACCACAAAGACTTCAGCCGACGGCCAAGAAGCACGTACGAACTGCGCGTGAGTGGCAATACCTCTCCTCACCAGCAGGCGGCGGTAGTGTGTATTCGTGATTCAAAAGAGGCAACAACCGGAAGACAGACTGCGTGATAACCGAGAGAAGAAGAACAGACTGCGTGATATAAACAAACAACAAATAGCGTGTCCATGTTCACTCGACAGCGAGAAGCTCACGGGGCTTTCTCGAGAGCTGGAGTTAAATGAAAGTTCAGATTTGCCTCTTAATAGTTTGTTTGGGTCTCTCACTTCCGTTTCGCTTCTCATGCACTGATTCGCTAGCTGAACAGCCAATCAGAGTGATTTCTTTAGCCTCGAATCGGCGGTGGAAAGTGTCGGAACGACCCAAAAAGACACGACGGGGTGGGACACACCAATCTGAGTAGGGCGACAGGACGCTCGTCGACGGCCTGACATCTATCGACGGCCAAAATCAGCTTGGTGTGTCCGGACCACAAGTCGTATCACATCCATATCTGTCATTTCAGCTTGTAGGCACTTGGGATAATGGTTTCAGTTACAAGAAGCATTGTAAACATTAATGTACTGCTCTCAACAGAAAGACTTTATCAACAGTAACCATCCTCTTTCTATCGATCCCTCCTCCTCAGACTTAGCGTCTCCTATATGCCATTCGATTCTCTCTCAATCTGCCCACCATCCAAATCGACTGTAAAGGCTGAACAATGCTAGAAAACAAGTCCTTCGTATAATATATAGCTCCCCCATGAAGGGAGGCTTAACTGATCAGGATGGCCACACACAGCAAGAGTCTTTTTGTAAGGACTCCATAACAATGCCTTTGTTTAAAACACCATTCATTGTTGAGAAAGGAGACACTTCTTCTGAAGTTGTCCATAAAAGTGCATTTAACAACTGGGCACTCTGTTGCAGTAGTTCCACTTTGGCAGGTAATAAAATATGGTTTTAGTAGCAGCTAGCCGGCTATTTGGGCACTTTAACCACTTTCCAGACACTGATCTTGTCTGATAACAATTATTGATTGATTAACACGGTTGTCGTCGTACAGGAAAAACATCTCAAGTAGCATCCCTTGGAAAACCAAATCCAGCTCGCATGAGAAACTGTGGAAAATGGCATTTAAAAACACACCGATTGCCACAGCTAATAACAAACTGACATGTCTCACTTATTCCCCAATTACCTCGTTTCTAAAATGGTGCAGAGTGTGAAATATAAAAGCTCCAACTTCTATATGAAACTTCACTTTAAGTTAGATTTGAAAAGCACCCACGCTTTGAAACACAGCGTACTGCTATCGCTCAGGGACATTGTATTATCGACTGTTATTTTGAGTACATAGTGCATTTAAGTGAACACAACTACTGTCAAGATTCATTCACAGGAGTTAGTATCTCAGCGCAGCACATAGCGCAGACCCTCGTGTACCAGTATAGCAACATGTGGGTGGAAGCTTCTTCCAGGAGGAGCACTTAACACCGCATCCTTCTCAGAGAGGAAACATAAGCAGGCATAGGAACTTGTCTGGTACACATCTCTCTTTCTCTTCAGGAACATCCACCATGTGCCTGCAGAGCTGGGTGAGAATCCAAACTTCAGCACACATCACTCACCCCGCGGCGACAGGCAGCCGGTCGCATGTGGAGCGACACATTACATAACAATCATGCCCTTAAAACAAAACAATGACTACGTTTAATTTAGAAAAACTCCCGTAGATAGAAAAAGTTCTCTCGTGTCATATCCAATTAATACTGACAGTCCTTTTTTTTCTCATTGTGCTACAAATCATACCGGTGACAGGACTGCAGCCGAAAAATAAAATGGGTTCAACTGCGACACAGGCACCAGGAGCCAGAGCTGCATGTACGTCAGAGGCCGGGTTCACTTTAGAGACGGCTCACGAGGAGAGCAGAGAAAGTTGTTGCAGAAGGAAGCCACCGAGCTCCCTCTAGAACGCGACCATAAGTCATGTCATACGAGAGAAACGTCACATTATACAACCCGTATTAACCGCGTCATGGTTACTAACATTGTCAATTGAAATGTAAAACAATGAAAGCATCAGCGGACGCCACTGGTGTGACGGCCAGGCAGTACATTACTGCCATCAGGCTTCAGGTTTCAGTAGGCTTTATGCCTGACGTGCAAACACGCCGCTGAACCATAGTGGCCTCATTACTGGTAAGAAGAGCTGGACATAAAGACACTCTCGCAAGTTGAACAGCAACATGAGCACAGCTCCAATGTAGTCTGCCTTTGTTGTTATTATTGAGAGACACGTTAATGGCGACGTCAGTACGCGGAGATGTTAAGTATTTGTATGTTAATGTCTGAACAAACGGCTCATCAATAAAATATACATCCATCTATTCCTCTTTGTTGAAAAGTGCACAGAATGAGCGAGCTGATCCTGGCTAGCACTCAAAACTCAACAGCAATTGTTTCAGTCCGCGCCTTTTTAGTCAACCATCTTATCAGAACGGGGCAATGAAAACATCAATGGATATTATTGAAAGCAACTAATGAGTGGCCATGAGTGGCAGCACTTTAAACAAGCAACTCAATTCAGGGCGAGCCCCTAAAGTGATTATCATCATCAGTGCAAACACAAGGGCACCGCTGGCCTTTAAAATGACCCGCCGTCCCCTGAAGCCTGGCTCTGCACCGGATTGCTCTTAATGGGATTTCACAACATTAACATTCTGCAGAGTCAGCATCGAGCACACTGGCTACAGTTCCCCCGCCCTGAGAGAGAGAGAGAGAGAGAGAGAGAGAGGAGAGAGAGAGAGAGAGAGAGAGAGAGAGAGAGAGAGAGAGAGAGAGAGAGAGAGAGAGAGAGAAGAGAGAGAGAGAGAGAGGGAGAGAGGGAGAGAGAGGAGAGTAGGAGAGAGAGAGAGAGAGAGAGAGAGAGAGAGAGAGAGAGAGAGAGAGAGATGGCTGGTGAAGAGAGAGTTGGCTGGTGAAGAGAGAATGGGCACACAGTATGGTAGCGGTGGATAATCATTAGACGGGCTTTAACGGGAGTCGAGATTGTTCGTAGATCCTCTAAAAGTCACAGCATTAAATATTTATATCTGGAGAACAAAGATTTCCCGGCAACTGAGCGACTTAAAGTCAAATCTAATCTGTCGGGGTCATTCCTTTGACAGTGACCGTGAACCATAATGCTGTTGCAATATCAGTCAAAAGATAAATCGTTTATTTTGTACAAATTGTGCAGCCAAAATAACTAGATGACTACATCTAACTTACTAAAAAACTAAAGAGGAGTCTACCAATCAGAGGGTCAGCGGCTCGATCCCAAGCCCCCGTCATCAAGTTGTCGAAGTGTCCTGGGGGGAAATACTTAACCCCAAACTGTAGGCATGTAGGCGGTAAGTGTAAGTCACTTTGGATAGAACCCTGAGCTAAATAACTTTCTTTCTCAGCCAAGGGTTTAGTTTTTCAACATCCACAAAAGTCCCAATAGCCATACTGCCATGTTACATTACATAATTGTCCATGTTAAAACCAGAAGACCGTTGCTGTAAGTGACAATGTTGTATATGCTGAAGGGTGTCTCTCAACTCACACATGCCCAACTCATATTGGTGGTTGAAATCAACTTGGAAGTGTCCGAGAGCTTCCCGTTTGACTCTGTAATGTAACAGTAGATCTGCCCTGGTGTGGACAGAGGGGTCAACCGATGTCAGACAGGGGTCAAGAGGTCAAACCCCAGATGGAGGGAAATGGAGGGGGGGAGGGGGGGGGGGCATATGACCTGGCTTTCAACAGAATAAGGAAGCTCATTAGCGGCCAAACCATTCGCCATGCAGGCTGACTAAGACGGAGTTGTTCAAGACAAATTGCTTACATGTTAAAAAAAAAAAAGACCGTTTGTTTGCTGCAACTAAAAAAGAGACCAACAGTCAGATTGCTACCACATCAGCCAGCTATGTTCTCCATCTCACCATCTGCTGTGCTCCACCCACACAATTCTCTCGGAGCACTCTCTGGACAGTAGCCTGCCAATGACCAGGAGGGCAAAGCAGATGGTGTTGTTACGCAAACCATTTAGTCTTTGAATGGCAAAGCCCACTTTAAATCAAATGGACACTGAATGAAGTCAAACTGTCCCCTTGCTATAGCGTTTAGGGCATTGGCTTGCATTGTTTGCTCACCTGGAATACTGGAAGACCAGTCTAAGCAAAGCTCAGGGAAATAACTCCTGAAGACTCCACCATAAAATACAAGCAACTTTAACACTTGCAACAGAAACAAGTCTCTTTTTATTTCCTCAGCACACAAACCGAAGGATTTAAGTCCAGGGAAAACTGCAAGTTGATGGACATAACGCATTTTAAAGTGTTTCTCAAAAAGGCAGCTGACATTGCCTCATTTTAACCTTTCTCTCTTGAATTGAGAAAAAACAGCCAGACAAAATCTCTAATGAAATTCTACGAGTTTAGTTTTGACGTTATCCAATATATATAGCTACAAATTGAGCCGTTAAAATAGAAAAAGTAGATGTTATGTGATAGGAGTGTGTTCTTTATTATTCGGCGCAGGGACAGCCAAAAAAGGACATTTAGGTAATTAGGATTTTTTTTTTATTGAGTCACACCTATTGCTGTAGCAGCAGTCAAATGTGATAGTTCACTGCGTTAATTACCAATTAAAGTGATTCAAAATAATTAAATAAGCTACTAGTTTTAATTCTTATATGCCGAATTGATGCAAGAGCTACACATAGTCAGAAAACATCTTAGGTTTAGTTCCTATTTGTGTATTTATTTGTCAAGGGGCAACACAAAACTAAATCAACTGAATATTTCATGGAGTTTTGAACGAGCACCCAGCAGAAGGGAAAGATTGGGGAAAAACAACAAGAGGAAAGTTTGAAGCAGGAGTTTTCCTCTTCTCCCAATGTGAAGCAACAACATATAACAGTATTCTTTTTACGGTTGTTTTCGGCATTATATTACAATTTCACGGAAGAGAGTGTGTCAAATAAACTCACCGTGCGGTTATCTTCACAATATCCAGGTTTGGAGAAAGACCAAAACCTCTCGACGCCAAGTTTCCTCTTTCCTCAGCAAAACAACGCAGCGGCTCTCACGACGCACGGAGATATTTAACAGTGTTTAAAGTAGGGGGGGGGGCGGGGGAAACCTGCCTCTCCGACGTGGATATGTGTCCGTATTGACGAAGTGAAAGGACGGCTTTCTTTGTTCCTCCAGCCTGCAGCCCGTGGATATTATCACCGTTCGTGTGTCTCTGCCGGCCGCTGATTGGCCGCGGGGTCGGGATCAAAGAAAGGTGACCGCTGTAAAGTTAGCCAGATTAACAACACCTTTTCCGACTGCGATGTGCGTAAAAGCCCTTTTTTTAAAACGCGGTTTAGGGTGTTTTTGAATCTAATACGCAGGTTTCACGCGGCACCACGATGTATTTAGCAATTCCCCAAAGCGCGCGGATGTTGTTCAGGTTGCTTTAATCGATTTTAACCCCCAAAAGTGGTTTACTCCATGCTTTTATTTTGTATGCTTCATGACCAAACTTCCTGTTCAGTACTAGCTTTTGTTAAGAAGCTTGACGCAGGGTGGAGGCCACTTCATGCCTTGCATAGTTTTTATTTTGAGCATAATCACATCATCATAGGTGACCGGTGGGAAATTATAACACCTTTTCCGATTATGATATGCATAAAACACTTTTTTACTAACACTTTAAAGGGTATTTCTGTAACTTATATGCAGGTATAACGCTGCAGAGTAGTTTATGTAGCAAAGTCTACTCAGAGTTTGTAAGTGTATTTTGTGTTTACTCCAAAACGTGGTTTATTCCATGTTTTTATTTTGTATGCATCATGACTTTACCTTTTCCGATTACCACGTGCATCAGAATCAGAATCAGAATGAATTGTATTCCCAAGTTGGTTTATATGGAATTTACTTTGGTTTATATGGTGCATACAGAGACACAGAATGAAGAATACATACAACATATGCAAATAAAAGATAATTATAATATAAAAGCTATTAAAACAATTATGTGAGTAACTGAGTACATTGAAATATAATAAAATATAACGATGTACTATATGCATAAAAACCCTTCTATAAATGCTATAAGGGTATTTTTGTATCTAATATGTAGATGTAACGCTGAATCTGTGCGTATGTGTGTATATAGCAATTACTCAGAGCTTGTAAGTCTGTTGTGTTGCTGTAAGTCATTTTACTCCTAAACGTGGCTACTTCCATGTTTTTATTTTGTATGCTTCATGACCAAACCTGTTTATTTCTAGTTTGTTTTTTTAAGGAACTTGAGGCAGGGTGGAGGACACTTCATGCCTTGCAATGTTTTAATTTGAGCATAATCACATCGTCATAATTTGTCTGTATGGACATTTATTTTACATGTTCTTGCTCTGGAAGATAAGCCTGATATTTGAGCTAAGATGTGGTGCATTGATTTGTTTGTCTAGTTGTACACACACTTTTATTTCCATTGTAAAAAAGAGGATTACAAAATGTGAAAACTGTCAAAAAATGTAAAAAGAAAATGTTTTGATCGAAGTAAAAATTAAGAGATTTTATTTTAAGAAAGGCCAAAAAAATAATCAATTGTTTTACATTTATGACTTTTTTTGTACGAATTACATTTTTCGTATTTGGCCCCCATCATCTTCCGTATCCATGCTATATAAAGTTATTTAAAGGTCCCATGTCGTGCTTTTCTGGTTATCGCCCGTCCCCTTGTGTGTTATGAAGGTTTTTCTGCATGTGAACGGTCTGCAGAGTCAAAAACCCTCAAAGTACACCCTGTAGGGCAGGGGTGCCCACACTTTTTGGGCTGGTGGGCTACTTTTGAAATGACCAGCTCATCGAGGTCTACCAACCAAAAATAAAATCCCAAATTGCAAGGAGCTGAATAACACGTGTTATGTATACATGGGATAACTACAACAACTCTATTTGGGTTCTTGAACAGAAACAAATACATGAATACATAAAACTAAAATGGCATGTTAACCTCTCTCTATTTCTCTCTCTCTCTGTTAAGAAACACATAACAAGCAGGCTAAGAAACCACTCTCCATGTCCAGAAATCTTAAACATAAAACACAAATATAAGTACAAGGAATACAATAAACGAGTAGAACAGTCAACTTAGACACCAGACTCAAATGGGTCCTATGAACAGTCTCTCAAAGTTATAATGAAATAGGCATTCTCTCTCTCTCTCTCTCTCTCTCTCTCTCTCTCTCTCTCTCTCTCTCTCTCTCTCTCTCTCTCTCTCTCTCTCTCTCTCTCTCTCTCTAGTGAACGACGGGAGCCGGCTCTCGCCCGCGAACGAGCCGTTTTTTTGTTTTGTTTGCGGAGGGATCTAGATCGGCATGAAGGCACATTATGCAATGTGCACATTATCCCGCTTATTACACATGGCCACATTCTCAACAAAGTAACGACATGACTCCCAATATTAATTGAAATGCTTTTATGGATTTAGAAAATGATTTTATTGATTTAAAAAATAGTTGTATGTATTGATTTAAATTGACATGCATCCGCTAAGAAAAGTAGTCCGTTGTTACTGTTTGAACTAACGTAACAAAGGCAGGAACTGCTTCGATAGTGTTTTTGAGGAGCTTTTTTATTACAGATTTGAAAACATCGTTGCTTGCACAATGTGCACAAAGTAGCACAATTGCTGCAGCCTAGCAGCTGATCTCAAAGCACGCTCCCCTCTCCTGCAGGGGGGCGTGGTCAGCTGCAGCTCACAGAATCAGCCCCCTGCAAAAACAGCGCTGGAAAGAGCAAATGGAGCGAAATGAGGCATGGCATTTGATTTAATTATAAAAGGTATAATATGTGGTAAACTGAAGAACCCTTTGGCAGCCGAAAGAGCCGGCTCTTCTTGGTGAGCCGAGCCAAATGATCCGGCTTACCAAGAAGAGCCGGAATTCCCATCACGACCCGGCACTTGACTGATGTTATATCGCTTTGCATTCTGGGTTAACAGACTGGAAAGCGATAGGTCGCTTTTTCTGTCAATCAAGTAAACTCCTGAATTAAGTGGCAGGGAGGACAAGGGAGGACAAGGGAGGAGGGATCAAAACCTGTTTTGTCTATTTTAACGGAGCTTGATTTTTTTTTTTTTTTAATGAATGACTCGCGGTCTACCAGCATTGCCCCCGCGGGCGACCGGTCGCCCGCGGTCGACGTACTGGGCACCTCTGCTGTAGGGAGTACAACTCTACCACAGAGAAGACCTGTCTGTGCTGCCCCAGAACGCCTCGTTGGACATTTCTCTTTTTCTTCCTGGGTACAGTGACGTGCCCAAACCCAAATGGACCAATCCGTGGAGCTCCACACACACACTCTCTCTCTCTCTTCGGCGAAACTGTAGCACTTACACTGTAGGTGCGCCGCATTTGGGGGTGCAGGTGCTAGTGGAGCCTCACATGCCCCTTTCACACCAGCGCCTTTTCAGCTCCGGCTCGGAGCTAGAGCCTGAAAAGCGCCGGGTTTTCCTGTTCACACCGCAGCGGCGCCGGCTCTTAGCTCCGGAATCCGCTTCATTTCCAGCTCCAAAAAATTGTCGGTCCAGAGGCAAGAGCTTTGGAGCTAAGAGGTGACGTCGCTTACGTCGAGGCGTGCAGGAAACTAAACCCACCTCCCCTGAACATGGGTCGACTGTTATGCCTGCCTACAAGCAGTAGTGCTTATAAACACACTTTATAAAGTCAGGCAACACTAACCAGGCTTCGTGTGATTCTGTTTATTTGTACCTTACTTTGACCATCCGTTCACTGTTATCGATCATTGTGGAGAGAGGCAGACGTGTTGTTTTGTATTATTGCAGCTATCGGATGCAAGTAGTCAGTTTAGCTTCGGTTTCTATGGTAACATCACCCGTTTTATACCAGAGAAACTTTCATAACAGCGTTGTGATACCAAACAGCGTCAATTCAGACTGACACACATTCACTTAGGCTAAGGGGAACTGGGGATATGCATCAGCTGCTTGTGTGAGTCGGACAGTGAATACTTTAGAGCGGCCGCTGCAGTGTGAGCTAACCGGGAGCTAACGGGAGAATAAACTCCCGTGGAAGAGCAGCACTGCAGCGGTCGGTAAATGCTGCAGAAACACATTAATAAACAATGAACCACGGCACTCTGGAGCAAAGTGTAAGGTTGGAGAAGTCGTTATTCAATTTATTCTGGCTTCGTGTGATTAAAAGCAACACGATCATCGACCCGACGCAGTTGTTGTTGTTGTTGTTGTTGTTGTGAGCGCCGTAATGGCTGCCGTTGGGGGGCAAATCAGCGATGTAAACGGTGACGTCATGACGCAGCAGGGGCAGCTCTGGGGCGCCAGTGGGCGGTGTGCACAGAGCGGGAGCTGAAAAGGGAAACCGGAGCTGAACCAGAAAAGCTCCCGCTCGGAGCTAGAAACTGAAAAGCGCTGGTGTGAAAGCCGCAACAGATGGGGGTGCTGAAGCCCCCTCAGCACCCCCCCCCTTCCGGCGAAATGAACCCAGCTCACACTGTCCGCTCCTCGCAGCAGCGAGCCGCCAACACAGCACCCAGACCCCACGCAGCATTCTCATTGGTTTGTCCTTACTGGTGTCATTTCCTGGTTGCTAACTAACGCCATTGTAAAACATAACCACTGATGTTCCGCTGTAACGGTGGTGGACTCATCAGAGCACAGTGGGCTCACAGGGGGGGGGGGGGGGGGGGGCAGGAGCTCCAACAAGCCGTTTAGGACAGAGAGTGAATAGACAGACTACACAGAGATGCTGTGAGAAACCAATGTGAGTTTGGAAAATTGAACAATGTAAATCTATTCTAGTCGACCTCAACAATGGATTTATGATCAGTAGAAATGACCTTTAAAAACGATGCATACCTCACTTAAAGCTGGTCATTATGTCTTACTAAATCATGTAGATTACTTGTCTCTTTTTCAATCTTTTTTACGTCTTTCACAGATTTGGATACTTTACACTGATTTTCCCTTTTGAATAATTCATGTGCCTTTAAAGTGCCATTAAGTGGCAGCAGCTGTATTCATGGATTAACACAAGCTAATGGGAAGCATCATTTCCCTGCCACTAAGTCATTTAAGCCAACTCGCAGCTATGAGATTCACTCTAACCACACGGATGTACACAGTTTAAATACCACGTCTCCTCCAACACAATGCTAATCTGATGAGCATTTTGAGGTTTTAAAACATAAACGTCCTTTCCTTTTTCCCATCCATTACATCATAAACCCTATGCATTACATTAACGCACACAATGTACACAATATCTTGTTTTTTATTACTGCACATATTTGATTCCAATTCCATTTCAATGTAAATACGACCATATTTTTAAATCAATCAATGTTTATTTATAGCCCAATATCACAAATATTACATTTGTCTCAGTGGTCTTCACAGTGTGTACAGAATATCAGTATGACAATACGACACCCTCTGTCCTTAGACCCTCTGTCCTCAGACCCTCTGTCCTTAGACCCTCTGTCCTTAGACCCTCACATCGTACAAGGAAACACTTCCAGAGAAAACCCACAGTTTAAAGGGAACATGGGAGAAACCTCAGGGAGAGCAGCAGAGGAGGGATCCCTCTCCCAGGACGGACAGACGTGCAATAGATGCTGTGTGTAAATTGAAAAGATATACATTTGCAACATAGGTAGTCCAAATGTTTGGAAATGCATGTGTCTGTAATAAGAAGATGAATCAACGAGGATGTCAGCTATCCTGTGGGAGCCATCAGGGAAGCAGTATGATGAGAGTCAGGCAGGACCGCAGAGACAGGTTCAGCCACGGCTCAGGATCCCGGCGTAGATAGACACTAAAAATAAATTGGGGGAAGCTGGGTTATTGGGAACATGAGAGCACACAGGTACAGACAGAGAGACGGATGAAGCAAGGTGTCCCCCGACAGTCTTCTTAAAGCAGCAAAACGAAGGACTGCATCTAATCAGCCCTAACTATGAGCTTTATCAAACAGGAAGGTCTTAAGCGCACTCTTAAAATGGATAGGGTGTCTGCCATTAAATATTTTGTAATGTTATTATAGTTTTCTTAAAATAGTTTTCTGTCTGTGTTTTTTAATTGTTGTTTTACTTTTATGTGCACCACAAAACCAAGTCAAATTCCTCGTACATGTCAACCTACCTGGTAATAAACCTGTTTCTGATTCTAAATTACAAGTGTGTGTCCCACCTGTAACAGTATCGACAGCAGGTGTATTCATCAGCGAACAGTCTGTAAGAGAGGCCGGTGTGAATTGAGGCTCTTTGTGAAATCTAGACCAGCGTTCCCCGAGCAGCTGGCCTCCAATCAAATCCAAGGAGAGCCAGAGAATTGAAGTTGATGGGTTTAACACAGCAGGGATCGTTTGTCTGTCAGAGTAAAACACCATTTTCTTCGCTCCTTTGCTCTGAGTCAGAAAGGGAATAGTTGAAATTTGTTTGCAAAATACCCTTATTCATCTTCTTACCAAGGTTAGGAGAACAGATCCAAACAGCTCAAATATTTGTATGTCAAATATAAATCTGGAGCCAGGAGCCGGTTAGCTTTGCTTTCCTAAACACTTGATTAAATGTGGTCAATTGTTTGTAGCCTTTATTTAACCAGGTGAAAGCCCCTTGAGATCAAAAGATCTCTTTTTCAAGGGTGACCTGCAATCACAGCACTCTATTGTGATAGAGAAATTGCTATGGACTTAAACTGAAATGAAAAACATATTGTTTTTGAGCCATAACATCTGTTTTAAATCAATAGAATTAGCAATAATTAGACTCATCTATAGTCAATACTCGTATATCACTTAACAGTAGAATAATGATTTGGTTTTTAACTATAATATTTTATTTAACACTCCACTGTATATATTGAAACATTACGGAGCCCCCTAGGGGACATGGAGAAGAAAAATAATAATAATTTATAAAAAAAAAAAAAACATTTTTGCAAGATCTCGCAATACTTTTCATTTTGGACTTCCTGGTCAGTTCGGCTGCTACGGCAACACAGAAACCACAACAATGGAGTGGTTCATCGATTTTACTTTGAGCTTGGCCTTACATATAAAGATATAACATCAGTGCTTGGCAATAGCACGGGTTTCACACATAGACTGTATATATAAAGGGTTTCACATAAGTGAAAGACACCTCAAGAGAACACTCAGAGCGAGGGGACATGCACGTCCTCTGAGCTGAGTTATTGACAGATTCGAATTTCGCGGATCAATAACTCATGAACATAACGTTGTAAAAATACAAACATGACTTTACAATCATAGCAAGGTAGACAACGAGCTACAGAGTCGTTTTTATCAGAACAGTAAGATACGCGCCGTCATCCGAGCTAAACATCAATAATTCGTTACAATCTGCAGCTTGAGGAGGGAGAGGAGGAGTGCTTAGGGACCGTCTACAAACTGCAACGGGGTTTTGCGAGATCTCGCAAAAACATTTTATTTTTATTCGAAATATTTTTTTCTTTCTTCTCCATGTCCCCTAGGGGGCTCCGTAAAACATACACTTTTGAATACATTGTCATCACTCCGTCTATCTTTCTATCTGTCAAGCTGTCACTCGCAACAGTAAAATGTCTGTTACTCTAAAAGTCAGAAAGTTGATCTCAGTGAAGACACTTCCAACTAAACATGAGTCAGAACTCCCATGCTGTGTGTGTGTGTGCGTGTGCGTGTGCGTGTGTGTGTGTGCAGTGGATTTGGTGTTGTGTAAGAGCCAGCATTGTACATGCCTTTTTCCTGAGAATAAGGTTGTGGAAGTGTGTGTTAGGCTGTGTGTGTGTGAGGTAGCGTGTGTGTGTTAGAGGCTGTGTGTGTTGGAGGATGTGTGTGTCTGTCCGTCGGCTTGCCTTTCTCTGCCTGACTTCAGAGGAAGAAGCCGGGGCTTTTTCTCACCAGCGCCCCATGAGTTCTCCCCAAAGTTCTCCGACACACACTTTGCTTCAGAGGTTTTCCCTCTCAGTCTTTCGTGACGTCTTCCTCTCTACCCCCTGCATGTAGACTCCTTTCACCTTTCTCTTTCTCCTCCGATTACCCTTCCTGTCCGTCTTTGTTTCTCCAGTCCCAAATGTGTCATGTGTTCCTCCTGTGGGTCTCTTTCCCCCCAGCAGGTAGTGGAGCAGGTTATAATTGGATGGTGTGTGCTGACAGTCAAACAATGTCACAGAATCACCGTGAGAGGAAATCTGCTTGTTAGGAAGTAAAGGGAACAACTTTGAGTTGACTCAACTTCCCTTCCCTTTGCCCCCCCTGTGTAGGTGATTTATGTGTGTGTGTGTGGGTGTGTGTGTGTGTGTGTGTGTTGCCGAGATTTGTCCCTGATCTCACCCCGAGCCACTGTGCCCCTCACAGTCGACCACAGTGGGTAGAGGGTTCAGACAAAGCCAAAGTTTAGTGAATTAAAATCTGAATTTTCGTCCCCAGACTGGCTCACGAAGCTTCATACTCTCTGTGTCTGGTTTCTGTTCAATGAAGAAGGTTCAATATCTCTAGTCAGATAGGGTGGTGCAGTGATGATGTAGTTTTGTAGGCCAAACCTATCGCAAGAGCTCCCTCGACAATGAGCAATGAGATTTGCCCATTTGATTTTGGTGTATTGCAGAAACTTCAGTGGCAAACACGCATGCATGATACTTAACACGTTTGTTCAGCAGCATAAACTCACATACTTTGTGAATGTTTAAGCATAAATGCAATAGCCAGGAGTAAAAAGCTAACATTAGGCTGTAAACGAACTACATCTTGGTCGCATGGCTGCGCATCACCACCGCTAAGCTAAAGGCGGCTAATGTTCGGCGTAATGACATTTAGTTGTCTCATTTAGTCACTTGTTAGCAACCGCCATTTTTATGACACATTCTGGTTTCTGGCATTCGCAAGTGGGGTAATTACTAACGCGTTTTATGTCGGAGAAGAAAGCTTGTTCAAACCATAAGACCTTATTTCGGGCTTCTAACTTCAAACATGTTAAAAAAAAACTTCAAGACGAGTGAACTGGAAATGTTAAGAAGCCAAGTTATTTCCGGGTTTCTGGACTCCTTTCTGCACCACTCACCATGTTCGGCCATAACATTTTGGACAAATATGTTTCCACATATTCGACCATGAGGTTGACTTTCTTGGTTTTTAGTGAAATGTTTCGACAACCTCAAGATGAAATGGCATGTAATTTGGTAGAAACATTCAGGTTCTCCTCTGAATAAGTTGTAATTTGGTAATCCCTTTACTTCTCATTTAGCACCATACTAAGGGCGACATTTTACATCCAATTTATGACTTCATACCTTCAAGAATAATGACAGCTTATTAGCAACTGCTTAACCATACAAAGAGGCTATGGATCAATACGTTAACATGTTTGCTTGCTGACGTTAACATCCCAAAGCACTGCTGTGCCTGTATGATGCATTCTTGTAAAATAATCAGGACTGGAAGAACAGGAAAAGGTTTATTTTTGGCGGAGTTGCATATTTGTGGCTGGTTCATTAAACAAGGGGAGGCCAATACAAGGAAACGGTGTATATCTCCTTTGAGATTAAAGTTGATTAAACTGTCAGCACTGTTGCTGCCATGTTTGCAAAGTGATTGCGACACGTTACATTAAAGTTGTTTTTGCAAATCCCTAACATATCCAACTCGGAATACAATTACAAAAAGGAGACGGACCTGATTGGTGTTTCCACTCAACCGCTCATAATTGTTACATGAGTGCAGCATAAGTATAACTTCACATGGCTGATAGCGTGGCTGGAGACTCATATTGGGCCGACTGATGATTCTGCAGCACTCAGTGGGGCGGTGGCGAAGTCGATAGGGACTTGGCTTGGCAACTGGAAGGTCACCAGTTCAAGTCCCGGCAAGACCAAGTGCTACCGAGGTGTCCCTGAGCAAGGCACCGTTTCCCACACTGCTCCCCGGGCGCCGTTCAAAAATGGCAGCACACTGCTCCTAACACTAGGATGGGTCAAATGCAGAGAAACAATTTCCTCATGAGGGATTAATAAAGTATATCATCATTAGGGGTGTTGAAAATAATCGTTTCTACGATGCATTGCGATGCGGACGTGGACGATTCGGTCTCGATGCAGTGACGGAAGATAATCGGTTATAGAGTAGTAACGTTGCTTCCTGATTTTCCGGCCGCGGCTTTACTATAACGTTTTTTCTGTCACTTTAATATCAAATCGGTCGGTGACGCAGAGATCAGGGAACATACGTGACAGCGGCACAGCAACACGGAGCAGTCTGCTTTATCCACCAACACAAGAACACCAGTCCAGAACCGACAACAGCAGGACCCGCTCTGAATCACTCCGTGCATGTCGCTGCGGCTCAGAGACACAGGGAGGGATTTATGTTTTTCAAAAATAATCGCGTTACAATCATGTCAGGTTTTTGGTGGATTTAATTAAGTCTTGGATTGCAAAGTATGAATGTCCTCTAGCAATTTGCAGACGATATATAGGCCTACGTGTGTAAAGTTTGTGAAGGCAGGAGGAAAAAAGCTTCCGCGATCACCGTCTCCTCTCCGTTACTCCAAGCCCCGCCCCCTCCCTGAAAATAATGAGTGACAGGCTGATAGTGACCCGATAGAAACGTTGTTATTCACTTAATCACTGAGATATAATGAAGCTAATTTAATCTCATACATTCATGGGATTTATGTAACAGTAAGACAGAGAATGTAAGTGTGCACCCACATGCAGTATTTTTGTTTGTATATGCTGTTGTAAATACTCCTGTTGTCTGCTGTGTTCAGACTCAAGTCCTGTGTGTGATGCCACATTCAGGACATTGAGAATGGAACAACTTCACACACGGAGGCTAGACCTATACAATTAATTTATTTTGGTTTATAAATTAACGTCAAGACATTTATGTAATTTGATTTCTGAAGCACTTTCTAAATAATAAAAAGAGAGTTCATATGTATTTACTGCATGTATGCATTGATGAAAAATAAGCCATGTGCAGTAATATAGAAAATTGAGGATGCAACGCATTGGTATGAATCGTGATGCACCGTGATGCACCGGGATATCGAACCGAATCGAATCGTTGACAGGATAATCGTAATCGAATCGAATCGTGAGACCAGTGAAGATGCACAGCCCTAATCATCATCATAGGTGAATATAGAAAAATAAAAGACAAAAAAAAGATAAATAAACAACAACTCCGATGTTAAAAGGTATGTATGAGTCTGAATGTGTTGACAATATCGTGGTCATCAAACCATAACCACGTTGAAGAGGCCCTATTGTGCTTTTAGGGTCTCTCCTTTCCTGTAGTAGTGTGTTATAGGTTTGTGTGCATGTAAATGGCCTGCAAAGGCTAAAATCCCAAAGTTCTCCAGAGGGAATTGTGGCCCTGCACCTCCATTGTACTCCTTTGTTTACAGTGACATCACTATAGCCGCGTTCACACTGCGGTACTTTTCCCACAAAGGTTCATGCGAACTTAGTTCATATGAACTAAGTACAGATCGCGTTCACACCAGAATAAGTCCCTGAGGGTGGATTAGGCAAATGAAGCCGCTGACGTCACTTCTTCTTCTTCTGCTTTGGGTTTACTGGCAGGCCGCAACCCACTTCACGGCGTATACTGCCGCCCGGAGTCCCCGGCCGGAAGTCCCCGGAGCTGGGGAAGGCTTCAGTAGAAGCTGCTGGGAGTCCCAGCAGCTTCTACTGAAGCCTTCCCCAGCTCCGGGGAAGGCCCCAGTAGAAGCTGCTGGGAGTCCCAGCAGCTTCTACTGAAGCCTTCCGAGTAAATCGCCAGAACGCCGACACCTCCTCATCTCCACCGCTCCCATGTTTTATTTTGTGTTGCCATAAATTAGTCTCTCTGCGTTTCTGCGCTGGGCTAATGCTAATAATGCTAATGCGAGGATAATAAAATGGCGGCTTCACAAAACTTTTTGGGAGTTTTACGGGGCGTGGTTTGCAATCCGCCCAGCCAATCAGGAATATAGCTATAGAGGGGGTAAAAAGGTTCGCATGAACTACTTTTAGTACCGGCTCTTTTTGGTGTGAACGCGATCATGAACTAAGTTCGCATGAACCTTTGTGGGAAAAGTACCGCAGTGTGAACGCGGCTTATGTAACACTTGCGCTTCTATTGGCTAGCGCTCCAATACATTGTACGTGATTGGCTAAGGGGAAGGACATCTCTGAGCAGCTAACCAATCAGAGCAGATTGGGCTCTGGTTTCAGACAGTGGGTGAAAAGAGATGCTGCAGCACAGGCAGAATGAGAAAGATAAAGAGCTTTTTGAACATTATAGCATGGAGACATGTCACAGTAGAGACACTACATACTGATATGAAAACATGATATATCCTCCTCTCCTGTCTGATCAACAATGAGGATTGTTTGTCTAAATCTGGAGCCTAGCTGTTCATGACTTAAAGCGAGTGTTTTACCTGCAGCTGTGTGGGCAGCCGACAGACAGCCATGCTGCGCTGACTGGCTGTAGTTCATGTGATCAGTTAGTGAGTCACCTGCAGGAATATGTCTCATCGGGAGCCTCTTATTATTGTTCAGGATTACAATGAGGCAGTTCAAGAGAAAACGCCAACAGACAGAGTCAAGGGTGTGGAAGGACAAAGATGTTTTATATTGTTATTAGTATTATTATTTACATTTGTATTTTTGTATTCGGGATTGTGGGAAACGGCATTTCGATCTCTCACACAAACTGAAAGATTGACAATAAAGTTGACTTTGACTTTGATACAGCCAATGAAAGGCCAAGGAGTTTTTATTAGGGTTTCTTTATGTCAAAGTATATTTACTTTTTATATATATATTTTGTATTATTTGTGTATTACAGCCCACTGCCCAGAATCATTTTTTGCACTAACCCTAAGCCAGACAACAACACAAAAAAGAGCCAAAGCATGTCAGAGGAAAAGGAAAACACATTAATGTTGTCCACCATTTTCCTCCAGTTCAGAGTAAACAGTCATTACACTCCACTGGCTCCGTCGGTTCACGATTTGTTCCAAATGCTCAATTGAAAAGTGAAACACATCCAACTCCCTGGGCACTTTGTATTATTCCAAGATCACTGGTGATACTGGCAGATTGTGGTGCATGTTTCGGGAACACACTCCTCCCTTTCAGTGTGACATAATGAACACATGTAGTGTGTGTGTGTGTGTGACTCAGGCTAATGTGACGAAATGCTGCCGTTGTTCGGGCCAGGAAACGAGCTGTGAATTAGGTAAGTGTGTGTTTTTAAGCTGAGGCTATGCCATTATTCAGCAGATTTATTTGACTGAGTTTTGCGAAATTCAACAGTAGTGGTTCTGTGGTTTCTTGTCACAACGGTGTGTGAGCTGCAGAATAAATCCAAACATTTTGCGGTGGGTTTTTGTTTTTCACTGTACTTTATTTTGGGTTGATAAATGAGGCAGCAGCAGGCAGTCATCTTTCAGTACCTGCTCCTTTGACTGTGAGCTACAGGAAGTCATGGGCTGGAGCTAAGCAGGCTGAGACTACCATCTGGTGGCTGGAAAATACCATACTATAGAAACATCTACAACTTGGCTTTCAGATATATTTCACAATTTACCCTTAGGAACAGGTGCATACAAAACACAAAATAAACAAATCAAAAACAGAGCAGAACATTTAAATATAGAACAAATAATATTAAAATACATTAAAAAGGGCTCATATTCCTCTATTACGCGCAATGAATGAATTTATGGGCTTTAATACTTTTAAAAAACTCATAAAAAACGCAAAACTCAGGATTCACAGAAAATACTATAAATAATGTCCTTCTGAGCATGCTTCCATAATAGTGGAAAGAAAACATTCAGAATATATGATTTAGTCATTATTAATTATTTCTATTATAATTAATTGTTTGCACCTCACACAGCAATTGTTACCTGGGTGTGGTTTAATGGTATTTACTCCACCTATTGGATCCCGAGGTTTAGATGACGAAGAAGGTGAGCTGCCTCGGGTGTTTTCTGTAGCACGTATAATCTTTCTTTAGTAACGTTTGGTTTTATTTTCTTTATAAAACATCATGGAACTTCAGCACGTACTCTATCTCTGCAATTCGTCAAAGTGATGAGACTAGTTTAGCCTATTAGCGTAACCTTTATTTATTTGGAGTTTAGTTGATATGTTCACTATGAGGAGTTTATTTTACTAACGTAGAGTATCATACAAAATACATTTCTCTTAATGCAATTTAATAACTGAGGTTTCATGGTGATGTGTATTACCTTAACATGTATTGACCCGTAGTGTCTTACAAATGATATAGCTATATAGATTGTTACAATATATTTAAAGGTCGTTGAAATTAGAGGAAGACATTTTCACCTACAAGACTTTCAAGTTGTATTTCTGTCTATATTCTGAAGCTTTCTAAAGATGTTATTTTTTTATATAATTCACAGACATCTGTTTAGCTGTTGACATTTAATGGTTGTGATAAAGCGTCGGCATCAGCAAAAATAGTGACATTAAAATATTGATTAGAAAGAGTTATGTTATATCTAATGAAAAAATTAATGGACCAAGGATAGACCCCTGTGGAACCTCTTTCTGATGGTAAAATGGCCTGAATGAGTACAGTGAGCAACGGTAATAGTTTATGGTTCAAAGTGACGCTCTATCTAGCTTATATGAGACTAAGGCTCTATGCACACTTTTAGAAATCAGTAGGCTTTAGCTTGTTGTTAAATTACCACATATTTATAACATTATCACATTTAAGTGACTGTGGTGCCTTGTTCTTTAGGGAGCTTTGTGTGTGTGTTTGCTGTGGAAACAAATACAAGTTGACAACTGAAGTGCATGCATTTGAATATTATTGAGAACATTTGAACAACTTTTGAAATCCACACAACATCCTTTAACAGTGAGTTGTGTCAAACAGTCCACCTCACTCTTGCTGAACAGTCTCAGTGCACTAGTGAAGGTGTTCTCCCATGTGGTCTGGTTCTCTGAGACTCTTCTCACAGGGAGCACAGACGTCAGGTGTTTCTCCAGTGTGGGTAGGCTGGTGGAGCTTCACACTGTATGAGTCACTGAACTCTTTCTTCCACTGGTCAAAGGAGTGGATTATCTGGTGGCGCTTCAATGAGCGTGAGTCCGTGAAAGTCTTCCTCACACTGGTCACAGGTGAAAGGGTTTTTCTCCAGTGTGGGTTCGCTGGTGAATCTTCAAATTGCCTGACTGGCTAAAGCTCTTCCCACACTGGTCACAGGAGTAGGGTTTTTCTCCAGTGTGGATTCGCTGGTGAATCTTCAAATAGCCTGACTGGCTAAAGCTCTTCTCACACTGGTCACAGGTGAAAGGTTTTTCTCCAGTGTGGGTACGTTTGTGGCGCTTCAATTTCCCATAACTCCAGAAACTCTTCTCACACTGGTCACAGGTGTGTGGTTTTCCTATCCTGGCTGTAGACTGATGTTGATCCAGCTGTTCTCCGATGATACTCTTCTCCCCCTCAACATAAAGTCTATCTGGGTTTTTGCAGGTCTCTTCCTATAAAACAAATCAACAGAGAAAGTGACACAAGTGTATTAGGACACATATGAATGTCTTGATGCAAGTTAAAAATGGACGTGACAGAAGTAAAGTAAGGTTTTTAATGAAACCCGAGAATGCATTCTGACTCGTTGTAGCCTAAAATACCACTGAATAAAGGAAGAAGTATAAATACCTATTAACTTGATACAACAAAACAACAAAGACACACTGATTGGTTATTTGATTAAGAATGATTTGTTGTTATTTTTAAATGAATACAAAGGGGTTGGCTCTCACAGAGACATTTTTTTAAATATTATTCAAAACATGCTAAATTTAAATGTGTTTTTTTCAACCAATATCATGATGGAATATTGCTTACTTTATCTGTTATAAGGTTAGAGTTATGTATAGCTAAATACAAAAAACTAAAAGGGTTGAAGCACACAGACTTGTTTCATTGTTTTATAAATTAGTTATAGTATCCAGGTATCACTCGCTATTAAAATATCTACACCGTGAATTTGAAAATAATGAACATTAAATGATCACATTATATCAGTAAATTCAGAGGTAGGAAGTACATTTACTCAGGTACTGTACTTAAGTACAATTTGGAGGTACTTTTACTTGACTTGAGTATTTCCATTTTATGCTACTGTGTACTTCTACTCCACTACAGTTCAGAGGTAAATTGTGTACTTTAACTCCACTACATATATTTAATACCTTTAGTTAATTTAGTAATTTAGTTCTCTGAAGAACCAGCACCTTACCGTGGTAGAGAGGTTTGTGTGCCCTGATGAACCTGGGGGCTGTGTTGTCTGGAACCTTGTGTTCCTGGTAGGGTCTCCCATGGCAAATTGGTCTCAGGCAAGGGGCCAGACTAAGATTGGTTCAAAATACCTCATGAAAGACGACACAGGAAGTGAGGATACCCGGCCCGGAGGAAGCCCGGGGTCCCCTTCTGGAGCCAGGCCCAGAAGGAGGACTCGTCGGCGAGCGTCTGGTGGCCGGGCTTGCCACGGAGCCCGGCCGGGCCCAGCCCGAAAAGGCAACGTGGGCAACACCTCTGCTTCTCCGTCCCGCGGGCCCACCACCTACGGGAAACATAGATGGGGTCGGGTGCGCTGCCAGAAGGGTGGCAGTGAAAGCGGAGGGTCTCGACGGACCAGACCCGGGCGGCAGAAGCTGGCTTTGGGGACGTGGAACGTCACCTCTCTGGGGGGGAAGGAGCCGGAGCTTGTGCGGGAGGTGGAGCGGTACCAGTTGGATCTGGTTGGGCTCACCTCTACGCACAGCGTCGGCTCTGGAACCTTACTTCTGGATAGGGGTTGGACTCTATTCTTCTCCGGAGTTGCTCAAGGTGTGAGGCGCCGGGCGGGTGTGGGGATACTCACAAGTCCCCGGTTAGGTGCTTCGTTGTTGGAGTTTACCCCAGTGGACGAGAGGGTCGCCTCCCTACGCCTGCGGGTTATGGGGGGGAAAACTCTGACTGTTGTGTGTGCTTATGCACCCAACAGCAGTTCAGAGTATTCGGCCTTCTTGGAGACCCTAGAAAGAGTCTTGTATGGGGCTCCTGAAGGGGACTCCTTAGTCTTGCTGGGAGACTTCAACGCACATGTGGGCAATGATGGAGACACTTGGAGGGGCGTGATTGGGAGGAACGGCCCCCCTGATCTGAACCGGAGTGGTGGTTTGTTACTGGACTTCTGTGCTAGTCATGGATTGGCCATAACAAACACCATGTTCGAACATAAGGATGCTCATAAGTGTACGTGGTACCAGAGCACCCTAGGCAGAAGGTCCATGATCGATTTCGTTATCGTATCATCGGACCTGAGGCCGTATGTTTTGGACACTCGGGTAAAGAGAGGGGCGGAGTTGTCAACTGATCACCATCTGGTGGTGAGTTGGGTCGAGTGGCGGGGGAAGCCTCTGGATAGACCTGGTAAGCCCAAACGTGTAGTTCGGGTGAACTGGGAACGTCTGGAGGAGGCCCAAGTTCAGGAGGCCTTCAACTCACACCTCCGGCGGAGCTTTTCGGGCATTCCTGTGGAGGTTGGGGACATTGAACCAGAGTGGTCGGTGTTCAAAGCCTCTATTGCCGAAGCCGCGGCGGGGAGCTGTGGTCTCAAGGTCCTAGGTGCCTCAAGGGGCGGTAACCCTCGAACCTCCTGGTGGACACCGGTGGTCAGGGAAGCCGTCCGACTGAAGAAGGAGGCCTTCAGGGATTTGTTATCCTGGGGGACTCCCGAGGCAGTTGCAAGGTACCGACAGGCCCGAAGGGCAGCAGCCTCATCCGTGGCCGAGGCAAAGCAGCGGGTGTGGGAGAAGTTCGGAGAAGACATGGAGAAGGACTTTCGGGCGGCACCAAAGTTGTTCTGGAAAACTGTCCGACACCTCAGGAGGGGGAAGCAGGGAACCATCCAAGCTGTGTACAGTAAGGATGGGACGTTGTTGACCTCAACTGATGGAGTGTTGGGGCGTTGGAAGGAACACTTTGAGGAACTCCTGAACCCGACAACTCCGCCCTCTATGTTAGAGGCAGAGCTGGAGTATGACGGGGGATCAACGCCAATCTCCCGGGGGGAGGTCACTGAGGTCGTCAAACAACTCCACAGTGGCAAAGCCCCGGGGGTGGATGAGATCCGCCCGGAAATGCTGAAGGCTCTGGGTGTTGAGGGACTGTCATGGTTGACACGTCTCATCAACGTTGCGTGGAAGTCGGAAACAGTACCGAAGGAGTGGCAGACCGGTGTGGTGGTCCCCCTTTTCAAAAAGGGGGATCAGAGAGTGTGTGCCAATTACAGAGGCATCACACTACTCAGCCTCCCCGGGAAAGTTTACTCCAAGGTACTCGAAAGGAGGGTCAGGCCGATTGTCGAACCTCAGATTGAGGAGGAACAATGCGGATTCCGTCCTGGTCGTGGAACGACGGATCAGCTTTTTACTCTCGCAAGGATCCTGGAGGGGGCCTGGGAGTACGCTTATCCGGTCTACATGTGTTTTGTAGACTTGGAGAAGGCATATGACCGGGTTCCCAGGGAGTTACTGTGGGAGGTGCTGCGGGAGTATGGGGTGAGGGGGTCTCTACTCAGGGCCATCCAATCTCTGTACTCCCAAAGCGAGAGCTGTGTCCGGGTCCTCGGCAGTAAGTCGGACCCATTTCCGGTGAGGGTTGGCCTCCGCCAGGGCTGCGCTTTGTCACCAATCCTGTTTGTAATATACATGGATCGGATTTCGAGGCGTAGTCGTGGGGGGGGGGGGGTCTGCAGTTCGGTGGACTAAGGATTGCACCACTGCTTTTTGCAGATGATGTGGTTATGATGGCTTCATCGGTCTGCGACCTTCAGCACTCACTGGATCGGTTCGCAACCGAGTGTGAAGCGGCTGGGATGAGGATCAGCACCTCCAAATCTGAGGCCATGGTTCTCAGCAGGAAACCGATGGACTGTCCACTCCAAGTAGGGAATGAGTCCTTACCCCAAGTGAAGGAGTTCAAGTATCTCGGGGTCTTGTTCTCGAGTGAGGGATCAATGGAGCGTGAGATGGGCCGGAGAATCGGAGCAGCGGGAGCGGTATTGCAGTCGCTTTACCGCACCGTTGTGACGAAAAGGGAGCTGAGCCGGAAGGCAAAGCTCTCTGTCTACCGGGCCATTTTCGTTCCTACCCTCACCTATGGTCATGAAGGATGGGTCATGACCAAAAGAACGAGATCGCGGATACAAGCGGCCGAGATGGGTTTCCTCCGCCGGGTGGCTGGTGTCTCCCTTAGAGATAAGGTGAGAAGTTCGGTCATCAGGGAGGGACTCGGAGTTAAGCCGCTCCTCCTTCGCGTCGAAAGAAGCCAGTTGAGGTGGTTCGGGCACCTAGTTAGGATGCCACCTGGGCGCCTCCCTAGGGAGGTGTTCCAGGCACGTCCAGCTGGGAAGAGACCAAGGGGTAGACCTAGGACCAGGTGGAGGGATTATATCTCTTCGCTGGCCTGGGAGCGCCTTGGGATCCCCCAGTCAGAGCTGGTTGATGTCGCCAGGGAAAAGAAAGTTTGGGGCTCTCTGCTGGAACTGCTACCCCGCGACCCGACCACGGATAAGCGGGAGAAGATGGATGGATGGATGGATAGTTAATTTACAGATGTGGATGAATGATGTGAAATATAACCAAGTGTTAAATCAGACTTTAGTTCCACCTGGAGTAAATCCACAAGCTACCCTGCAGAATACAAAGTCATTCAAACTAGCTGCACCTTCACCAGCGTTGAGAACACTTTCATGATCAATCATTATAAAACATAACATATATTATTCTGAAATGGACCAATCTGCCCAAACACTACTTTTACTGTCGCTACTTTCACTATATTTTGATGAGAATACTTTTCTACTTTTACTTGAGGAACATTTTGAATGCAGGACTTTTACTGTAACAGAGTATTCCTTCACTCTGATACTTCTACTTTGACTAAGTACAAGATCTGAGTACTTCTACTTTTAGTCAAGTACAAGATCTGAGTACTTCTCCTTTTACTCAAGTACAAGATCTGAGTACTTCTACTTTTAGTCAAGCACAAGATCTGAGTTCTTCTACTTTAACTCAAGTACAAGACCTGAGTACTTCTACTTTTACTCAAGTACAAGATCTGAGTACCTCTACTTTTACTCAAGTACAAGATCTGAGTACTTCTCCCACCTCTGAGTAAATGTGATTGATCAGAAGTTACCATCTCCTCGTATATGCTACTGTAGCTTTAGCACTCACTATTTGCTACAGGTGACTTCCTGTTTACATTTTTGATTGATTTTGCCAGATGTTTCCTAGCAACCAATATGATTCACTCAGTATAACGAATGCTTTATTAATTCTTCATTGTTTTCACTCAAATATTAATAATTATTTAACCAGGATTTTCACTTTTAAAAGTTAAAGTAACTTACCTCTGCTGATGAAGTCATTCTGCTGCTTGCGTTATCGTCTACCTGAAGTTCAGCCATCTGCAATAACAGAGATTACCATATTACTTATTAGCCAACTACAGGAATTAAAATAAACATTTTGTGTTTTTCTAAATGTTAAAGTTGAGACCATTCATTTGACAAAAACAATCACTACCACAAAGCTCAGAGAGATGGAGTCCATCCAGTTAGACACTTGCACATCTGACACATAGAGACATATCTTGTTGTGCTTTAGTTTGTGCATTTTTTAAATAAATGCAGCTTTAAAATGAGGTAAAGCCATATATCACAAATATAAATGAAGACAATAAGTCAGTCTTGTGCAGAGAAACATACATTTCAGTCGCAGTATCCAACATGCAGAACAACAAACTCTATTTTCATAAAATATCAAAATAAATCTCCCCCTACCAGCCAAACAATAGCTCCCGTAAACATCTCATAGAAACGACCCAGCTGCAGAAATGCTGTTTTTCTTACCGTTGATGTGTGAAAGTAGTTTCAATAACTCGTGCCGGTTGATGGACGTCTTCACGTGGGTCAGGTTTGAAAGATGCAAAGGTGTTTCCATGGTAACACAATTCAAAGGTTCCAATTCGAGTTTTATTTTGATTTGTCTTTGTTGTTGTTGTATTTGTGTCATCTGTTCCCTCTAGCTTAAATAGAGGGTTGTGCTGTGTATGTTACTTTGATGTATTGCATGCAAAATCCACCATTGTCCCGAAGGATACTTTTATCCTGCTGAAGTGTGTTTCAGGTTCAGGGGGCAGAGTATGATATGGCTTTTTCCCAAGCTCGGTGCATACTGAGGGGACGGACAGAGTGATGTAATTTTGAGATCGTAGTCTCTAGCTGTACTGTTTGTGTGATATGTAGAGGGGCAGCAGTCCAAGCATGGCGGTATAGATGAATTTGTATCAGTGCAGAGATCTGCGCATTGATAGTGATGTCCAGTTAACTAAAACGTACAGCGTGCAATGGTGTGTGAGGGGTTAACAATTGGTTATTAACCTCAGAGCCCCATGGTAAACAGCGTCCAGCAGATGAAGGGAGTGAGCTGAGGCGTTCATGTACACAACATCCCTGTAGTCCAAGAGCCGCAACAATTTGGCAGCTACAAGCCGTTTCCTAGCACTTGTGGAGAAGCAGGCCTTGTTTCTTAAAAAAAAAATCCCAGTTTGAATTTCAGTTTCCTTAAAAGATAGTCAATATGAGGTTTAAAGCAGAGGTTTTCATCTATAGTGATGCAAAAGTATCTGTAGCTGTTAACAGCTTCTATGGGGTTATGCTGTGCAGACTTGATGCAGGGAAGAACAGTTGGTAACTTTTTCTTCTTGGAAAACAACATGACTTTTGTCTCGTCTGCATTTTACCCCAACCTGAGGTGGAACAGGTGTGACTGAAACGTGTCAAAAGCAGACTGCAGATGTTTAAATGCAAGGACAGCAGTGCTAGCACAACAGTATAGAACAGTATCATCTGCATACAGATGTACAGAGGCATCAATATGTTGACACACATCATTTATATAAATTGTAAAAAAAGGGTGGGTCCCAAGACCAAACCTTGAGGAACACCTCTGGGCACATTAAGAAAGCTTGAGGAGAGACTGCTGAATTATACACATTGCTTGCGATATGAGAGATAGTTTGAAAACCAACCAACAGCTTGGTCAGACGGGCCTATGGGATAACTTCTGGCATAGAATGCCATGTCCTCATCGGGATCCCTAACAAAAGCATCCAGAAGCTCCAGTACATTCAGAACAGCGCTGCTAGGATCCTGATGAGGGTGCGCAAATATGATCACATCACCCCCATCCTTAAAAGCACTACACTGGCTCCCCGTGGAACTGAGGATCGAATTCAAGGTCTCCGTCCTCACCCACCAGTGTGTCCATGGAACTGCCCCTCCCTACCTCAAGGAACTCCTCACCCCCCATACCTCCTTGCGGACCACCCGCTCCAGCAACTCCAACTTCCTCAAACCCCCCAGGACTAAGCTCCGTACTATGGGAGACCGGGCCTTCTGCTCGGCTGCTCCCAGCCTGTGGAATGCTCTCCCCGACCAAATGAGAGCACCACAGACCGTGGAGGCTTTTAAAAAAGGCCTCAAAACCCATCTCTTCAAAAGAGCCTTTGCCTAGACATTTTTATCACCCTTTTTATTTTTTTTATTGCTTTTTTTTAATTAATTCTACCGTGTTGTGTAATGTTTATTTATACTGTTCATGCTCACTACTTGTAGCACTTCGGGATTTGCATTCAAATATGAAGTGCTTTATAAATGGAACTCATTATTATTATTATTATTATTATTATGTCCACAGTATCAAATGCCTTGGATAAGTCTATAAAAAGGGCAGCACAGTAGCTCTTTGCGTCCAAGCCTTCAACAATGTCATTCACTTCTTTCAAAGCAGCCGTTTCTGTACTGCTTCCTAAAGCCTGACTGGTGAGGAGATAGAATGTTGTTCAAGCTTAAATATTCTTTGCTTTGATCATTCACCATTATTGGAGTCTAGGCCCTTTAGAGCCTTACAAACCTCCCCAACAGAGAAAAGGTCCCCGGAGAAAGTCTGGCTACTGGAAAAAGTTAAGTAACATCTAATGTAAACATGAATGGACCAAGGATAGACCCCTGTGGAACCTCTTTCTGATGGTAAAATGGCCTGAATGAATACAGTCAGCAACGCAACGGTAATAATTTATGGTTCAAAGTGATACTCTATCCAGCTTTTATGAGACTAAAGGCTCTATGCACACTTTTAGAAATCAGTAGGCTTTAGCTTGTTGTTAAATTACCACATATTTATAACATTATTATATTTAAGTGACTGTGGTGCCTTGTTCTTTAGGGAGCTTTGTGTGTGTTTGCTGTGAAAAAAACAAACAAGTTGACAACTGAAGTGCATGCATTTGAATATTATTGAGAACATTTGAACAACTTTTGAAATCCACACAACATCCTTTAACAGCGAGTTGTGTCAAACAGTCCACCTCACTCTTTCCGAACAGTCTCAGTGCACTAGTGAAGGTGTTCTCCCATGTGGTCTGGTTCTCTGAGACTCTTCTCACAGGGAGCACAGACATCAGGTTTTTCTCCAGTGTGGGTAGGCTGGTGGAGCTTCACACTGTATGAGTCACTGAACTCTTTCTTCCACTGGTCAAAGGAGTGGATTATCTGGTGGCGCTTCAATGAGCGCGAGTCCCTGAAAGTCTTCTCACACTGGTCACAGGTGAAAGGTTTTTCTCCAGTGTGGGTTCGCTGGTGAATCTTCAAATAGCTTGACCTGATATAAACTTTCTCACACTGGTCACAGTAGTAGGGTTTTTCTCCAGTGTGGATTCGCTGGTGAATCTTCAAAGAGCCTGACCGGCTAAAGCACTTCTCACACTGGTCACAGGTGAAAGGCTTTTCTCCAGTGTGGATTCTCTGGTGAATCTTCAAATAGCCTGACTGGCTAAAGCTCTTCTCACACTGGTCACAGGTGAAAGGCTTTTCTCCAGTGTGGATTCGCTGGTGAATCTTCAAAGAGCCTGACCGGCTAAAGCACTTCTCACACTGGTCACAGGTGAAAGGCTTTTCTCCAGTGTGGATTCTCTGGTGAATCTTCAAATAGCCTGACTGGTTAAAGCTCTTCCCACACTGGTCACAGAGGAAAGGCTTTTCTCCAGTGTGGATTCGCTGGTGAATCTTCAAATAGCCTGACTGGCTAAAGCTCTTCTCACACTGGTCACAGGTGAAAGGTTTTTCTCCAGTGTGGGTACGTTTGTGGCGCTTCAAATTCCCTGAACCCCAGAAACTCTTCTCACACTGGTCACAGGTGTGTGGTTTTCCTATTGTGGCTGTAGCCTGATGTTGATCCAGCTGTTCTCCAATCATACTCTTCTCCCCCTCATCATAAAGTCTATCTGGGTTTTTGCAGGTCTCTTCCTATAAAACAAAACAACATAGAAAGTGACACAAGTGTATTAGGACACATATGAATGTCTTGATGCAAGTTAAAAATGGACGTGACAGAAGTAAAGTAAGGTTTTTAATGAAACCCGAGAATGCATTCTGACTCGTTGTAGCCTAAAATACCACTGAATAAAGGAAGAAGTATAAATATCTATTAACTTGATACAACAAAACAACAAAGACACACTGATTGGTTGTGTGATTCAGAATGACTTGTTATTTTTAAATGAATACAAAGGGGTTGGCTCTCACAGAGACATTTTTTTAAATATTATTCAAAACATGCTAAATTTAAATGTGTTTTTTTCAACCAATATCATTATGGAATATTGCTTACTTTATCTGTTGTAAGGTTAGAGTTATGTATAGCTAAATACAAAAAACTAAAAGGGTTGAAGCACACAAACTTGTTTCATTGTTTTATAAATTAGTTATAGTATCCAGGTATCACTAGCTATTACAATATCTACACCGTGAATTTGAAAATAATTAACATTAAATGATCACATTATATCAGTAAATTCAGAGGTAGGAAGTACATTTACTCAGGTACTGTACTTAAGTACAATTTGGAGGTACTTTTACTTGACTTGAGTATTTCCATTTTATGCTACTGTGTACTTCTACTCCACTACAGTTCAGAGGTAAATTGTGTACTTTTACTCCACTACATGTATTTAATACCTTTAGTTACTTCACATATGTGGATGAATGATGTGAAATATAACCAAGTGTTGAATCAGACTGTAGTTCCACCTGGAGTAAATCCACCAGCTACCCTGCAGTCTACAAAGTCATTCAGACTAGCTGCACCTTCACCAGCTTTGAGAACACTTTCATGATCAATCATTATAAAACATATCATATATATTATTCTGAAATGGACCAATCTGCACAATCAACACTTTCATGATCAATCATTATAAAACATATCATATATATTATTCTGAAATGGACCAATCTGCACAATCACTACTTTTACTGTCGCTACTTTCACTATATTTTGATGAGAATACTTTTCTACTTTTACTTGAGGAACATTCTGAATGCAGGACTTTTACTGTAACAGAGTATTCCTTCACTCTGATACTTCTACCTTTACTAAGTACAAGATCTGAGTACTTCTACTTTTACTCAAGATCTGAGTACTTCTACTTTTAGTCAAGATCTGAGTACTTCTCCTTTTACTCAAGTACAAGATCTGAGTACTTCTACTTTTAGTCAAGCACAAGATCTGAGTACTTCTCCTTTTAGTCAAGTAAAATAACTGAGTACTTCTCCCACCTCTGAGTAAATGTGATTGATCAGATGTTACCATCTCCTCGTATATGCTACTGTAGCTTTAGCACTCACTATTTGCTACAGGTGACTTCCTGTTTACATTTTTGATTGATTTTGCCAGATGTTTCCTAGCAACCAATATGATTCACTCAGTATAACGAATGCTTTTTTAATTCTTCATTGTTTTCACTCAAATATTAATAATTATTTAACCAGGATTCTCACTTTTAAAAGTTAAAGTAACTTACCTCTGCTGATGAAGTCATTCTGCTGCTTGCGTTATCGTCTACCTGAAGTTCAGCCATCTGCAATAACAGAGATTACCATATTACTTATTAGCCAACTACAGGAATTAAAATAAACATTTTGTGTTTTTCTAAATGTTAACCTTGAGACCATTCATTTGACAAAACAATCACTACCACAAAGCTCAAAGAGAGATGGAGTCACTCCAGTTAGACACTTGCACATCTGACACATAGAGACATATCTTGTTGTGCTTTAGTTTGTGCATTTTTTAAATAAATGCAGCTTTAAAATGAGGTAAAGCTATATATTACACATATAAATAAAGACAATAAGTCAGTCTTGTGCAGAGAAACATACATTTCAGTCGCAGTATCCAACATGCAGAACAACAAACTCTATTTTCATAAAATATCAAAATAAGTTTGAAAGAGTAAAATAAATCTCCCCCTACCAGCCAAACAATAGCTCCCGTAAACATCTCATAGAAACGACCCAGCTGCAGAAATGCTGTTTTTCTTACCGTTGATGTGTGAAAGTAGTTTCAATAACTCGTGCCGGTTGATGGACGTCTTCACGTGGGTCAGGTTTGAAAGATGCAAAGGTGTTTCCATGGTAACACAATTCAAAGGTTCCAATTCAAGTTTTATTTTGATTTGTCTTTGTTGTATTTGTGTCATCTGTTCCCTCTAGCTTAAATAGAGGGTTGTGCTGTGTATGTTACTTTGATGTATTGTATGCAAAATCCACCATTGTCCCGAAGTATACTTTTATCCTGCTGAAGTGTGTTTCAGGTTCAGGGGGCAGAGTATGATATGGCTTTTTCCCAAGCTCGGTGCATTCTGAGGGGACGGACAGAGTGATGTAATTTTGAGATCGTAGTCTATAGCTGTACCGTTTGTGTGATATGTAGAGGGGCAGCAGTCCAAGCATGGCGGTATAGATGAATTTGTACCAGTGCAGAGATCTGCGCATTGATAGTGATGTCCAGTTAACTAAAACGTACAGTGTGCAATGGTGTGTGAGGGGTTAACAATTGGTTATGAACCTCAGAGCCCCATGGTAAACAGCGTCCAGCAGATGAAGGGAGTGAGCTGAGGCGTTCATGTACACAACATCCCTGTAGTCCAAGAGCCGCAACAATTTGGCAGCTACAAGCCATTTCCTAGCACTTGTGGAGAAGCAGGCCTTGTTTCTTAAAAAAAAAAATCCCAGTTTGAATTTCAGTTTCCTTAAAAGATAGTCAATATGAGGTTTAAAGCAGAGGTTTTCATCTATAGTGATGCACAAGTATCTGTAGCTGTTAACAGCTTCTATGGGGTTATGCTGTGCAGACTTGATGCAGGGAAGAACAGTTGGTAACTTTTTCTTCTTGGAAAACAACATGACTTTTGTCTTGTCTGAATTTTACACCAACCTGAGGTGGAACAGGTGTGACTGAAACGTGTCAAAAGCAGACTGCAGACGTTCAAATGCAAGGGCAGCAGTGCTAGCACAACAGTATAGAACAGTATCATCTGCATATAGATGTACAGAGTAGGGCTGAACGATTAATCGATTTTAAATCGAAATTGCGATTTGAAATGATGCGATTATCAAATCGCAAACCGTGCGATTTTGTTTTACAATTTTTTTTTCTTATGTGTCAGTCATCCACACCAATCAGAAGTGCTGTGCTCCACATATATCAGCCATTGTTAATCAATCAGAAGTAGCCCATGATAGAAGGTGATAGACAGATTGATCCAATCACCTGCCAAGTGCTTCTGAAAGTGCCTGCTCTTTCCAAATGGCTTCCAATGGAGCTTTAGATGGTTTGGTGAACCATCTGGGTCAGGTTAGTAATGCTCCATCACATGTTTCTATTACAGGGTGAATCTTAAACTGAAGCTTGACTTTAAAGCAACCCAACGGAAGTTTCATGTAAGTTTAGTTTTTTCACTCGTAGCTCGGGCTGCGGGGGTGCTAGAGACGGGGGTGCTAGAGACGGGAGCACGTTGATACGACCTTCCTAGCTGGAGTTATGGCCGCATTTTACAATAAACTTCTGTTGGGTCGCTTAAAAACAAATATCGCAATTCGAATCGCAATATTTGTCAGAAAAATCGCAATTATATTTTTTCCCAAAATCGTGCAGCGCTAGACTGAAACGTGTCAAAAGCAGACTGCAGACGTTTAAATGCAAGGACAGCAGTGCTAGCACAACAGTATAGAACAGTATCATCTGCATATAGATGTACAGAGGCATCAATATGTTGACACACATAATTTATATCAATTGTAAAAAAGGGTGGGTCCCAAGACCAAACCTTGAGGAACACCTCTGGGCACATTAAGAAAGCTTGAGGAGAGACTGCTGAATTATACACATTGCTTGCGATATGAGAGATAGTTTGAAAACCAACCAACAGCTTGGTCAGACGGGCCTATGGGATAACTTCTGGCATAGAATGCCATGTCCACAGTATCAAATGCCTTGGATAAGTCTATAAAAAGGGCAGCACAGTAGCTCTTTGCGTCCAAGCCTTCAACAATGTCATTCACTTCTTTCAAAGCAGCCGTTACTGTACTGCTTCCTAAAGCCTGACTGGTGAGGAGATAGAATGTTGTTCAAGCTTAAATATTCTTTGCTTTGATCATTCACCATTATTTTGGTCTAGGCCCTTTAGAGCCTTACAAACCTCCCCAACAGAGAAAAGGTCGAAGGAGAAAGTCTGGCTACTGGAAAAAGTTAAGTAACATCTAATGTAAACATGAATGGACCAAGGATAGACCCCTGTGGAACCTCTTTCTGATGGTAAAATGGCCTGAATGAATACAGTCAGCAACGTAACGGTAATAGTTTATGGTTCAAAGCGATACTCTATCCAGCTTTTATGAGACTAAAGGCTCTTTGCACACTTTTAGAAATCAGTAGGCTTTAGCTTGTTGTTAAATTACCACATATTTATAACATTCTTATATTTAAGTGACTGTGGTGCCTTGTTCTTTAGTGAGCTTTGTGTGTGTATGCTGTGAAAAAAACAAAACAAGTTGACAACTGAAGTGCATGCATTTGAATATTATTGAGAACATTTGAACAACTTTTGAAATCCACACAACATCCTTTAACAGCGAGTTGTGTCAAACAGTCCACCTCACTCTTGCTGAACAGTCAGTGCACTAGTGAAGGTGTTCTCCCATGTGGTCTGGTTCTCTGAAACTCTTCACAGGGAGCACAGACGTCAGGTTTTTCTCCAGTGTGGGTAGGCTGGTGGAGCTTCACACTGTATGAGTCACTGAACTCTTTCTTCCACTGGTCAAAGGAGTGGATTCGCTGGTGGCGCTTCAATGAGCGTGAGTCCGTGAAACTTTTCTCACACTGGTCACAGGAGTAGGGTTTTTCTCCAGTGTGGGTTCGCTGGTGAATCTTCAAATGGCCTGACTGGTTAAAACTCTTCTCACACTGGTCACAGGTGAAAGGTTTTTCTCCAGTGTGGATTCGCTTGTGAATCTTCAAATAGCCTGACTGGCTAAAGCTCTTCTTACACTGGTCACAGGTGAAAGGTTTTTCTCCAGTGTGGGTACGTTTGTGGCGCTTCAATATCCCTGAACTCCAGAAACTCTTCTCACACTGGTCACAGGTGTGTGGTTTTCCTATTGTGGCTGTAGCCTGATGTTGATCCAGCTGTTCTCCGATGATACTCTTCTCCCCCTCATTATAAAGCCTATCTGGGTTTTTGCAGGTCTCTTCCTATAAAACAAATCAACAGAGAAAGTGACACAAGTGTACAGAGGCATCAATATGTTGACACACATAATTTATATCAATTGTAAAAAAGGGTGGGTCCCAAGACCAAACCTTGAGGAACACCTCTGGGCACATTAAGAAAGCTTGAGGAGAGACTGCTGAATTATACACATTGCTTGCGATATGAGAGATAGTTTGAAAACCAACCAACAGCTTGGTCAGACGGGCCTATGGGATAACTTCTGGCATAGAATGCCATGTCCACAGTATCAAATGCCTTGGATAAGTCTATAAAAAGGGCAGCACAGTAGCTCTTTGCGTCCAAGCCTTCAACAATGTCATTCACTTCTTTCAAAGCAGCCGTTACTGTACTGCTTCCTAAAGCCTGACTGGTGAGGAGATAGAATGTTGTTCAAGCTTAAATATTATTTGCTTTGATCATTCACCATTATTTTGGTCTAGGCCCTTTAGAGCCTTACAAACCTCCCCAACAGAGAAAAGGTTGAAGGAGAAAGTCTGGCTACTGGAAAAAGTTAAGTAACATCTAATGTAAACATGAATGGACCAAGGATAGACCCCTGTGGAACCTCTTTCTGATGGTAAAATGGCCTGAATGAATACAGTCAGCAACGCAACGGTAATAGTTTATGGTTCAAAGCGATACTCTATCCAGCTTTTATGAGACTAAAGGCTCTTTGCACACTTTTAGAAATCAGTAGGCTTTAGCTTGTTGTTAAATTACCACATATTTATAACATTCTTATATTTAAGTGACTGTGGTGCCTTGTTCTTTAGTGAGCTTTGTGTGTGTATGCTGTGAAAAAAACAAAACAAGTTGACAACTGAAGTGCATGCATTTGAATATTATTGAGAACATTTGAAACAACTTTTGAAATCCACACAACATCCTTTAACAGCGAGTTGTGTCAAACAGTCCACCTCACTCTTGCTGAACAGTCAGTGCACTAGTGAAGGTGTTCTCCCATGTGGTCTGGTTCTCTGAAACTCTTCACAGGGAGCACAGACGTCAGGTTTTTCTCCAGTGTGGGTAGGCTGGTGGAGCTTCACACTGTATGAGTCACTGAACTCTTTCTTCCACTGGTCAAAGGAGTGGATTCGCTGGTGGCGCTTCAATGAGCGTGAGTCCGTGAAACTTTTCTCACACTGGTCACAGGAGTAGGGTTTTTCTCCAGTGTGGGTTCGCTGGTGAATCTTCAAATGGCCTGACTGGTTAAAGCTCTTCCCACACTGGTCACAGGTGAAAGGCTTTTCTCCAGTGTGGATTATCTGGTGGCGCTTCAATGAGCGTGAGTCCGTGAAACTTTTCTCACACTGGTCACAGGTGAAAAGATTTTCTCCAGTGTGGGTTCGCTTGTGAATCTTCAAATGGCCTGACTGGCTAAAGCTCTTCCCACACTGGTCACAGGTGAAAGGCTTTAATCCAGTGTGGATTATCTGGTGGCGCTTCAATGAGTGTGAGTCCGTGAAACTTTTCTCACACTGGCCACAGGTGAAAGGATTTTCTCCAGTGTGGGTTCGCTTGTGAATCTTCAAATGGCCTGACTGGCTAAAGCTCTTCTCACACTGGTCACAGGTGAAAGGCTTTTCTCCAGTGTGGATTATCTGGTGGCGCTTCAATGAGCCTGAGTCCGTGAAACTTTTCTCACACTGGTCACAGGTGAAAGGATTTTCTCCAGTGTGGGTTCGCTGGTGGATCTTCAATGAGTCTGACCTGCTAAAACTTTCTCACACTGGTCACAGGTGAAAGGCTTTTCTCCAGTGTGGATTCGCTTGTGAATCTTCAAATCGCCTGACTGGTTAAAGCTCTTCCCACACTGGTCACAGGTGAAAGGTTTTTCTCCAGTGTGGATTCGCTTGTGAATCTTCAAATAGCCTGACTGGCTAAAACTCTTCTCACAGTGGACACAGGTGAAAGGTTTTTCTCCAGTGTGGGTACGTTTGTGGCGCTTCAATATCCCTGAACTCCAGAAACTCTTCTCACACTGGTCACAGGTGAAAGGTTTTTCTCCAGTGTGGATTCGCTTGTGAATCTTCAAATCGCATGACTGGTTAAAGCTCTTCCCACACTGGTCACAGGTGAAAGGTTTTTCTCCAGCGTGGATTCGCTGGTGAATCTTCAAAGAGCCTGACTGGTTAAAGCTCTTCCCACACTGGTCACAGGTGAAAGGTTTTTCTCCAGTGTGGATTCGCTTGTGAATCTTCAAATCGCCTGGCTGGTTAAAACTCTTCTCACACTGGTCACAGGTGAAAGGTTTTTCTCCAGTGTGGATTCGCTTGTGAATCTTCAAATAGCCTGACTGGCTAAAGCTCTTCTCACACTGGTCACAGGTGAAAGGTTTTTCTCCAGTGTGGGTACGTTTGTGGCGCTTCAATATCCCTGAACTCCAGAAACTCTTCTCACACTGGTCACAGGTGTGTGGTTTTCCTATTGTGGCTGTAGCCTGATGTTGATCCAGCTGTTCTCCGATGATACTCTTCTCCCCCTCATTATAAAGCCTATCTGGATTTTTGCAGGTCTCTTCCTATAAAACAAATCAACAGAGAAAGTGACACAAGTGTACAGAGGCATCAATATGTTGACACACATAATTTATATCAATTGTAAAAAAGGGTGGGTCCCAAGACCAAACCTTGAGGAACACCTCTGGGCACATTAAGAAAGCTTGAGGAGAGACTGCTGAATTATACACATTGCTTGCGATATGAGAGATAGTTTGAAAACCAACCAACAGCTTGGTCAGACGGGCCTATGGGATAACTTCTGGCATAGAATGCCATGTCCACAGTATCAAATGCCTTGGATAAGTCTATAAAAAGGGCAGCACAGTAGCTCTTTGCGTCCAAGCCTTCAACAATGTCATTCACTTCTTTCAAAGCAGCCGTTACTGTACTGCTTCCTAAAGCCTGACTGGTGAAGAGATAGAATGTTGTTCAAGCTTAAATATTCTTTGCTTTGATCATTCACCATTATTTTGGTCTAGGCCCTTTAGAGCCTTACAAACCTCCCCAACAGAGAAAAGGTCGAAGGAGAAAGTCTGGCTACTGGAAAAAGTTAAGTAACATCTAATGTAAACATGAATGGACCAAGGATAGACCCCTGTGGAACCTCTTTCTGATGGTAAAATGGCCTGAATGAATACAGTCAGCAACGCAACGGTAATAGTTTATGGTTCAAAGCGATACTCTATCCAGCTTTTATGAGACTAAAGGCTCTTTGCACACTTTTAGAAATCAGTAGGCTTTAGCTTGTTGTTAAATTACCACATATTTATAACATTCTTATATTTAAGTGACTGTGGTGCCTTGTTCTTTAGTGAGCTTTGTGTGTGTATGCTGTGAAAAAAACAAAACAAGTTGACAACTGAAGTGCATGCATTTGAATATTATTGAGAACATTTGAACAACTTTTGAAATCCACACAACATCCTTTAACAGCGAGTTGTGTCAAACAGTCCACCTCACTCTTGCTGAACAGTCAGTGCACTAGTGAAGGTGTTCTCCCATGTGGTCTGGTTCTCTGAAACTCTTCACAGGGAGCACAGACGTCAGGTTTTTCTCCAGTGTGGGTAGGCTGGTGGAGCTTCACACTGTATGAGTCACTGAACTCTTTCTTCCACTGGTCAAAGGAGTGGATTCGCTGGTGGCGCTTCAATGAGCGTGAGTCCGTGAAACTTTTCTCACACTGGTCACAGGAGTAGGGTTTTTCTCCAGTGTGGGTTCGCTGGTGAATCTTCAAATGGCCTGACTGGTTAAAGCTCTTCCCACACTGGTCACAGGTGAAAGGCTTTTCTCCAGTGTGGATTATCTGGTGGCGCTTCAATGAGCGTGAGTCCGTGAAACTTTCTCACACTGGTCACAGGTGAAAAGATTTTCTCCAGTGTGGGTTCGCTTGTGAATCTTCAAATGGCCTGACTGGCTAAAGCTCTTCCCACACTGGTCACAGGTGAAAGGCTTTTCTCCAGTGTGGATTATCTGGTGGCGCTTCAATGAGCGTGAGTCCGTGAAACTTTTCTCACACTGGCCACAGGTGAAAGGATTTTCTCCAGTGTGGGTTCACTTGTGAATCTTCAAATGGCCTGACTGGCTAAAGCTCTTCTCACACTGGTCACAGGTGAAAGGCTTTTCTCCAGTGTGGATTATCTGGTGGCGCTTCAATGAGCCTGAGTCCGTGAAACTTTTCTCACACTGGTCACAGGTGAAAGGATTTTCTCCAGTGTGGGTTCGCTGGTGGATCTTCAATGAGTCTGACCTGCTAAAACTTTTCTCACACTGGTCACAGGTGAAAGGCTTTTCTCCAGTGTGGATTCGCTTGTGAATCTTCAAATCGCCTGACTGGTTAAAGCTCTTCCCACACTGGTCACAGGTGAAAGGTTTTTCTCCAGTGTGGATTCGCTTGTGAATCTTCAAATAGCCTGACTGGCTAAAACTCTTCTCACAGTGGACACAGGTGAAAGGTTTTTCTCCAGTGTGGGTACGTTTGTGGCGCTTCAATATCCCTGAACTCCAGAAACTCTTCTCACACTGGTCACAGGTGAAAGGTTTTTCTCCAGTGTGGATTCGCTTGTGAATCTTCAAATCGCATGACTGGTTAAAGCTCTTCCCACACTGGTCACAGGTGAAAGGTTTTTCTCCAGCGTGGATTCGCTGGTGAATCTTCAAAGAGCCTGACTGGTTAAAGCTCTTCCCACACTGGTCACAGGTGAAAGGTTTTTCTCCAGTGTGGATTCGCTTGTGAATCTTCAAATCGCCTGACTGGTTAAAACTCTTCCCACACTGGTCACAGGTGAAAGGTTTTTCTCCAGTGTGGATTCGCTTGTGAATCTTCAAATCGCCTGGCTGGTTAAAACTCTTCTCACACTGGTCACAGGTGAAAGGTTTTTCTCCAGTGTGGATTCGCTTGTGAATCTTCAAATAGCCTGACTGGCTAAAGCTCTTCTCACACTGGTCACAGGTGAAAGGTTTTTCTCCAGTGTGGGTACGTTTGTGGCGCTTCAATATCCCTGAACTCCAGAAACTCTTCTCACACTGGTCACAGGTGTGTGGTTTTCCTATTGTGGCTGTAGCCTGATGTTGATCCAGCTGTTCTCCGATGATACTCTTCTCCCCCTCATTATAAAGCCTATCTGGATTTTTGCAGGTCTCTTCCTATAAAACAAATCAACAGAGAAAGTGACACAAGTGTACAGAGGCATCAATATGTTGACACACATAATTTATATCAATTGTAAAAAAGGGTGGGTCCCAAGACCAAACCTTGAGGAACACCTCTGGGCACATTAAGAAAGCTTGAGGAGAGACTGCTGAATTATACACATTGCTTGCGATATGAGAGATAGTTTGAAAACCAACCAACAGCTTGGTCAGACGGGCCTATGGGATAACTTCTGGCATAGAATGCCATGTCCACAGTATCAAATGCCTTGGATAAGTCTATAAAAAGGGCAGCACAGTAGCTCTTTGCGTCCAAGCCTTCAACAATGTCATTCACTTCTTTCAAAGCAGCCGTTACTGTACTGCTTCCTAAAGCCTGACTGGTGAGGAGATAGAATGTTGTTCAAGCTTAAATATTCTTTGCTTTGATCATTCACCATTATTTTGGTCTAGGCCCTTTAGAGCCTTACAAACCTCCCCAACAGAGAAAAGGTCGAAGGAGAAAGTCTGGCTACTGGAAAAAGTTAAGTAACATCTAATGTAAACATGAATGGACCAAGGATAGACCCCTGTGGAACCTCTTTCTGATGGTAAAATGGCCTGAATGAATACAGTCAGCAACGCAACGGTAATAGTTTATGGTTCAAAGCGATACTCTATCCAGCTTTTATGAGACTAAAGGCTCTTTGCACACTTTTAGAAATCAGTAGGCTTTAGCTTGTTGTTAAATTACCACATATTTATAACATTCTTATATTTAAGTGACTGTGGTGCCTTGTTCTTTAGTGAGCTTTGTGTGTGTATGCTGTGAAAAAAACAAAACAAGTTGACAACTGAAGTGCATGCATTTGAATATTATTGAGAACATTTGAACAACTTTTGAAATCCACACAACATCCTTTAACAGCGAGTTGTGTCAAACAGTCCACCTCACTCTTGCTGAACAGTCAGTGCACTAGTGAAGGTGTTCTCCCATGTGGTCTGGTTCTCTGAAACTCTTCACAGGGAGCACAGACGTCAGGTTTTTCTCCAGTGTGGGTAGGCTGGTGGAGCTTCACACTGTATGAGTCACTGAACTCTTTCTTCCACTGGTCAAAGGAGTGGATTCGCTGGTGGCGCTTCAATGAGCGTGAGTCCGTGAAACTTTTCTCACACTGGTCACAGGAGTAGGGTTTTTCTCCAGTGTGGGTTCGCTGGTGAATCTTCAAATGGCCTGACTGGTTAAAGCTCTTCCCACACTGGTCACAGGTGAAAGGCTTTTCTCCAGTGTGGTTTATCTGGTGGCGCTTCAATGAGCGTGAGTCCGTGAAACTTTTCTCACACTGGTCACAGGTGAAAAGATTTTGTCCAGTGTGGGTTCGCTTGTGAATCTTGTCAACGATTAATCTTCCACGCAAACCTAAGTTAGCCATGGGGTGCCACAGGGCTCAGTGCTCGGACCTATTTTGTTCACATTATATATGCTTCCGTTAGGCAATATTATAAGGAATCATTCTGTAAACTCTTCTCACACTGGTCACAGTTCAATCATCTAAATAAAATTCAAGACTGCCTCAAGGACTTAAAAACGTGGATGACCTTAAATGTTTTGATAAACACGACCAAAACTGAAGTTATTGTACTTGGCCGAAGAATCTACGAAACAAATTATCTATAGATATACTAACTATTGTAAAGGAAACTTCTGTGTAGCAATGTAGTGGGAGTCACCGACTCAGGAAGGAGACACGGTGGAGCAGGAGCTTTTGATGTCAAACACTGGAGGTTTATTTGGAGTTACGGCCGGAGGATTCACATCACAAGTCACAGCAATCACGGTCTGACTGCACGGGTGGTTGCCACGTCAATTCTGGAGAACCTCTCTTGTTAGCCCATTTAACTGGTTTCAAAGAGAGTAATCAACATATCTTGATAAGATAGTGTAACCAGTTGGGCACACTGAGTCACTTGCGTCCGTCACTTATGGCCTCGAAGATGTCATACCTTGGAGTCCACAAACAACAAAGAAGGAAGTGTCCTAGTGCACCCACAACAACAGACCATCTGTGACCTAGTGTTGACCGGTCACAGAATGGGAACAATAACATTTATGGCTCAAGCAGCCTATGTCCTTAAAGGAGATAAACAAACGTCAGGGTTGGTCCTGTACGTCATATCTAGGAGTCTAGGTCAATAATTTCCCGAACAACTATGGATGGCATTAATTTGGCCTCCAATGAGACTGTAAGGAATTTTGGTGTTATATTTGATCAGGATTTATCCTTTAACGCCCACATAAAATCTATTTCAAGGACCGCCTACTCCCATCTACATAACATTGCAAAAATCAGGCATATCTTGCCTCAAAACGATGCAGAGAAACTAGTCCATGCATTTGTTACTTCAAGGCTGGATTATTGTAACTCTTTATTATCAGGGAGTACCAAGAAGTCAGTCAAGTCGCTTCAGCTGATTCAAAATGCTGCGGCTCGTGTACTAACCAGAGTTAGGAAAAGGGACCACATTACTCCTGTTCTGGCTGCCTTACACTGGCTCCCTATAGAACACAGGATAGAATTTAAAATTCTTCTTCTCGCCTACAAAGCCCTTAATGGGCAGGCGCCATCTTACCTTAAAGAACTCATTATACCCTACTGTCCTACTAGGGCATTGCGTTCCAAGAATGCAGGGTTGTTGGTTGTTCCTAGAGTCTCTAAAAGTACAATGGGAGGCAGAGCCTTTTCTTATCAAGGTCCACATTTGTGGAATCAGCTTCCAGTTTGTGTTTGGGCGGCAGACACCCTATCCATTTTTAAGAGTGCGCTTAAGACCTTCCTTTTTGATAAAGCTTATAATTAAGGCTGATTAGATTCAGCCCCTAGTTTTGCTGATATAGGCTTAGTTTGTCGGGGGACATCTTACTTCTTCCTTCTCTCTGTCTATACCTGTGTACTCTCATGTTCCGATTAACCCAGCTTCCCCAAATGCCTTTCTTTTTGGTGTCTATATACGCCGGGATCCGGAGTCATGGATGATCCTGCGGTCCAGTGCCCTGGATCACGAGCCCTGGATCTTGAGTCGTGGCTGTGGTCCTGGATCATAGGTCCTGGATGGATATCCTTGTGGATTCATCTTCCTATTATACACACATGCATTTCCAAACATTTGGACTATCTATGTTGCAAATGTATTATCTTTTCAATTTACACACGGCATCTATTGCACGTTTGTCCGTCCTGGGAGAGGGATCCCTCCTCTGTTGCTCTCCCCGAGGTTTCTCCCATTTTTCCCTTTAAACTGTGGGTTTTATATTCAAGTTTTTCCTTGTACGATGTGAGGGTCTAAGGACAGAGGGTCTAAGGACAGAAGGTGTCGTATTGTCATACTGATATTCTGTACACACTGTGAAGACCACTGAGACAAATGTAACATTTGTGATATTGGGCTATATAGATAAACATTGATTGATTGATTGATTGATCTGAGTACTTCTAGTTTTACTCAAGTACAAGATCTGAGTACTTCTACCACCTCTGAGTAAATGTGAATGATCAGATGTTAACAACTCCTTGTATATGCTACTGTAGCTTTAGCACTCACTATTTTCTACAGGTGACTTCCTGTTTACATCTTTGATTGATTTTGCCAGATGTTTCCGAGCAACCAATATGATTCACTCAATATAACGAATGCTTTTTTAATTCTTCATTGTTTGGACTCAAATGTAACCATGTAAACAATTCTGAAAACTTAAATCAACAGGACTCTAGACGGCTAAACTTTAAACAGAATATCATTGTTTTCACTCAAATATGAATAATTATTTAACCCGGATTTTTACTTTTAAAAGTTAAAGTAACTTACCTCTGCTGATGAAGTCATTCTGCTGCTTGTGTTATCGTCTACCTGAAGTTCAGCCATCTGCAATAACAGAGATTACCATATTAGAAGTTAAACTTTAAACATCCATGACTTAAACACTTTATCCAGGATCAAAGCCACAGAGCTGCACCTGCAAGGTGAATACAGCTGGAACAGAACAAGTGTTTGAATGCGTACATCAACAGGTTTATGATATCACTGCCCCGTCCAAGACACGATCTGACTTTAATTACATTTGTCTCGAGTGTTTCGTCAACTTAATGTGTTGCTCAAAATAATACTTCTGCATACAGTATGTGACACTGTGAGTGTTGCACGGCCAGATACGGCTCAGCTGACTCAGATCAGGAGATATATGATACATTATGAAGTGATATGCCGCGGACTGTACTTAATGTACTCTGATCCGGTTACTTATGTTGTGGCAGATATTTAATTAAGCTTTCTTAACGGTAATGTTATAATAGTCAGATTGCTCTGAAGATGGGAGGTGATATTCTATTAATGTTCACGTTCACACAGTCGGTGATTTGAACTGCAACGGCAGTTTAAACTGTATTTCCTTTATCCTGTAATAGGACTTGATCGCTTTAAACTCTGCACACTGTTGTTATCAGCTGTTCCACCATGATTTCTACCTCAACCTGTAATAGATGTATCCTTATTGAAACGGTTACATTCAATGAAAAATAAAATCAATGTGAACACTGTTCTTCATGAACAATATGGGCAGTTTACACATTAAAAAAATCAACAGTAGGTGGCGATATGCTCCAAGTGGAAGCGATTCGCCATGAAAGCAAAGAAGAAGAAGAACTCCCCAAAGTTGAGCTCTTATCCTGGAACCTATCCTGCTCCGGCGCAGGCTAGCCGTTCAGAATAAGTTATCTAGCCCGCTAAAAAGAGAACCAGCTTCGTAGGACCGGAAATCCCAGAAGTTAGCTTGCTAAACGAAAATCTTGATTCGTAGTGTTGGCCCCAGGTTAGCCGCTCAGCATAAGTTACCATGGAGATCTATCCCGCTAAAAAGAGAACCAGCGTCGTAGGACCGGAAACCCCGAGTTTTCCCTGAAGTTAGCCCGCTAAGCGAAAATCCTGCTTCGTAGTACAGGCCTCATGATAACATTTCAGCTTCAACATTAGCTTGTTGATAAGCTTGGGATATACGAGATCTTTTTGTAGCCATTCGTGGTGCTATTGTATGCATTATTTTTGACCCAACATTTCTACAGGCATGGCAGAATATGGCACTATTTTACATTCATATTCTAGCCAGTCTATTTTGATACCACTAGCTGCAAAATGGCCGCCTTGTTTAGATATACCTGAGCAGAATCTGTTTTGTCGTGGTATCCTGGCACACAAGTTAACGGAGGGTACCGTGGCGTCCCCATCTGACCTGTTGCTACTGTCTGCAGTAGATGCAGTGTTGCTGGCGTTTAGTGATGGTTGCTTTAACCATTTTCGTATAAATGATTATCCACAGATATGTGTCACTGCTGTGGAAGCACTTTGGAAATGATGCACGCACAGCGGAGCAGGTCACGCGCACCTGACACAATTTGTTGTTTGTATGTGTTGCTCCGTTCTCTTTTTTGAATAGAGGGTGCATAACATTCAACTGGGGGTGCAATGCATGCCTATGCACCCCCGAAGATCCCGACGCGAAGCCTGAAGGGTAAACACCAGGTTTACTAATCTACCCGCACAATTTTTCTCTGGTGTCGGAATGTCTCGCTATGTTAAATATTATCTCTTAAAAAACAAAACACTAGGGATGCACGGTATTGTTTAAACCAATACCGATAACTTCCTGCTTCTCAAGACCGATACCGATAACCGACAATAATAGAATATATAAATTAAATGTACCTGTAGTTTTTGCACACCTGGTGTTAAAAAAAAGACTAGTAGTGAGCAAATGACATGAGCATTTAGCATTTTAGCATTTAGCAGCGCAGGCGTCTTCGTACGCTTTTAACACACCATCGTAGCGATGGCGATGTTTCAGGTGACTAATCAGGTTGGAAGTATTATAGCTCGTTGTCCTTTTCCCTCCTCGTGGAACTTCTGCATTGCATTTGTTAATACAAATGGCAAGCGAACCATCTAACTCTGAAACTGTGAAATAGTCCCATACTACCGACGACATGTTTGTTTACTGTCCTGGCTTCACGGCCGCACACCATTTACGTCACAGCCAGGCACGAGTTAGGGAGCGCTGGATTTGTGAAAAACTCCCCTCTTCCTAAACCACTAATACCACAGTACTGGCAAAACGGGACAAGCGCCTCTCATCCCAATCCACCCACACCGCAGTATCTTTTTCTTTTTTTACCCAAAAGATATATTGTATATTATCGGGGCTATTAATACTTTTATCGGGTTTATCGGGATGACGTCATAATTCCTAATATCGGGCCGATAATTATCTTGCACCACTAATATATATATATATATATATACACACACATCGATCAGCAATCAATAAAACAAATCATCCAACACAAAATAGAAGAAATCTATTTCTTTTTATACAACAGCATCTATTGGGACTGCTCATTGATGTCATCAAGAGTCTCCCTTTTGTAGTCGGCCTCTCAGAATGTTTATAATATCTTTGTCTCTTAACATTCCTATAATAGTTTTTTTATTGTTGGTATTGTTTTGTTCTTTATTTTTATTGAGAGAATCACTTTGCAATTGTGTAAGTGCTATATAAATAGTTATACTAATATTATTGTTGTTACCATCATTAACAATGTTTTCTTTGTTTTCTTTATTCATCGCTGCAGAAAGGATCATGCCAGCCCACATCAAACACCTGATCAAGAACTTCAGGCAGAAAAGATGAAAGCACCTGTTCAAAGTTCCAGTTCCCTGTACATCGAACCATGCCTGTCCTCTGTTCCACATGTCTTCAGTCCGTTCTGGACCCCATGACTCGGACACTAGTTCTACCAAGGCTCATTAGAGGTAAGCAGTGGTAGGAGAGTGGAGTTATCTTTGTATTTAGGCTGCAAGTCGACAAGAATAGATTTCAAATCGCTTAAAAAATTGTTCAGACAAGAGGGACCATGTGTTACGCAGGTGTGGCGCTGATATAGTCTATATAATATGCGGTTGAACTTTAAAATTAAATTATTTCCGGTGCAGAGACAAATACTTGAGGTGGATGTATAAAGTATATACTGGTGTTAATAAAATATAGCGTATATCCCTCAATGTATCGAAAATAAGAATGACAATACATACTTCCGGGTGTAAAGTAATATATCTATCATACTGTAGCAGGGTGTCCGTGGGGTCTTAAAAAGTAGAGTTGGGTACCGAGAACCGGTTCCGAACCGGAACCGGTTCCAACATTTCGATTCCAACGGCATCATTTAGAAATGTGAATTTCGGTTCCGCTTTTCGATGCCTGAGGAAATGTTTCTCGCCGCTCTCCGTAGCCTACTGTATGACTGCGGCAGGGCGGGAAATGTAGCGTTGTACCCATAGATATATATATATAAACACATGTTTATATATATCTATGGTTGTACCCAGCGCCATATTCTATTATATTATACTATTATATGGCTCTGGTTGTACCTACACTTCCTACAGCCGGCGTAACCTGAGACCAGGGCCAGCCCGTCGCACTGGCGTTATAGATGTTCGCCTAGGGCGCCAGATCTGTGGAGGCGCTGCGCTGACAGCTCTGGGAGAAAAATAAATGTTTTGACCGTTGGTACTCATCCTAATGTTCGGCCTTGATGTAACAAACATTCATAATTAAGTAAATGTAACACCCTTTTCATCCCGGTTACACTTCATTTGCCCTGTACGATGGCCGCTGCAAGTGATGAAAATGGGGGATGTTGGCTTATCTGGCACCCGCAGCTCACAGCCAACGTGCGGGTGAGCGAGGGAGAAAGGGAGGGTGCACCGGTACGAGCTGTTGTTATTAGCATCTGGTGCTAGCTGCTCTAATGGAAGAAGAAGATGTTTCTACAATGATGTGGAGGGAGAGTCCTCTCCAGTCAGACTGAGTGGCTGATAACTACAGCTCAGTGAGGTAAAGGACTCTGAGGGTTTAGATAGTTCACTTAAGTCCAAGTTATCTCAGTGGGTCTCAAACGTTTTGATCACAATTCACAAACAGATTGAAGCATTTTACTTTAAAATGTTCAAACATTTCTTCCCGGTATACCTGAGAAGGCAGATATGCTTGTTTTTCTCAACAAGAACTGTTTTTAAATGGGGGGGGGGGGTCCTTTAAAAGTTGGACTGTTGCACTGTAGCTTCAGTGGTTCTCAGGTTACAGTTACATAGCAGTGAATATAAACAGACTGATTAATGTGAATATTACTCTAAACTAACCTGTGTAAAAGTTTCTCGAATAAATGTAATTTTTTTGGTGGAAGAAGCATGTATAATTTTTTTACCCTGCCCCTCAAAGAATCGGAATCGAGAACCGTTAAGAACCGGAATCGAAAAGTAGAATCGGAATCAGAATCGTGGAAATTCAAACGATACCCAACCCTATTAAAAAGTATTAAAAGTTGATAAATCAATTTAGCGACATGTATCTAGCAAATGTTTAGCAAAATATTAGAAGTGAGGCTACTAGACTAACGTTAGGTCTACTGTAATAGCCTCACTTTTAATAGTTTGCAAAAACATTAGCCAGCACTAGTGTTTTGCAGTTGCTAGCAGCTTATTGGGATGTTATGCTAGATAGACAGATATAATAAATTAAGCATTATTGTTAGTTAAGCATGTCAGCCTGCAGCCCCACTTCTTGTCTCTCTCTAACTCATTGCAGATGGCTGCACTAAAGAAAAGGGCACAGAGAGGAAACCAGTTGTAAGATGTTTAAAAGTTAATTAAACATAATATATGCTTAAATGCATTTCAAAGAAGTTGTATTGAAGTTTGAGTTATTCTACATTTTGACGCCAAGATTTTCTGATTTTACTGCAAATGTATATCGGTTCCAAATATCGGTTATCGGTCTCCTTGATTACTAATAATCGGTATCGGCCTTGAAAAAGCCATATCGGTCGATCCCTAATCAGCAGCTACAGTGTAGAAATGTCAATGAAATTCTTCTGACCTGAGCTCCTCCAACAATGCAACATAATAAAATACAAAATAAAAGTAGTGCAAAAAGTTTATATACATTTAATATAATATGATATTTACAAGAGCAGAATATGGAATTAAATAATGTAAATTAAGAAAAAATGTAATGCGGTGTATTGCGTGGATAATAGACCCAATCACAGTGAATGTTCAAAACAAAATTTGATACATTTTCTTCTCACAGTGCACATATTTCAGTAATCATAACACAAAGCTAACAGTTAATCTGTTTTTCCTTTCTTTTTGAAGAGCGCTTCAGAGGATGGCTGAATTTACAAAACGTGGAGAAGATCGAGAGGGAGAAGTTGGCCGGTTACTACATTTCACAAAAAAATACAGGACCTTGTGAAAAGCGGAAAGAAACAGTTGAAGGAAACTGCTTAAAGTACGAAGTAAATGGGTGTTTTGAATTTTTTTGTGAAATGTGTGTTAGTGTTCATTGTGTGTTATAAATTATTTACCTGCTTCTAATCATTTGGATGTATGAGTATTTATTTACAGACAATACATTCTGGTGAGGCAGGTGCTCTGATCTGAAATGATAGATGTTCATTGAGCTACTGCAATTGGGTGAGAGTGTTTCATCATCATATGACCAGCTTAACTATCAAGTAATCCCAGCTAAAGTTCTACTCAAGATCATACCAGTCTGACCAGCTAGACCACTGTGACCAAACCAGCTATCCCGACCAGCTAATGGTGACCAGCTAGACCACTGTGACCACCATTTTAACAGCTAAACCAGCTATCCCGACCAGCTAAAGTGTCCAAAACCCTCTTAACCAGCTAATATTAAACCAGCCAGAGCAGCCTTGTTGGTCTAAGCTGTGTTTTCAGCAGGGACACTGGTTATGCCATAGTAATTAATGCTGCAAAGCTGGGTATTAGCTCTAACGCCATCGAATGGGACGTATATTTACCTTCTTTCTCCTACCGAATCGTGTGAAGTTTGTTGATGATGATGATTGTAAAGAAGTCTTGAATGTAGCAGTAACGACTGTAAAGTTGGTAGTAAAGTCGTCCCATTTGTTCCATTTAGTTTCGACAGAGCAAACCAAAACGAGTAGCGCTTCAATACAATCTGCCATTGTTGTTGTTGTTGTTGTCGATCATGTGAGGTGTTTCCGCGCGGTTTGGCTTTATGCAGGCACGCAAACGGTTACGTCATGACGCAAAACGATGACGCAATGACGCAGCACGGAAAAGCTCTAGCACGGAGCAAGAAGGGGAAAAGCCTTGGGGCCCTTCTCACTTCGGTTAAATGGATTCCTTGCGTCCCTCACTTGCGTCGTTTCCCTGCGACTAGTCCCTCCCACCAGGGAAGCATGGAGAGACGCAAGGAAACCACGAGAAGCAGGGAAATTAGTTTTAAGAGCAATGGGACGTCCTTTCCTCCGGAGCGTCACGTGAAGCGACGTCCGTTTGTGATGACGCTACACAGCTGATCGTCTGACAGCAGCCAGCTCTGTCCCTGTTATTTCCACACACACCCCCGCCTCTAGTACACATTTACTGACACAAACATTTGTATCATCTGTTGTAGACCCAAATACATTAAATAAAATAAGAACTAATTCTCAAAAAAGATAAACGCCATGCTTAAAATATAAACGAAAAAAGCGATCATGAAAATGTTTCCAATAAATGAAGAAAATGATTTTTGACCACTTTGTTGTTCAGACATATGTGTAACTAAATGATACATTAATTGAAACAAAACACGTATAAACTGAGGAGTGACTCCCGTGAGGTTCATATTTTCTTCACTCAGCTGGGAAACTGCTCTCATGTCAAGAAGCATCAGATCAGTGCATGCACTGCCTCGTCCAATCCAACACACTCTCACTCCATAATCGTCCAGGAGCGACGTTTGGTCAGTGTCCGTGGCGTGCAGTTGTGACGCTCCTAGGCTCCTTCAGCTTCATAAAAGGGACGCAAATAGCTTTCAACTGATTGCAATGTATTCCCATCTGCGGCGGGATTTGACGCTCATGGAAGCACGGCATTCGTTTGTGTCGGCTGCCCTTAAAGGCAATGTGAGCGTCCATTCCCATTGGATAACGGAGAATTGTACACCCGGAAGTAAGTATTCCCTTTATGGGTGACGTCACGGACCCTACGTCCATTTATATATACAGTCTATGGTCTTGACCCGTAGTGTCTTACAAAATATATAGCTATATAGATTGTTACAATATATTTAAAGGTCGAAAATTAGAGGAAGACATTTTCACCTACAAGACCTTCAAGTTGTATTCCTGTCTATATTCTGAAGCTTTCTAAAGATGTTATTTTTTTATATAATTCACAGACATCTGTTTAGCTGTTGACATTTAATGGTTGTGATAAAGCGTCGGCATCAGCAAAAATATTGACATTAAAATATTGATTAGAAAGAGTTATGTTATCTAATGAAAAAATGAATGGACCAAGGATAGACCCCTGTGGAACCTCTTTCTGATGGTAAAATGGCCTGAATGAGTACAGTGAGCAACGGTAATAGTTTATGGTTCAAAGCGACACTCTATCTAGCTTATATGAGACTAAGGCTCTATGCACACTTTTAGAAATCAGTAGGCTTTAGCTTGTTGTTAAATTACCACATATTTATAACATTATTACATTTAAGTGACTGTTGCCTTGTTCTTTAAGGAGCTTTGTGTGTGTGTTTGCTGTGGAAACAAATACAAGTTGACAACTGAAGTGCATGCATTTGAATATTATTGAGAACATTTGAACAACTTTCGAAATCCAAACAACATCCTTTAACAGTGAGTTGTGTCAAACAGTCCACCTCACTCTTGCTGAACAGTCAGTGCACTAGTGAAGGTGTTCTCCCATGTGGTCTGGTTCTCTGAGACTTTTCTCACAGGGAGCACAGACGTCAGGTTTTTCTCCAGTGTGGGTAGGCTGGTGGAGCTTCACACTGTATGAGTCACTGAACTCTTTCTTCCACTGGTCAAAGGAGTGGATTCGCTGGTGGCGCTTCAATGAGCGTGAGTCCCTGAAACTCTTCTCACACTGGTCACAGGTGAAAGGCTTTTCTCCAGTGTGGGTTCGCTGGTGAATCTTCAAATTGCCTGACCGGCTAAAGCTCTTCCCACACTGGTCACAGGTGAAGGGCTTTTCTCCAGTGTGGATTCGCTGGTGAATCTTCAAATAGCCTGACTGGTTAAAGCTCTTCTCACACTGGTCACAGGTGAAAGGCTTTTCTCCAGTGTGGATTCGCTGGTGAATCTTCAAATGGCCTGACTGGTTAAAGCTCTTCCCACACTGGTCACAGGTGAAAGGCTTTTCTCCAGTGTGGATTCGCTGGTGAATCTTCAAATAGCCTGACTGGCTAAAGCTCTTCTCACACTGGTCACAGGTGAAAGGCTTTTCTCCAGTGTGGATTCGCTGGTGAATCTTCAAATAGCCTGACTGGTAAAGCTCTTCCACACTGGTCACAGGTGAAAGGTTTTTCTCCAGTGTGGGTACGTTTGTGGCGCTTCAATATCCCTGAACTCCAGAAACTCTTCTCACACTGGTCACAGGTGTGTGGTTTTCCTATTGTGGCTGTAGCCTGATGTTGATCCAGCCGTTCTCCGATGATACTCTTCTCCCCCTCATCATAAAGTCTATCTGGGTTTTTGCAGGTCTCTTCCTATAAAACAAAACAACATAGAAAGTGACACAAGTGTATTAGGACACATATGAATGTCTTGATGCAAGTTAAAAATGGACGTGACAGAAGTAAAGTAAGGTTTTTAATGAAACCCGAGAATGCATTCTGACTCGTTGTAGCCTAAAATACCACTGAATAAAGGAAGTATAAATATCTATTAACTTGATACAACAAAACAACAAAGACACACTGATTGGTTGTGTGATTCAGAATGACTTGTTATTTTTAAATGAATACAAAGGGGTTGGCTCTCACAGAGACATTTTTTTAAATATTATTCAACATGCTAAATTTAAATGTGTTTTTTTCAACCAATATCATGATGGAATATTGCTTACTTATCTGTTGTGTAAGGTTAGAGTTATGTATAGCTAAATACAAAAAACTAAAAGGGTTGAAGCACACAAACTATTTCATTGTTTTATAAATTAGTTATAGTATCCAGGTATCACTATCTATTACAATATCTACACCGTGAATTTGAAAATAATTAACATTAAATGATCACATTATATCAGTAAATTCAGAGGTAGGAAGTACATTTACTCAGGTACTGTACTTAAGTACAATTTGGAGGTACTTTTACTTGACTTGAGTATTTCCATTTTATGCTACTGTGTACTTTTACTCCACTACATGTATTTAATACCTTTAGTTACTTCACAGATGTGGATGAATGATGTGAAATATAACCAAGTGTTAAATCAGACTTTAGTTCCATCTGGAGTAAATCCACCAGCTACCCTGCAGTCTACAAAGTCATTCAGACTAGCTGCACCTTCACCAGCTTTGAGAACACTTTCATGATCAATCATTATAAAACATATCATATATTTATTCTGAATTGGACCAATCTGCACAATCACTACTTTTACTGTCGCTACTTTCACTATATTTTGATGAGAATACTTTTCTACTTTTACTTCAGGAACATTCTGAATGCAGGACTTTTACTGTAACAGAGTATTCCTTCATCTGATACTCCTTACCTTAAGAACTCATTATACCCTACTGTCCTACTAGGGCATTGCGTTCCAAGAATGCAGGGTTGTTGGTTGTTCCTAGAGTCTCTAAAAGTACAATGGGAGGCAGAGCCTTTTCTTATCAAGGTCCACATTTGTGGAATCAGCTTCCAGTTTGTGTTTGGGCGGCAGACACCCTATCCATTTTTAAGAGTGCGCTTAAGACCTTCCTTTTTGATAAAGCTTATAATTAAGGCTGATTAGATTCAGCCCCTAGTTTTGCTGATATAGGCTTAGTTTGTCGGGGGACATCTTACTTCTTCCTTCTCTCTGTCTATACCTGTGTACTCTCATGTTCCGATTAACCCAGCTTCCCCAAATGCCTTTCTTTTTGGTGTCTATATACGCCGGGATCCGGAGTCATGGATGATCCTGCGGTCCAGTGCCCTGGATCACGAGCCCTGGATCTTGAGTCGTGGCTGTGGTCCTGGATCATAGGTCCTGGATGGATATCCTTGTGGATTCATCTTCCTATTATACACACATGCATTTCCAAACATTTGGACTATCTATGTTGCAAATGTATTATCTTTTCAATTTACACACGGCATCTATTGCACGTTTGTCCGTCTGGGAGAGGGATCCCTCCTCTGTTGCTCTCCCCGAGGTTTCTCCCATTTTTCCCTTTAAACTGTGGGTTTTATATTCAAGTTTTTCCTTGTACGATGTGAGGGTCTAAGGACAGAGGGTCTAAGGACAGAAGGTGTCGTATTGTCATACTGATATTCTGTACACACTGTGAAGACCACTGAGACAAATGTAACATTTGTGATATTGGGCTATATAGATAAACATTGATTGATTGATTGATTGATCTGAGTACTTCTAGTTTTACTCAAGTACAAGATCTGAGTACTTCTACCACCTCTGAGTAAATGTGAATGATCAGATGTTAACAACTCCTTGTCTATGCTACTGTAGCTTTAGCACTCACTATTTTCTACAGGTGACTTCCTGTTTACATCTTTGATTGATTTTGCCAGATGTTTCCGAGCAACCAATATGATTCACTCAATATAACGAATGCTTTTTTAATTCTTCATTGTTTGGACTCAAATGTAACCATGTAAACAATTCTGAAAACTTAAATCAACAGGACTCTAGACGGCTAAACTTTAAACAGAATATCATTGTTTTCACTCAAATATGAATAATTATTTAACCCGGATTTTTACTTTTAAAAGTTAAAGTAACTTACCTCTGCTGATGAAGTCATTCTGCTGCTTGTGTTATCGTCTACCTGAAGTTCAGCCATCTGCAATAACAGAGATTACCATATTAGAAGTTAAACTTTAAACATCCATGACTTAAACACTTTATCCAGGATCAAAGCCACAGAGCTGCACCTGCAAGGTGAATACAGCTGGAACAGAACAAGTGTTTGAATGCGTACATCAACAGGTTTATGATATCACTGCCCCGTCCAAGACACGATCTGACTTTAATTACATTTGTCTCGAGTGTTTCGTCAACTTAATGTGTTGCTCAAAATAATACTTCTGCATACAGTATGTGACACTGTGAGTGTTGCACGGCCAGATACGGCTCAGCTGACTCAGATCAGGAGATATATGATACATTATGAAGTGATATGCCGCGGACTGTACTTAATGTACTCTGATCCGGTTACTTATGTTGTGGCAGATATTTAATTAAGCTTTCTTAACGGTAATGTTATAATAGTCAGATTGCTCTGAAGATGGGAGGTGATATTCTATTAATGTTCACGTTCACACAGTCGGTGATTTGAACTGCAACGGCAGTTTAAACTGTATTTCCTTTATCCTGTAATAGGACTTGATCGCTTTAAACTCTGCACACTGTTGTTATCAGCTGTTCCACCATGATTTCTACCTCAACCTGTAATAGATGTATCCTTATTGAAACGGTTACATTCAATGAAAAATAAAATCAATGTGAACACTGTTCTTCATGAACAATATGGGCAGTTTATACATTAAATACATCAACAGTAGGTGGCGATATGCTCCAAGTGGAAGCGATCCGCCATTAAAGCAAAGAAGAAGAACTCCGCACAGTTGAGCTCTTATCCTGGAACCTATCCTGCTCCGGCGCAGGCTAGCCGTTCAGAATAAGTTATCTAGCCCGCTAAAAAGAGAACCAGCTTCGTAGGACCGGAAATCCCAGAAGTTAGCTTGCTAAACGAAAATCTTGATTCGTAGTGTTGGCCCCAGGTTAGCCGCTCAGCGTAAGTTACCATGGAGATCTATCCCGCTAAAAAGAGAACCAGCGTCGTAGGACCGGAAACCCCGAGTTTTCCCTGAAGTTAGCCCGCTAAGCGAAAATCCTGCTTCGTAGTACAGGCCTCATGATAACATTTCAGCTTCAACATTAGCTTGTTGATAAGCTTGGGATATACAAGATCTTTTTGTAGCCATTCGTGGTGCTATTGTATGCATTATTTTTGACCCAACATTTCTACAGGCATGGCAGAATATGGCACTATTTTACATTCATATTCTAGCCAGTCTATTTTGATACCACTAGCTGCAAAATGGCCGCCTTGTTTAGATATACCTGAGCAGAATCTGTTTTGTCGTGGTATCCTGGCACACAAGTTAACGGAGGGTAACGTGGCGTCCCCATCTGACCTGTTGCTACTGTCTGCAGTAGATGCAGTGTTGCTGGCGTTTAGTGATGGTTGCTTTAACCATTTTCGTATAAATGATTATCCACAGATATGTGTCACTGCTGTGGAAGCACTTTGGAAATGATGCACGCACAGCGGAGCAGGTCACGCGCACCTGACACAATTTGTTGTTTGTATTTTTTGCTCCGTTCTCTTTTTTGAATAGAGGGTGCATAACATTCAACTGGGGGTGCAATGCATGCCTATGCACCCCCGAAGATCCCGACGCGAAGCCTGAAGGGTAAACACCAGGTTTACTAATCTACCCGCACAATTTTTCTCTGGTGTCGGAATGTCTCGCTATGTTAAATATTATCTCTTAAAAAACAAAACACTAGGGATGCACGGTATTGTTTAAACCAATACCGATAACTTCCTGCTTCTCAAGACCGATACCGATAACCGACAATAATAGAATATATAAATTAAATGTACCTGTAGTTTTTGCACACCTGGTGGTAAAAAAAAGACTAGTAGTGAGCAAATGACATGAGCATTTAGCATTTTAGCATTTAGCAGCGCAGGCGTCTTCGTACGCTTTTAACACACCATCGTAGCCATGGCGATGTTTCAGGTGACTAATCAGGTTGGAAGTATTATAGCTCGTTGTCCTTTTCCCTCCTCGTGGAACTTCTGCATTGCATTTGTTAATACAAATAGCAAGCGAACCATCTAACTCTGAAACTGTGAAATAGTCCCATACTACCGACGACATGTTTGTTTACTGTCCTGGCTTCACGGCCGCACACCATTTACGTCACAGCCAGGCACGAGTTAGGGAGCGCTGGATTTGTGAAAAACTCCCCTCTTCCTAAACCACTAATACCACAGTACTGGCAAAACGGGACAAGCGCCCCTCATCCCAATCCACCCACACCGCAGTATCTTTTTCTTTTTTTACCCAAAAAATATATTGTATATTATCGGGGCTATTAATACTTTTATCGGGTTTATCGGGATGACGTCATAATTCCTAATATCGGGCCGATAATTATCGTGCACCACTAGTATATATATACACACACACATCGATCAGCAATCAATAAAACAAATCATCCAACACAAAATAGAAGAAATCTATTTATTTGTATACAACAGCATCTATTGGGACTGCTCATTGATGTCATCAAGAGTCTCCCTTTTGTAGTCGGCCTCTCAGAATGTTTATAATATCTTTGTCTCTTAACATTCCTATAATAGTTTTTTTATTGTTGGTATTGTTTTGTTCTTTATTTTTATTGAGAGAATCACTTTGCAATTGTGTAAGTGCTATATAAATAGTTATACTAATGTTATTGTTGTTACCATCATTAACAATGTTTTCTTTGTTTTCTTTATTCATCGCTGCAGAAAGGATCATGCCAGCCCACATCAAACACCTGATCAAGAACTTCAGGCAGAAAAGATGAAAGCACCTGTTCAAAGTTCCAGTTCCCTGTACATCGAACCATGCCTGTCCTCTGTTCCACATGTCTTCAGTCAGTTCTGGACCCCATGACTCGGACACTAGTTCTACCAAGGCTCATTAGAGGTAAGCAGTGGTAGGAGAGTGGAGTTATCTTTGTATTTAGGCTGCAAGTCGACAAGAATAGATTTAAAATCGCTTAAAAAATGGTTCAGACAAGAAGGACCATGTGTTACGCAGGTGTGGCGCTGATATAGTCTATATAATATGCGGTTGAACTTTAAAATTAAATTATTTCCGGTGCAGAGACAAATACTTGAGGTGGATGTATAAAGTATATACTGGTGTTAATAAAATATAGCGTATATCCCTCAATTTATCGAAATAAGAATGACAATACATACTTCCGGGTGTAAAGTAATATATCCATCATATGTAGCAGGGTGTCCGTGGGTCTTAAAAAGTAGAGTTGGGTACCGAGAACCGGTTCCGAACCGGAACCGTTCCAACCATTTCGATTCCAACGGCATCATTTAGAAATGTGAATTTCGGTCTTTCCGCTTTTCGATGGCTGAGGAAATGTTTCTTCTCGCCGCTCTCCGTAGCCTACTGTATGACTGCGGCAGGGCGGGAAATGTAGCGTTGTACCCATAGATTATATATATATAAACACATGTTTATATATATATCTATGGTTTGTACCCAGCGCCATATTCTATTATATTATACTATTTAATGGCTCTGGTTGTACCTACACTTCCTACAGCCGGCGTAACCTGAGACCAGGGCCAGCCCGTCGCACTGGCGTTATAGATGTTCGCCTAGGGCGCCAGATCTGTGGAGGCGCTGCGCTGACAGCTCTGGGGAGAAAAATAAATGTTTTGAACCGTTGGTACTCATCCTAATGTTCGGCCTTGATGTAACAACATTCATAATTAAGTAATGTAACAACCCTTTTCATTCATCCCGGTTACACTTCATTTGCCCTGTACGATGGCCGATGCAAGTGATGAAAATGGGGATGTTGGCTTATCTGGCACCCGCAGCTCACAGCCAACGTGCGAGTGAGCGAGGGAGAAAGGGAGGGTGCACCGGTACGAGCTGTTGTTATTAGCAATCTGGTGCTAGCTGCTCTAATGGAAGAAGAAGATGTTTCTACAATGATGTGGAGGGAGAGTCCTCTCCAGTCAGACTGAGTGGCTGATAACTACAGCTCAGTGAGGTAAAGGACTCTGAGGGTTTAGATAGTTCACTTAAGTCTAAGTTATCTCAGTGGGTCTCAAACGTTTTGATCACAATTCACAAACAGATTGAAGCATTTTACTTTAAAATGTTCAAACATTTCTTCCCGGTATACCTGAGAAGGCGATATGCTTGTTTTTCTCAACAAGAACTGTTTTTAAATGGGGGGGGGGGTCCTTTAAAAGTTGGACTGTTGCACTGTAGCTTCAGTGGTTCTCAGGTTACAGTTACATAGCAGTGAATATAAACAGACTGATTAATGTGAATATTACTCTAAACTAACCTGTGTAAAGTTTCTCGAATAAATGTAATTTTTTTGGTGGAAGAAGCATGTATAATTTTTTTACCCTGCCCCTCAAAGAATCGGAATCGAGAACCGTTAAGAACCGGAATCGAAAAGTAGAATCGGAATCAGAATCGTGGAAATTCAAACGATACCCAACCCTATTAAAAAGTATTAAAAGTTGATAAATCAATTTAGCGACATGTATCTAGCAAATGTTTAGCAAAATATTAGAAGTGAGGCTACTAGACTAACGTTAGGTCTACTGTAATAGCCTCACTTTTAATAGTTTGCAAAACATTAGCCAGCACTAGTGTTTTTGCAGTTGCTAGCAGCTTATTGGGATGTTATGCTAGATAGACAGATATAATAAATTAAGCATTATTGTTAGTTAAGCATGTCAGCCTGCAGCCCCACTTCTTGTCTCTCTCTAACTCATTGCAGATGGCTGCACTAAAGAAAAGGGCACAGAGAGGAAACCAGTTGTAAGATGTTTAAAAGTTAATTAAACATAATATATGCTTAAATGCATTTCAAAGAAGTTGTATTGAAGTTTGAGTTATTCTACATTTTGACGCCAAGATTTTCTGATTTTACTGCAAATGTATATCGGTTCCAAATATCGGTTATCGGTCTCCTTGATTACTAATAATCGGTATCGGCCTTGAAAAAGCCATATCGGTCGATCCCTAATCAGCAGCTACAGTGTAGAAATGTCAATGAAATTCTTCTGACCTGAGCTCCTCCAACAATGCAACATAATAAAATACAAAATAAAAAGTAGTGCAAAAAGTTTATATACATTTAATATAATATGATATTTACAAGAGCAGAATATGGAATTAAATAATGTAAATTAAGAAAAAAATGTAATGCGGTGTATTGCGTGGATAATAGACCCAATCACAGTGAATGTTCAAAACAAAATTTGATACATTTTTCTTCTCACAGTGCACATATTTCAGTAATCATAACACAAAGCTAACAGTTAATCTGTTTTTCCTTTCTTTTTGAAGAGCGCTTCAGAGGATGGCTGAATTTACAAAACGTGGAGAAGATCGAGAGGGAGAAGTTGGCCGGTTACTACATTTCACAAAAAATACAGGACCTTGTGAAAAGCGGAAAGAAACAGTTGAAGGAAACTGCTTAAAAGTACGAAGTAATGGGTGTTTTGAATTTTTTTGTGAAATGTGTGTTAGTGTTCATTGTGTGTTATAAATTATTTACCTGCTTCTAATCATTTGATGTATGAGTATTTATTTACAGACAATACATTCTGGTAAGGCAGGTGCTCTGATCTGAAATGATAGATGTTCATTGAGCTACTGCAATTGGGTGAGAGTGTTTCATCATCATATGACCAGCTTAACTATCAAGTAATCCCAGCTAAAGTTCTACTCAAGATCATACCAGTCTGACCAGCTAGACCACTGTGACCAAACCAGCTATCCCGACCAGCTAATGGTGACCAGCTAGACCACTGTGACCACCATCTTTTAACAGCTAAACCAGCTATCCCGACCAGCTAAAGTGTCCAAAACCCCTCTTAACCAGCTAATATTAAACCAGCCAGAGCAGCCTTGTTGGTCTAAGCTGTGTTTTTCAGCAGGGACACTGGTTATGCCATAGTAATTAATGCTGCAAAGCTGGGTATTAGCTCTAACGCCATCGAATGGGACGTATATTTACCTTCTTTCTCCTACCGAATCGTCGTTGAAGTTGATGATGATGATTGTAAAGAAGTCTTGAATGTAGCATGTAACGACTGTAAAGTTGGTAGTAAAGTCGTCCCATTTGTTCCATTTAGTTTCGACAGAGCAAAACCAAAACGAGTAGCGCTTCAATACAATCTGCCATTGTTGTTGTTGTTGTTGTCGATCATGTGAGGTGTTTCCGCGCGGTTTGGCTTTATGAAGCAGGCACGCAAACGGTTACGTCATGACGCAAAACGATGACGCAATGACGCAGCACGGAAAAGCTCTAGCACGGAGCAAGAAGGGGAAAAGCCTTGGGGCCCTTCTCACTTCGGTTAAATGGATTCCTTGCGTCCCTCACTTGCGTCGTTTCCCTGCGACTAGTCCCTCCCACCAGGGAAGCATGGAGAGACGCAAGGAAACCACGAGAAGCAGGGAAATTAGTTTTAAGAGCAATGGGACGTCCTTTCCTCCGGAGCGTCACGTGAAGCGACGTCCGTTTGTGATGACGCTACACAGCTGATCGTCTGACAGCAGCCAGCTCTGTCCCTGTTATTTCCACACACACCCCCGCCTCTAGTACACATTTACTGACACAAACATTTGTATCATCTGTTGTAGACCCAAATACATTAAATAAAATAAGAACTAATTCTCAAAAAAGATAAACGCCATGCTTAAAATATAAACGAAAAAAGCGATCATGAAAATGTTTCCAATAAATGAAGAAAATGATTTTTGACCACTTTGTTGTTCAGACATATGTGTAACTAAATGATACATTAATTGAAACAAAACACGGTATAAACTGAGGAGTGACTCCCGTGAGGTTCATATATTTTCTTCACTCAGCTGGGAAACTGCTCTCATGTCAAGAAGCATCAGATCAGTGCATGCACTGCCTCGTCCAATCCAACACACTCTCACTCCATAATCGTCCAGGAGCGACGTTTGGTCAGTGTCCGTGGCGTGCAGTTGTGACGCTCCTAGGCTCCTTCAGCTTCATAAAGGGACGCAAATAGCTTTCAACTGATTGCAATGTATTCCCATCTGCGGCGGGATTTGACGCTCATGGAAGCACGGCATTCATTTGTGTCGGCTGCCCTTAAAGGCAATGTGAGCGTCCATTCCCATTGGATAACGGAGAATTGTACACCCGGAAGTAAGTATTCCCTTTATGGGTGACGTCACGGACCCTACGTCCATTTATATATACAGTCTATGGTATTGACCCGTAGTGTCTTACAAAATATATAGCTATATAGATTGTTACAATATATTTAAAGGTCGTTAAAATTAGAGGAAGACATTTTCACCTACAAGACCTTCAAGTTGTATTCCTGTCTATATTCTGAAGCTTTCTAAAGATGTTATTTTTTTATATAATTCACAGACATCTGTTTAGCTGTTGACATTTAATGGTTGTGATAAAGCGTCGGCATCAGCAAAAATATTGACATTAAAATATTGATTAGAAAGAGTTATGTTATATCTAATGAAAAAATGAATGGACCAAGGATAGACCCCTGTGGAACCTCTTTCTGATGGTAAAATGGCCTGAATGAGTACAGTGAGCAACGGTAATAGTTTATGGTTCAAAGCGACACTCTATCTAGCTTATATGAGACTAAGGCTCTATGCACACTTTTAGAAATCAGTAGGCTTTAGCTTGTTGTTAAATTACCACATATTTATAACATTATTACATTTAAGTGACTGTTGTGCCTTGTTCTTTAAGGAGCTTTGTGTGTGTGTGTTTGCTGTGGAAACAAATACAAGTTGACAACTGAAGTGCATGCATTTGAATATTATTGAGAACATTTGAACAACTTTCGAAATCCAAACAACATCCTTTAACAGTGAGTTGTGTCAAACAGTCCACCTCACTCTTGCTGAACAGTCAGTGCACTAGTGAAGGTGTTCTCCCATGTGGTCTGGTTCTCTGAGACTTTTCTCACAGGGAGCACAGACGTCAGGTTTTTCTCCAGTGTGGGTAGGCTGGTGGAGCTTCACACTGTATGAGTCACTGAACTCTTTCTTCCACTGGTCAAAGGAGTGGATTCGCTGGTGGCGCTTCAATGAGCGTGAGTCCCTGAAACTCTTCTCACACTGGTCACAGGTGAAAGGCTTTTCTCCAGTGTGGGTTCGCTGGTGAATCTTCAAATTGCCTGACCGGCTAAAGCTCTTCCCACACTGGTCACAGGTGAAAGGCTTTTCTCCAGTGTGGATTCGCTGGTGAATCTTCAAATAGCCTGACTGGTTAAAGCTCTTCTCACACTGGTCACAGGTGAAAGGCTTTTCTCCAGTGTGGATTCGCTGGTGAATCTTCAAATGGCCTGACTGGTTAAAGCTCTTCCCACACTGGTCACAGGTGAAAGGCTTTTCTCCAGTGTGGATTCGCTGGTGAATCTTCAAATAGCCTGACTGGCTAAAGCTCTTCCCACACTGGTCACAGGTGAAAGGCTTTTCTCCAGTGTGGATTCGCTGGTGAATCTTCAAATAGCCTGACTGGCTAAAGCTCTTCTCACACTGGTCACAGGTGAAAGGTTTTTCTCCAGTGTGGGTACGTTTGTGGCGCTTCAAATTCCCTGAACTCCAGAAACTCTTCTCACACTGGTCACAGGTGTGTGGTTTTCCTATTGTGGCTGTAGCCTGATGTTGATCCAGCCGTTCTCCGATGATACTCTTCTCCCCCTCATCATAAAGTCTATCTGGGTTTTTGCAGGTCTCTTCCTATAAAACAAAACAACATAGAAAGTGACACAAGTGTATTAGGACACATATGAATGTCTTGATGCAAGTTAAAAATGGACGTGACAGAAGTAAAGTAAGGTTTTTAATGAAACCCGAGAATGCATTCTGACTCGTTGTAGCCTAAAATACCACTGAATAAAGGAAGTATAAATATCTATTAACTTGATACAACAAAACAACAAAGACACACTGATTGGTTGTGTGATTCAGAATGACTTGTTATTTTTAAATGAATACAAAGGGGTTGGCTCTCACAGAGACATTTTTTTAAATATTATTCAAAACATGCTAAATTTAAATGTGTTTTTTTCAACCAATATCATGATGGAATATTGCTTACTTTATCTGTTGTAAGGTTAGAGTTATGTATAGCTAAATACAAAAAACTAAAAGGGTTGAAGCACACAAACTAATTTCATTGTTTTATAAATTAGTTATAGTATCCAGGTATCACTATCTATTACAATATCTACACCGTGAATTTGAAAATAATTAACATTAAATGATCACATTATATCAGTAAATTCAGAGGTAGGAAGTACATTTACTCAGGTACTGTACTTAAGTACAATTTGGAGGTACTTTTACTTGACTTGAGTATTTCCATTTTATGCTACTGTGTACTTCTACTCCACTACAGTTCAGAGGTAAATTGTGTACTTTTACTCCACTACATGTATTTAATACCTTTAGTTACTTCACAGATGTGGATGAATGATGTGAAATATAACCAAGTGTTAAATCAGACTTTAGTTCCATCTGGAGTAAATCCACCAGCTACCCTGCAGTCTACAAAGTCATTCAGACTAGCTGCACCTTCACCAGCTTTGAGAACACTTTCATGATCAATCATTATAAAACATATCATATATATTATTCTGAAATGGACCAATCTGCACAATCACTACTTTTACTGTCGCTACTTTCACTATATTTTGATGAGAATACTTTTCTACTTTTACTTCAGGAACATTCTGAATGCAGGACTTTTACTGTAACAGAGTATTCCTTCACTCTGATACTTCTACTTTTACTAAGTACAAGATCTGAGTACTTCTACTTTTACTCAAGATCTGAGTACTTCTACTTTTAGTCAATTACAAGATCTGAGTACTTCTCCTTTTACTCAAGTACAAGATCTGAGTACTTCTACTTTTAGTCAAGCACAAGATCTGAGTTCTTATACTTTTACTCAAGTACAAGATCTGAGTACTTCTACTTTTACTCAAGTACAAGATCTGAGTACTTCTACTTTTAGTCAAGCACAAGATCTGAGTACTTCTCCCACCTCTGAGTAAATGTGATTGATCAGATGTTACCATCTCCTCGTATATGCGACTGTAGCTTTAGCACTCACTATTTGCTACAGGTGACTTCCTGTTTACATTTTTGATTGATTTTGCCAGATGTTTCCTAGCAACCAATATGATTCACTCAGTATAACGAATGCTTTTTTAATTTTTCATTGTTTTCACTCAAATATGAATAATTATTTAACCAGGATTTTCACTTTTAAAAGTTAAAGTAACTTACCTCTGCTGATGAAGTCATTCTGCTGCTTGCGTTATCGTCTACCTGAAGTTCAGCCATCTGCAATAACAGAGATTACCATATTACTTATTAGCCAACTACAGGAATTAAAATAAACATTTTGTTTTTCTAAATGTTAAAGTTGAGACCATTCATTTGACAAAAACAATCACTACCACAAAGCTCAAAGAGAGATGGAGTCACTCCAGTTAGACACTTGCACATCTGACACATAGAGACATATCTTGTTGTGCTTTAGTTTGTGCATTTTTTAAATAAATGCAGCTTTAAAATGAGGTAAAGCCATATATCACAAATATAAATGAAGACAATAAGTCAGTCTTGTGCAGAGAAACATACATTTCAGTCGCAGTATCCAACATGCAGAACAACAAACTCTATATTCATAAAATATCAAAATAAGTTTGAAAGAGTAAAATAAATCTCCCCCTGCCAGCCAAACAATAGCTCCCGTAAACATCTCATAGAAACGACCCAGCTGCAGAAATGCTGTTTTTCTTACCGTTGATGTGTGAAGGTAGTTTCAATAACTCGTGCCGGTTGATGGACGTCTTCACGTGGGTCAGGTTTGAAAGATGCAAAGGTGTTTCCATGGTAACACAATTCAAAGGTTCCAATTCAAGTTTTATTTTGATTTGTCTTTGTTGTTGTATTTGTGTCATCTGTTCCCTCTAGCTTAAATAGAGGGTTGTGCTGTGTATGTTACTTTGATGTATTGTATGCAAAATCCACCATTGTCCCGAAGTATACTTTTATCCTGCTGAAGTGTGTTTCAGGTTCAGGGGGCAGAGTATGATATGGCTTTTTCCCAAGCTCGGTGAATACTGAGGGGACGGACAGAGTGATGTAATTTTGAGATCGTAGTCTATAGCTGTACTGTTTGTGTGATATGTAGAGGGGCAGCAGTCCAAGCATGGCGGTATAGATGAATTTGTACCAGTGCAGAGATCTGCGCATTGATAGTGATGTCCAGTTAACTAAAACGTACAGCGTGCAATGGTGTGTGAGGGGTTAACAATTGGTTATGAACCTCAGAGCCCCATGGTAAACAGCGTCCAGCAGATGAAGGGAGTGAGCTGAGGCGTTCATGTACACAACATCCCTGTAGTCCAAGAGCCGCAACAATTTGGCAGCTACAAGCCATTTCCTAGCACTTGTGGAGAAGCAGGCCTTGTTTCTTAAAGAAAAAATCCCAGTTTGAATTTCAGTTTCCTTAAAAGATAGTCAATATGAGGTTTAAAGCAGAGGTTTTCATCTATAGTGATGCACAAGTATCTGTAGCTGTTAACAGCTTCTATGGGGTTATGCTGTGCAGACTTGATGCAGGGAAGAACAGTTGGTAACTGTTTCTTCTTGGAAAACAACATGACTTTTGTCTCGTCTGAATTTTACACCAACCTGAGGTGGAACAGGTGTGACTGAAACGTGTCAAAAGCAGACTGCAGACGTTCAAATGCAAGGGCAGCAGTGCTAGCACAACAGTATAGAACAGTATCATCTGCATATAGATGTACAGAGTAGGGCTGAACGATTAATCGATTTTAAATCGAAATTGCGATTTGAAATGATGCGATTATCAAATCGCAAACCGTGCGATTTTGTTTTACAATTTTTTTTTCTTATGTGTCAGTCATCCACACCAATCAGAAGTGCTGTGCTCCACATATATCAGCCATTGTTAATCAATCAGAAGTAGCCCATGATAGAAGGTGATAGACAGATTGATCCAATCACCTGCCAAGTGCTTCTGAAAGTGCCTGCTCTTTCCAAATGGCTTCCAATGGAGCTTTAGATGGTTTGGTGAACCATCTGGGTCAGGTTAGTAATGCTCCATCACATGTTTCTATTACAGGGTGAATCTTAAACTGAAGCTTGACTTTAAAGCAACCCAACGGAAGTTTCATGTAAGTTTAGTTTTTTCACTCGTAGCTCGGGCTGCGGGGGTGCTAGAGACGGGAGCACGTTGATACGACCTTCCTAGCTGGAGTTATGGCCGCATTTTACAATAAACTTCTGTTGGGTCGCTTAAAAACAAATATCGCAATTCGAATCGCAATATTTGTCAGAAAAATCGCAATTATATTTTTTCCCAAAATCGTGCAGCCCTAGACTGAAACGTGTCAAAAGCAGACTGCAGACGTTTAAATGCAAGGACAGCAGTGCTAGCACAACAGTATAGAACAGTATCATCTGCATATAGATGTACAGAGGCATCAATATGTTGACACACATCATTTATATCAATTGTAAAAAAGGGTGGGTCCCAAGACCAAACCTTGAGGAACACCTCTGGGCACATTAAGAAAGCTTGAGGAGAGACTGCTGAATTATACACATTGCTTGCGATATGAGAGATAGTTTGAAAACCAACCAACAGCTTGGTCAGACGGGCCTATGGGATAACTTCTGGTATAGAATGCCATGTCCACAGTATCAAATGCCTTGGATAAGTCTATAAAAAGGGCAGCACAGTAGCTCTTTGCGTCCAAGCCTTCAACAATGTCATTCACTTCTTTCAAAGCAGCCGTTACTGTACTGCTTCCTAAAGCCTGACTGGTGAGGAGATAGAATGTTGTTCAAGCTTAAATATTCTTTGCTTTGATCATTCACCATTATTTTGGTCTAGGCCCTTTAGAGCCTTACAAACCTCCCCAACAGAGAAAAGGTCGAAGGAGAAAGTCTGGCTACTGGAAAAAGTTAAGTAACATCTAATGTAAACATGAATGGACCAAGGATAGACCCCTGTGGAACCTCTTTCTGATGGTAAAATGGCCTGAATGAATACAGTCAGCAACGCAACGGTAATAGTTTATGGTTCAAAGTGACGCTCTATCCAGCTTTTATGAGACTAAAGGCTCTTTGCACACTTTTAGAAATCAGTAGGCTTTAGCTTGTTGTTAAATTACCACATATTTATAACATTCTTATATTTAAGTGACTGTGGTGCCTTGTTCTTTAGTGAGCTTTGTGTGTGTTTGCTGTGAAAAAAACAAAACAAGTTGACAACTGAAGTGCATGCATTTGAATATTATTGAGAACATTTGAACAACTTTTGAAATCCACACAACATCCTTTAACAGTGAGTTGTGTCAAACAGTCCACCTCACTCTTGCTGAACAGTCAGTGCACTAGTGAAGGTGTTCTCCCATGTGGTCTGGTTCTCTGAGACTCTTCTCACAGGGAGCACAGACGTCAGGTGTTTCTCCAGTGTGGGTAGGCTGGTGGAGCTTCACACTGTATGAGTCACTGAACTCTTTCTTCCACTGGTCAAAGGAGTGGATTCGCTGGTGGCGCTTCAATGAGCGTGAGTCCGTGAAAGTCTTCTCACACTGGTCACAGGTGAAAGGTTTTTCTCCAGTGTGGGTTCGCTGGTGAATCTTCAAATAGCTTGACCTGGTATACACTTTCTCACACTGGTCACAGTAGTAGGGTTTTTCTCCAGTGTGGGTTCGCTGGTGAATCTTCAAATTGCCTGACTGGTTAAAGCTCTTCTCACACTGGTCACAGGAATAGGGTTTTTCTCCAGTGTGGATTCTCTGGTGAATCTTCAAATCGCCTGACTGGCTAAAGCTCTTCTCACACTGGACACAGGTGAAAGGTTTTTCTCCAGTGTGGGTACGTTTGTGGCGCTTCAATTTCCCATAACTCCAGAAACTCTTCTCACACTGGTCACAGGTGTGTGGTTTTCCTATCCTGGCTGTAGACTGATGTTGATCCAGCTGTTCTCCGATGATACTCTTCTCCCCCTCAACATAAAGTCTATCTGGGTTTTTGCAGGTCTCTTCCTATAAAACAAATCAACAGAGAAAGTGACACAAGTGTATTAGGACACATATAAATGTCTTGATGCAAGTTAAAAATGGACGTGACAGAAGTAAAGTAAGGTTTTTAATGAAACCCGAGAATGCATTCTGACTCGTTGTAGCCTAAAATACCACTGAATAAAGGAAGAAGTATAAATACCTATTAACTTGATACAACAAAACAACAAAGACACACTGATTGGTTGTTTGATTCAGAATGATTTGTTGTTATTTTTAAATGAATACAAAGGGGTTGGCTCTCACAGAGACATTTTTTAAATATTATTCAAAACATGCTACATTTAAATGTGTTTTTTTCAACCAATATCATGATGGAATATTGCTTACTTTATCTGTTGTAAGGTTAGAGTTATGTATAGCTAAATACAAAAAACTAAAAGGGTTGAAGCACACAAACTAATTTCATTGTTTTATAAATTAGTTATAGTATCCAGGTATCACTATCTATTACAATATCTACACCGTGAATTTGAAAATAATGAACATTAAATGATCACATTATATCAGTAAATTCAGAGGTAGGAAGTACATTTACTCAGGTACTGTACTTAAGTACAATTTGGAGGTATTTTTACTTGACTTGAGTATTTCCATTTTATGCTACTGTGTACTTCTACTCCACTACAGTTCAGAGGTAAATTGTGTACTTTAACTCCACTACATATATTTAATACCTTTAGTTAATTTACAGATGTGGATGAATGATGTGAAATCTAATCAAGTGTTAAATCAGACTTTAGTTCCACCTGGAGTAAATCCACCAGCTACCCTGCAGAATACAAAGTCATTCAAACTAGCTGCACCTTCACCAGCTTTGAGAACACTTTCATGATCAATCATTATAAAACATATCATATATATTATTCTGAAATGGACCAATCTGCACAATCACTACTTTTACTGTCGCTACTTTCACTATATTTTGATGAGAATACTTTTCTACTTTTACTTGAGGAACATTCTGAATGCAGGACTTTTACTGTAACAGAGTATTCCTTCACTCTGATACTTCTACTTTTACTCAAGATCTGAGTACTTCTACTTTTAGTCAAGTACAAGATCTGAGTACTTCTCCTTTTACTCAAGTACAAGATCTGAGTACTTCTCCTTTTACTCAAGTACAAGATCTGAGTACTTCTACTTTTAGTCAAGCGCAAGATCTGAGTACTTCTCCTTTTACTCAAGTGCAAGATCTGAGTACTTCTACTTTTAGTCAAGCACAAGATCTGAGTACTTCTCCTTTTACTCAAGTACAAGATCTGAGTACTTCTACTTTTAGTCAAGCACAAGATCTGAGTACTTCTCCCACCTCTGAGTAAATATGAATGATCAGATGTTACCATCTCCTCGTATATGCTACTGTAGCTTTAGCACTCACTATTTGCTACAGGTGACTTCCTGTTTACATTTTTGATTGATTTTGCCAGATGTTTCCTAGCAACCAATATGATTCACTCAGTATAACGAATGCTTTTTTAATTTTTCATTGTTTTCACTCAAATATGAATAATTATTTAACCAGGATTCTCACTTTTAAAAGTTAAAGTAACTTACCTCTGCTGATGAAGTCATTCGGCTGCTTGTGTTATCGTCTACCTGAAGTTCAGCCATCTGCAATAACAGAGATTACCATATTACTTATTAGCCAACTACAGGAATTAAAATAAACATTTTGTGTTTTTCTAAATGTTAACCTTGAGACCATTCATTTGACAAAAACAATCACTACCACAAAGCTCAAAGAGAGATGGAGTCCATCCAGTTAGACACTTGCACATCTGACACATAGAGACATATCTTGTTGTGCTTTAGTTTGTGCATTTTTTAAATAAATGCAGCTTTAAAATGAGGTAAAGCTATATATTACACATATAAATAAAGACAATAAGTCAGTCTTGTGCAGAGAAACATACATTTCAGTCGCAGTATCCAACATGCAGAACAACAAACTCTATTTTCATAAAATATCAAATAAGTTGAAAGAGTAAATAAATCTCCCCCTAGCCAGCCAAACAATAGCTCCCGTAAACATCTCATAGAAACGACCCAGCTGCAGAAATGCTGTTTTTCTTACCGTTGATGTGTGAAAGTAGTTTCAATAACTCGTGCCGGTTGATGGACGTCTTCACGTGGGTCAGGTTTGAAAGATGCAAAGGTGTTTCCATGGTAACACAATTCAAAGGTTCCAATTCGAGTTTTATTTTGATTTGTCTTTGTTGTTGTTGTATTTGTGTCATCTGTTCCCTCTAGCTTAAATAGAGGGTTGTGCTGTGTATGTTACTTTGATGTATTGTATGCAAAATCCACCATTGTCCCGAAGTATACTTTTATCCTGCTGAAGTGTGTTTCAGGTTCAGGGGGCAGAGTATGATATGGCTTTTTCCCAAGCTCGGTGCATACTGAGGGGACGGACAGAGTGATGTAATTTTGAGATCGTAGTCTCTAGCTGTACTGTTTGTGTGATATGTAGAGGGGCAGCAGTCCAAGCATGGCGGTATAGATGAATTTGTATCAGTGCAGAGATCTGCGCATTGATAGTGATGTCCAGTTAACTAAAACGTACAGCGTGCAATGGTGTGTGAGGGGTTAACAATTGGTTATGAACCTCAGAGCCCCATGGTAAACAGCGTCCAGCAGATGAAGGGAGTGAGCTGAGGCGTTCATGTACACAACATCCCTGTAGTCCAAGAGCCGCAACAATTTGGCAGCTACAAGCCGTTTCCTAGCACTTGTGGAGAAGCAGGCCTTGTTTCTTAAAAAAAAAATCCCAGTTTGAATTTCAGTTTCCTTAAAAGATAGTCAATATGAGGTTTAAAGCAGAGGTTTTCATCTATAGTGATGCAAAAGTATCTGTAGCTGTTAACAGCTTCTATGGGGTTATGCTGTGCAGACTTGATGCAGGGAAGAACAGTTGGTAACTTTTTCTTCTTGGAAAACAACATGACTTTTGTCTCGTCTGCATTTTACCCCAACCTGAGGTGGAACAGGTGTGACTGAAACGTGTCAAAAGCAGACTGCAGATGTTTAAATGCAAGGACAGCAGTGCTAGCACAACAGTATAGAACAGTATCATCTGCATACAGATGTACAGAGGCATCAATATGTTGACACACATCATTTATATAAATTGTAAAAAAAGGGTGGGTCCCAAGACCAAACCTTGAGGAACACCTCTGGGCACATTAAGAAAGCTTGAGGAGAGACTGCTGAATTATACACATTGCTTGCGATATGAGAGATAGTTTGAAAACCAACCAACAGCTTGGTCAGACGGGCCTATGGGATAACTTCTGGCATAGAATGCCATGTCCTCATCGGGATCCCTAACAAAAGCATCCAGAAGCTCCAGTACATTCAGAACAGCGCTGCTAGGATCCTGATGAGGGTGCGCAAATATGATCACATCACCCCCATCCTTAAAAGCACTACACTGGCTCCCCGTGGAACTGAGGATCGAATTCAAGGTCTCCGTCCTCACCCACCAGTGTGTCCATGGAACTGCCCCTCCCTACCTCAAGGAACTCCTCACCCCCCATACCTCCTTGCGGACCACCCGCTCCAGCAACTCCAACTTCCTCAAACCCCCCAGGACTAAGCTCCGTACTATGGGAGACCGGGCCTTCTGCTCGGCTGCTCCCAGCCTGTGGAATGCTCTCCCCGACCAAATGAGAGCACCACAGACCGTGGAGGCTTTTAAAAAAGGCCTCAAAACCCATCTCTTCAAAAGAGCCTTTGCCTAGACATTTTTATCACCCTTTTTATTTTTTTTATTGCTTTTTTTTAATTAATTCTACCGTGTTGTGTAATGTTTATTTATACTGTTCATGCTCACTACTTGTAGCACTTCGGGATTTGCATTCAAATATGAAGTGCTTTATAAATGGAACTCATTATTATTATTATTATTATTATTATGTCCACAGTATCAAATGCCTTGGATAAGTCTATAAAAAGGGCAGCACAGTAGCTCTTTGCGTCCAAGCCTTCAACAATGTCATTCACTTCTTTCAAAGCAGCCGTTTCTGTACTGCTTCCTAAAGCCTGACTGGTGAGGAGATAGAATGTTGTTCAAGCTTAAATATTCTTTGCTTTGATCATTCACCATTATTGGAGTCTAGGCCCTTTAGAGCCTTACAAACCTCCCCAACAGAGAAAAGGTCCCCGGAGAAAGTCTGGCTACTGGAAAAAGTTAAGTAACATCTAATGTAAACATGAATGGACCAAGGATAGACCCCTGTGGAACCTCTTTCTGATGGTAAAATGGCCTGAATGAATACAGTCAGCAACGCAACGGTAATAATTTATGGTTCAAAGTGATACTCTATCCAGCTTTTATGAGACTAAAGGCTCTATGCACACTTTTAGAAATCAGTAGGCTTTAGCTTGTTGTTAAATTACCACATATTTATAACATTATTATATTTAAGTGACTGTGGTGCCTTGTTCTTTAGGGAGCTTTGTGTGTGTTTGCTGTGAAAAAAACAAACAAGTTGACAACTGAAGTGCATGCATTTGAATATTATTGAGAACATTTGAACAACTTTTGAAATCCACACAACATCCTTTAACAGCGAGTTGTGTCAAACAGTCCACCTCACTCTTTCCGAACAGTCTCAGTGCACTAGTGAAGGTGTTCTCCCATGTGGTCTGGTTCTCTGAGACTCTTCTCACAGGGAGCACAGACATCAGGTTTTTCTCCAGTGTGGGTAGGCTGGTGGAGCTTCACACTGTATGAGTCACTGAACTCTTTCTTCCACTGGTCAAAGGAGTGGATTATCTGGTGGCGCTTCAATGAGCGCGAGTCCCTGAAAGTCTTCTCACACTGGTCACAGGTGAAAGGTTTTTCTCCAGTGTGGGTTCGCTGGTGAATCTTCAAATAGCTTGACCTGATATAAACTTTCTCACACTGGTCACAGTAGTAGGGTTTTTCTCCAGTGTGGATTCGCTGGTGAATCTTCAAAGAGCCTGACCGGCTAAAGCACTTCTCACACTGGTCACAGGTGAAAGGCTTTTCTCCAGTGTGGATTCTCTGGTGAATCTTCAAATAGCCTGACTGGCTAAAGCTCTTCTCACACTGGTCACAGGTGAAAGGCTTTTCTCCAGTGTGGATTCGCTGGTGAATCTTCAAAGAGCCTGACCGGCTAAAGCACTTCTCACACTGGTCACAGGTGAAAGGCTTTTCTCCAGTGTGGATTCTCTGGTGAATCTTCAAATAGCCTGACTGGTTAAAGCTCTTCCCACACTGGTCACAGAGGAAAGGCTTTTCTCCAGTGTGGATTCGCTGGTGAATCTTCAAATAGCCTGACTGGCTAAAGCTCTTCTCACACTGGTCACAGGTGAAAGGTTTTTCTCCAGTGTGGGTACGTTTGTGGCGCTTCAAATTCCCTGAACCCCAGAAACTCTTCTCACACTGGTCACAGGTGTGTGGTTTTCCTATTGTGGCTGTAGCCTGATGTTGATCCAGCTGTTCTCCAATCATACTCTTCTCCCCCTCATCATAAAGTCTATCTGGGTTTTTGCAGGTCTCTTCCTATAAAACAAAACAACATAGAAAGTGACACAAGTGTATTAGGACACATATGAATGTCTTGATGCAAGTTAAAAATGGACGTGACAGAAGTAAAGTAAGGTTTTTAATGAAACCCGAGAATGCATTCTGACTCGTTGTAGCCTAAAATACCACTGAATAAAGGAAGTATAAATATCTATTAACTTGATACAACAAAACAACAAAGACACACTGATTGGTTGTGTGATTCAGAATGACTTGTTATTTTTAAATGAATACAAAGGGGTTGGCTCTCACAGAGACATTTTTTAAAATATTATTCAAAACATGCTAAATCTAAATGTGTTTTTTTCAACCAATATCATGATGGAATATTGCTTACTTTATCTGTTGTAAGGTTAGAGTTATGTATAGCTAAATACAAAAAACTAAAAGGGTTGAAGCACACAAACTTGTTTCATTGTTTTATAAATTAGTTATAGTATCCAGGTATCACTATCTATTACAATATCTACACCGTGAATTTGAAAATAATTAACATTAAATGATCACATTATATCAGTAAATTCAGAGGTAGGAAGTACATTTACTCAGGTACTGTACTTAAGTACAATTTGGAGGTACTTTTACTTGACTTGAGTATTTCCATTTTATGCTACTGTGTACTTCTACTCCACTACAGTTCAGAGGTAAATTGTGTACTTTTACTCCACTACATGTATTTAATACCTTTAGTTACTTCACATATGTGGATGAATGATGTGAAATATAACCAAGTGTTGAATCAGACTTTAGTTCCATCTGGAGTAAATCCACCAGCTACCCTGCAGTCTACAAAGTCATTCAGACTAGCTGCACCTTCACCAGCTTTGAGAACACTTTCATGATCAATCATTATAAAACATATCATATATATTATTCTGAAATGGACCAATCTGCACAATCACTACTTTTACTGTCGCTACTTTCACTATATTTTGATGAGAATACTTTTCTACTTTTACTTGAGGAACATTCTGAATGCAGGACTTTTACTGTAACAGAGTATTCCTTCACTCTGATACTTCTACTTTTACTAAGTACAAGATCTGAGTACTTCTACTTTTACTCAAGATCTGAGTACTTCTACTTTTAGTCAAGTACAAGATCTGAGTACTTCTCCTTTTACTCAAGTACAAGATCTGAGTACTTCTACTTTTAGTCAAGCACAAGATCTGAGTTCTTCTACTTTCACTCAAGTACAAGATCTGAGTACTTCTACTTTTAGTCAAGCACAAGATCTGAGTTCTTATACTTTTACTCAAGTACAAGATCTGAGTACTTCTACTTTTACTCAAGTACAATATCTGAGTACTTCTACTTTTAGTCAAGTACAAGATCTGAGTACTTCTCCTTTTACTCAAGTACAAGATCTGAGTACTTCTACTTTTAGTCAAGCACAAGATCTGAGTACTTCTCCCACCTCTGAGTAAATATGAATGATCAGATGTTACCATCTCCTCGTATATGCTACTGTAGCTTTAGCACTCACTATTTGCTACAGGTGACTTCCTGTTTACATTTTTGATTGATTTTGCCAGATGTTTCCTAGCAACCAATATGATTCACTCAGTATAACGAATGCTTTTTTAATTTTTCATTGTTTTCACTCAAATATGAATAATTATTTAACCAGGATTCTCACTTTTAAAAGTTAAAGTAACTTACCTCTGCTGATGAAGTCATTCTGCTGCTTGCGTTATCGTCTACCTGAAGTTCAGCCATCTGCAATAACAGAGATTACCATATTACTTATTAGCCAACTACAGGAATTAAAATAAACATTTTGTGTTTTTCTAAATGTTAACCTTGAGACCATTCATTTGACAAAACAATCACTACCACAAAGCTCAAAGAGAGATGGAGTCACTCCAGTTAGACACTTGCACATCTGACACATAGAGACATATCTTGTTGTGCTTTAGTTTGTGCATTTTTTAAATAAATGCAGCTTTAAAATGAGGTAAAGCTATATATTACAAATATAAATAAAGACAATAAGTCAGTCTTGTGCAGAGAAACATACATTTCAGTCGCAGTATCCAACATGCAGAACAACAAACTCTATTTTCATAAAATATCAAAATAAGTTTGAAAGAGTAAAATAATTCTCCCCCTGCCAGCCAAACAATAGCTCCCGTAAACATCTCATAGAAACGACCCAGCTGCAGAAATGCTGTTTTTCTTACCGTTGATGTGTGAAAGTAGTTTCAATAACTCGTGCCTGTTGATGGACGTCTTCACGTGGGTCAGGTTTGAAAGATGCAAAGGTGTTTCCATGGTAACACAATTCAAAGGTTCCAATTCAAGTTTTATTTTGATTTGTCTTTGTTGTATTTGTGTCATCTGTTCCCTCTAGCTTAAATAGAGGGTTGTGCTGTGTATGTTACTTTGATGTATTGTATGCAAAATCCACCATTGTCCCGAAGTATACTTTTATCCTGCTGAAGTGTGTTTCAGGTTCAGGGGGCAGAGTATGATATGGCTTTTTCCCAAGCTCGGTGCATTCTGAGGGGACGGACAGAGTGATGTAATTTTGAGATCGTAGTCTATAGCTGTACCGTTTGTGTGATATGTAGAGGGGCAGCAGTCCAAGCATGGCGGTATAGATGAATTTGTACCAGTGCAGAGATCTGCGCATTGATAGTGATGTCCAGTTAACTAAAACGTACAGTGTGCAATGGTGTGTGAGGGGTTAACAATTGGTTATGAACCTCAGAGCCCCATGGTAAACAGCGTCCAGCAGATGAAGGGAGTGAGCTGAGGCGTTCATGTACACAACATCCCTGTAGTCCAAGAGCCGCAACAATTTGGCAGCTACAAGCCATTTCCTAGCACTTGTGGAGAAGCAGGCCTTGTTTCTTAAAAAAAAAAATCCCAGTTTGAATTTCAGTTTCCTTAAAAGATAGTCAATATGAGGTTTAAAGCAGAGGTTTTCATCTATAGTGATGCACAAGTATCTGTAGCTGTTAACAGCTTCTATGGGGTTATGCTGTGCAGACTTGATGCAGGGAAGAACAGTTGGTAACTTTTTCTTCTTGGAAAACAACATGACTTTTGTCTTGTCTGAATTTTACACCAACCTGAGGTGGAACAGGTGTGACTGAAACGTGTCAAAAGCAGACTGCAGACGTTCAAATGCAAGGGCAGCAGTGCTAGCACAACAGTATAGAACAGTATCATCTGCATATAGATGTACAGAGGCATCAATATGTTGACACACATCATTTATATCAATTGTAAAAAAGGGTGGGTCCCAAGACCAAACCTTGAGGAACACCTCTGGGCACATTAAGAAAGCTTGAGGAGAGACTGCTGAATTATACACATTGCTTGCGATATGAGAGATAGTTTGAAAACCAACCAACAGCTTGGTCAGACGGGCCTATGGGATAACTTCTGGCATAGAATGCCATGTCCTCATCGGGATCCCTAACAAAAGCATCCAGAAGCTCCAGTACATTCAGAACAGCGCTGCTAGGATCCTGATGAGGGTGCGCAAATATGATCACATCACCCCCATCCTTAAAGCACTACACTGGCTCCCCGTGGAACTGAGGATCGAATTCAAGGTCTCCGTCCTCACCCACCAGTGTGTCCATGGAACTGCCCCTCCCTACCTCAAGGAACTCCTCACCCCCCATACCTCCTTGCGGACCACCCGCTCCAGCAACTCCAACTTCCTCAAACCCCCCAGGACTAAGCTCCGTACTATGGGAGACCGGGCCTTCTGCTCGGCTGCTCCCAGCCTGTGGAATGCTCTCCCCGACCAAATGAGAGCACCACAGACCGTGGAGGCTTTTAAAAAAGGCCTCAAAACCCATCTCTTCAAAAGAGCCTTTGCCTAGACATTTTTATCACCCTTTTTATTTTTATTTTTTTTATTGCTTTTTTTTAATTAATTCTACCGTGTTGTGTAATGTTTATTTATACTGTTCATGCTCACTACTTGTAGCACTTCGGGATTTGCATTCAAATATGAAGTGCTTTATAAATGGAACTCATTATTATTATTATTATTATTATTATGTCCACAGTATCAAATGCCTTGGATAAGTCTATAAAAAGGGCAGCAGAGTAGTTCTTTGCGTCCAAGCCTTCAACAATGTCATTCACTTCTTTCAAAGCAGCCGTTTCTGTACTGCTTCCTAAAGCCTGACTGGTGAGGAGATAGAATGTTGTTCAAGCTTAAATATTCTTTGCTTTGATCATTCACCATTATTGGAGTCTAGGCCCTTTAGAGCCTTACAAACCTCCCCAACAGAGAAAAGGTCCCCGGAGAAAGTCTGGCTACTGGAAAAAGTTAAGTAACATCTAATGTAAACATGAATGGACCAAGGATAGACCCCTGTGGAACCTCTTTCTGATGGTAAAATGGCCTGAATGAATACAGTCAGCAACGCAACGGTAATAATTTATGGTTCAAAGTGATACTCTATCCAGCTTTTATGAGACTAAAGGCTCTATGCACACTTTTAGAAATCAGTAGGCTTTAGCTTGTTGTTAAATTACCACATATTTATAACATTATTATATTTAAGTGACTGTGGTGCCTTGTTCTTTAGGGAGCTTTGTGTGTGTTTGCTGTGAAAAAAACAAACAAGTTGACAACTGAAGTGCATGCATTTGAATATTATTGAGAACATTTGAACAACTTTTGAAATCCACACAACATCCTTTAACAGCGAGTTGTGTCAAACAGTCCACCTCACTCTTTCCGAACAGTCTCAGTGCACTAGTGAAGGTGTTCTCCCATGTGGTCTGGTTCTCTGAGACTCTTCTCACAGGGAGCACAGACATCAGGTTTTTCTCCAGTGTGGGTAGGCTGGTGGAGCTTCACACTGTATGAGTCACTGAACTCTTTCTTCCACTGGTCAAAGGAGTGGATTATCTGGTGGCGCTTCAATGAGCGTGAGTCCCTGAAAGTCTTCTCACACTGGTCACAGGTGAAAGGTTTTTCTCCAGTGTGGGTTCGCTGGTGAATCTTCAAATAGCTTGACCTGATATAAACTTTCTCACACTGGTCACAGTAGTAGGGTTTTTCTCCAGTGTGGATTCGCTGGTGAATCTTCAAAGAGCCTGACTGGCTAAAGCTCTTCTCACACTGGTCACAGGTGAAAGGCTTTTCTCCAGTGTGGATTCGCTGGTGAATCTTCAAAGAGCCTGACCGGCTAAAGCACTTCTCACACTGGTCACAGGTGAAAGGCTTTTCTCCAGTGTGGATTCTCTGGTGAATCTTCAAATAGCCTGACTGGCTAAAGCTCTTCTCACACTGGTCACAGGTGAAAGGCTTTTCTCCAGTGTGGATTCGCTGGTGAATCTTCAAAGAGCCTGACCGGCTAAAGCACTTCTCACACTGGTCACAGGTGAAAGGCTTTTCTCCAGTGTGGATTCTCTGGTGAATCTTCAAATAGCCTGACTGGTTAAAGCTCTTCCCACACTGGTCACAGAGGAAAGGCTTTTCTCCAGTGTGGATTCGCTGGTGAATCTTCAAATAGCCTGACTGGCTAAAGCTCTTCTCACACTGGTCACAGGAGTAGGGTTTTTCTCCAGTGTGGATTCGCTGGTGAATCTTCAAATAGCCTGACTGGCTAAAGCTCTTCTCACACTGGTCACAGGTGAAAGGTTTTTCTCCAGTGTGGGTACGTTTGTGGCGCTTCAAATTCCCTGAACCCCAGAAACTCTTCTCACACTGGTCACAGGTGTGTGGTTTTCCTATTGTGGCTGTAGCCTGATGTTGATCCAGCCGTTCTCCGATGATACTCTTCTCCCCCTCATCATAAAGTCTATCTGGGTTTTTGCAGGTCTCTTCCTATAAAACAAAACAACATAGAAAGTGACACAAGTGTATTAGGACACATATGAATGTCTTGATGCAAGTTAAAAATGGACGTGACAGAAGTAAAGTAAGGTTTTTAATGAAACCCGAGAATGCATTCTGACTCGTTGTAGCCTAAAATACCACTGAATAAAGGAAGTATAAATATCTATTAACTTGATACAACAAAACAACAAAGACACACTGATTGGTTGTGTGATTCAGAATGACTTGTTATTTTTAAATGAATACAAAGGGGTTGGCTCTCACAGAGACATTTTTTTAAATATTATTCAACACATGCTAAATTTAAATGTGTTTTTTTCAACCAATATCATGATGGAATATTGCTTACTTTATCTGTTGTAAGGTTAGAGTTATATATAGCTAAATACAAAAAACTAAAAGGGTTGAAGCACACAAACTAATTTCATTGTTTTATAAATTAGTTATAGTATCCAGGTATCACTATCTATTACAATATCTACACCGTGAATTTGAAAATAATTAACATTAAATGATCACATTATATCAGTAAATTCAGAGGTAGGAAGTACATTTACTCAGGTACTGTACTTAAGTACAATTTGGAGGTACTTTTACTTGACTTGAGTATTTCCATTTTATGCTACTGTGTACTTCTACTCCACTACAGTTCAGAGGTAAATTGTGTACTTTTACTCCACTACATGTATTTAATACCTTTAGTTACTTCACAGATGTGGATGAATGATGTGAAATATAACCAAGTGTTAAATCAGACTTTAGTTCCACCTGGAGTAAATCCACCAGCTACCCTGCAGTCTACAAAGTCATTCAGACTAGCTGCACCTTCACCAGCTTTGAGAACACTTTCATGATCAATCATTATAAAACATATCATATATATTATTCTGAAATGGACCAATCTGCACAATCACTACTTTTACTGTCGCTACTTTCACTATATTTTGATGAGAATACTTTTCTACTTTTACTTCAGGAACATTCTGAATGCAGGACTTTTACTGTAACAGAGTATTCCTTCACTCTGATACTTCTACTTTTACTAAGTACAAGATCTGAGTACTTCTACTTTTACTCAAGATCTGAGTACTTCTACTTTTAGTCAATTACAAGATCTGAGTACTTCTACTTTTACTCAAGTACAAGATCTGAGTACTTCTACTTTTAGTCAAACACAAGATCTGAGTTCTTATACTTTTACTCAAGTACAAGATCTGAGTACTTCTACTTTTACTCAAGTACAAGATCTGAGTACTTCTACTTTTAGTCAAGCACAAGATCTGAGTACTTCTCCCACCTCTGAGTAAATGTGATTGATCAGATGTTACCATCTCCTCGTATATGCGACTGTAGCTTTAGCACTCACTATTTGCTACAGGTGACTTCCTGTTTACATTTTTGATTGATTTTGCCAGATGTTTCCTAGCAACCAATATGATTCACTCAGTATAACGAATGCTTTTTTAATTTTTCATTGTTTTCACTCAAATATGAATAATTATTTAACCAGGATTTTCACTTTTAAAAGTTAAAGTAACTTACCTCTGCTGATGAAGTCATTCTGCTGCTTGCGTTATCGTCTACCTGAAGTTCAGCCATCTGCAATAACAGAGATTACCATATTACTTATTAGCCAACTACAGGAATTAAAATAAACATTTTGTTTTTCTAAATGTTAAAGTTGAGACCATTCATTTGACAAAACAATCACTACCACAAAGCTCAAAGAGAGATGGAGTCACTCCAGTTAGACACTTGCACATCTGACACATAGAGACATATCTTGTTGTGCTTTAGTTTGTGCATTTTTTAAATAAATGCAGCTTTAAAATGAGGTAAAGCCATATATCACAAATATAAATGAAGACAATAAGTCAGTCTTGTGCAGAGAAACATACATTTCAGTCGCAGTATCCAACATGCAGAACAACAAACTCTATATTCATAAAATATCAAAATAAGTTTGAAAGAGTAAAATAAATCTCCCCCTGCCAGCCAAACAATAGCTCCCGTAAACATCTCATAGAAACGACCCAGCTGCAGAAATGCTGTTTTTCTTACCGTTGATGTGTGAAGGTAGTTTCAATAACTCGTGCCGGTTGATGGACGTCTTCACGTGGGTCAGGTTTGAAAGATGCAAAGGTGTTTCCATGGTAACACAATTCAAAGGTTCCAATTCAAGTTTTATTTTGATTTGTCTTTGTTGTTGTATTTGTGTCATCTGTTCCCTCTAGCTTAAATAGAGGGTTGTGCTGTGTATGTTACTTTGATGTATTGTATGCAAAATCCACCATTGTCCCGAAGTATACTTTTATCCTGCTGAAGTGTGTTTCAGGTTCAGGGGGCAGAGTATGATATGGCTTTTTCCCAAGCTCGGTGAATACTGAGGGGACGGACAGAGTGATGTAATTTTGAGATCGTAGTCTATAGCTGTACTGTTTGTGTGATATGTAGAGGGGCAGCAGTCCAAGCATGGCGGTATAGATGAATTTGTACCAGTGCAGAGATCTGCGCATTGATAGTGATGTCCAGTTAACTAAAACGTACAGCGTGCAATGGTGTGTGAGGGGTTAACAATTGGTTATGAACCTCAGAGCCCCATGGTAAACAGCGTCCAGCAGATGAAGGGAGTGAGCTGAGGCGTTCATGTACACAACATCCCTGTAGTCCAAGAGCCGCAACAATTTGGCAGCTACAAGCCATTTCCTAGCACTTGTGGAGAAGCGGGCCTTGTTTCTTAAAAAAAAAATCCCAGTTTGAATTTCAGTTTCCTTAAAATATAGTCAATATGAGGTTTAAAGCAGAGGTTTTCATCTATAGTGATGCCTAAGTTTCTGTAGCTGTTAACAGCTTCTATGGGGTTATGCTGTGCAGACTTGATGCAGGGAAGAACAGTTGGTAACTGTTTCTTCTTGGAAAACAACATGACTTTTGTCTCGTCTGAATTTTACACCAACCTGAGGTGGAACAGGTGTGACTGAAACGTGTCAAAAGCAGACTGCAGACGTTCAAATGCAAGGGCAGCAGTGCTAGCACAACAGTATAGAACAGTATCATCTGCATATAGATGTACAGAGTAGGGCTGAACGATTAATCGATTTTAAATCGAAATCGCGATTTGAAATGATGCAATTATCAAATCGCAAACCGTGCGATTTTGTTTTACAATTTTTTTTTCTTATGTGTCAGTCATCCACACCAATCAGAAGTGCTGTGCTCCACATATATCAGCCATTGTTAATCAATCAGAAGTAGCCCATGATAGAAGGTGATAGACAGATTGATCCAATCACCTGCCAAGTGCTTCTGAAAGTGCCTGCCCTTTCCAAATGGCTTCCAATGGAGCTTTAGATGGTTTGGTGAACCATCTGGGTCAGGTTAGTAATGCTCCATCACATGTTTCTATTACAGGGTGAATCTGAAACTGAAGCTTGACTTTAAAGCAACCCAACGGAAGTTTCATGTAAGTTTAGTTTTTTCACTCGTAGCTCGGGCTGCGGGGGTGCTAGAGACGGGAGCACGTTGATACGACCTTCCTAACTGGAGTTATGGCCGCATTTTACAATAAACTTCTGTTGGGTCGCTTAAAAACAAATATCGCAATTCGAATCGCAATCGCAATATTTGTCAGAAAAATCGCAATTAGATTTTTTCCCAAAATCGTGCAGCCCTAGACTGAAACGTGTCAAAAGCAGACTGCAGACGTTTAAATGCAAGGATAGCAGTGCTAGCACAACCGTATAGAACAGTATCATCTGCATATAGATGTACAGAGGCATCAATATGTTGACACACATCATTTATATCAATTGTAAAAAAGGGTGGGTCCCAAGACCAAACCTTGAGGAACACCTCTGGGCACATTAAGAAAGCTTGAGGAGAGACTGCTGAATTATACACATTGCTTGCGATATGAGAGATAGTTTGAAAACCAACCAACAGCTTGGTCAGACGGGCCTATGGGATAACTTCTGGCATAGAATGCCATGTCCACAGTATCAAATGCCTTGGATAAGTCTATAAAAAGGGCAGCACAGTAGCTCTTTGCGTCCAAGCCTTCAACAATGTCATTCACTTCTTTCAAAGCAGCCGTTACTGTACTGCTTCCTAAAGCCTGACTGGTGAGGAGATAGAATGTTGTTCAAGCTTAAATATTCTTTGCTTTGATCATTCACCATTATTGGAGTCTAGGCCCTTTAGAGCCTTACAAACCTCCCCAACAGAGAAAAGGTCCAAGGAGAAAGTCTGGCTACTGGAAAAAGTTAAGTAACATCTAATGTAAACATGAATGGACCAAGGATAGACCCCTGTGGAACCTCTTTCTGATGGTAAAATGGCCTGAATGAATACAGTCAGCAACGGTAATAGTTTATGGTTCAAAGCGACGCTCTATCCAGCTTTTATGAGACTAAAGGCTCTTTGCACACTTTTAGAAATCAGTAGGCTTTAGCTTGTTGTTAAATTACCACATATTTATAACATTCTTATATTTAAGTGACTGTGGTGCCTTGTTCTTTAGGGAGCTTTGTGTGTGTTTGCTGTGAAAAAACAAAACAAGTTGACAACTTCAGTGCATCATTTGAATATTATTGAGAACATTTGAACAACTTTTGAAATCCACACAACATCCTTTAACATCGAGTTGTGTCAAACAGTCCACCTCACTCTTTCTGAACTGTCTCAGTGCACTAGTGAAGGTGTTCTCCCATGTGGTCTGGTTCTCTGAGACTCTTCTCACAGGGAGCACAGACGTCAGATTTTTCTCCAGTGTGGGTAGGCTGGTGGAGCTTCACACTGTATGAGTCACTGAACTCTTTCTTCCACTGGTCAAAGGAGTGGATTCTCTGGTGGCGCTTCAATGAGCGTGAGTCCGTGAAACTTTTCTCACACTGGTCACAGGAGTGAAGGGTTTTTCTCCAGTGTGGATTCTCTCGTGAATCTTCAAATGGCCTGACTGGCTATAGCTCTTCCCACACTGGTCACAGGTGAAAGGCTTTTCTCCAGTGTGGATGATCTGGTGGCGCTTCAATGAGCCTGAGTCCGTGAAACTTTTCTCACACTGGTCACAGGTGTAAGGATTTTTCTCCAGTGTGGGTACGTTTGTGGCGCTTCAATTTCCCTGAACTCCAGAAACTCTTCTCACACTGGTCACAGGTGTGTGGTTTTCCTATTGTGGCTGTAGCCTGATGTTGATCCAGCTGTTCTCCGATGATACTCTTCTCCCCCTCATTATAAAGCCTATCTGGGTTTTTGCAGGTCTCTTCCTATAAAACAAAAAAAATAAATCAACAGAGAGTGACACAAGTGTATTAGGACACATATGAAGGTTTTTAATGAAACCCGAGAATGCATTCTGACTCGTTGTAGCCTAAAATACCGCTGAATAAAGGAAGTATAAATACTAGGGCTGTCAGTCGATTAAAATATTTAATCGCAATTAATCACACGTTTTTTATCTGTTCTAAATGTACCTTAGAGGAATATTTTTCAAGTTTTTAATACTCTTATCAACATATGAGTGGACAAATATGCTTTATGCTAATGTTTATTATCATTTGAACAATGACAAATATCCTCATGAATATTAAACACAACATCCTCTGAACATTACAAATATTCGCCTCAAGTCAACCTGGAACCTCTCTCATTCAATAATACAGTGTGTGTGTGTGTGTGTGTGTGTGTGTGTGTGTGTGTGTGTGTGTGTGTGTGTGTGTGTGTGTGTGTGTGTGTGTGTGTGTGTGTGTGTGTGTGTGTGTGTGTGTGTGTGTGTGTGTGTGTGTGTGTGTGGTGTGTGTGTGTGTGTGTGTGTGTGATGGATCGTTGGAGCTATGTGCAACTCAAGGCATATGCTCGAACGGGAGCTGCCTGGACGCTGCAATCATGTTGCACTATCCGTGCTGACTGTGCTGACTTTCGTACAATGTCCCACAGTCTGGCTTCCTGCATAAAGTCAAGTGCTCGGCGCAGTTGTGTGGATAGAGCGCTCCTCTGTTTTCATTTAAACAGCTCCTTATATCCGTTAGCGCAGCTAGCTAGCACCAGATGCTAACAACAACAATGCACGTAAGGTCTCTCTCTCGCTCGCTCAGGCCACACATACACACACCCTCCCGGTCCTCCAGATGGCCAGTCGGTGCCTGCCGGTGAGCGTTGAAGTGTGGTCTGCCACAAGCGGGCGGCAGGAGCGGGGCTGTCAGCATCAGCTTGTAGATGGTATTTTAAACTCGATGCGCTCTGAAAACTACGGTGCGGCCGAGGAAAAAAAAATACACATGTGTTAATCGTGTTAAAAATAATTAGTGGCGTTAATTTTTTTGCGTTAACGCGTTATTAACGCGTTAATTTGACAGCCCTAATAAATATCCATTAACTTGATACAACAAAGACGCACTGATTGGTTGTTTGATTCAGAATGACTTGTTATTTTTAAAATAAATACAAAGGGGTTGGCTCTCACAGAATTTAAAAAATATATATTATTCAAAACATGCAAAATCTAAATGTGTTTTTTTCAACCATATCATGATGGAATATTGCATACTTTATCATTATATCATTTATATTATAAGGTTAGAGTTATGTATAGCTAAATACAAAAACTAAAAGGGTTGAAGCACACAAACTAATTTCATTGTTTTATAAATTAGTTATAGTATCCAGGTATCACTAGCTATTAAAATATCTACACTGTGAATTTGAAAATAATGAACATTAAATGATCACATTATATCAGTAAATTCAGAGGTAGGAAGTACATTTACTCAGGTACTGTACTTAAGTACAATTTGGAGGTATTTTTACTTGACTTGAGTATTTCCATTTTATGCTACTGTGTACTTCTACTCCACTACAGTTCAGAGGTAAATTGTGTACTTTTCCTCCACTACATGTATTTAATACCTTTAGTTACTTCACAGATGTGGATGAATGATGTGAAATATAATCAATTTTTTTTTCAATGACTTTTCCATGACTTCTCAATGACCTTTACCTCATTTTCGATGACCAAAAAAAAATTCCCACTGAAAATGGTTTATTTTAACATGGAACAGGAAAATAAGGTCTGCATATGAAACATGTTGTGCCTATCTAAAAGAAATCAAATAGTAGGCTTACTAGCTTCTACACGCTAAAGCAACTGTAGTCAGGGAGGCTGGTATGAAAAAGGTGGCAAGGACCCGACCCCTGAAAGCAGCAGTGTCAATAATAACAGAAACGCCAAAGAATCACATCTAATAGAAATATATAAAAGCATTTATTTTAATTGTGTAGCAGTCAGTTTATAATTCTGGCAGCACTGTTGAGCATTTTGAAAATGTATTGCCATGCCTCTGTGCAACGCTTAGTCTTTCTATCTTTATAGCCACTGGTGTAAAGTAACCAAGTTCATAAACTCAACAAGTACTATACGTGGGTACAATTTTGAGATACTTGTACTTTATTTAAGTATTTCAATGTTTTGCTACTTTGTATTTCTACTCATCTACAGTTCAGAGGTACATGGTGTACTTCTACTCCTCTACAGTTCAGAGGTACATGGTGTACTTTATCCTTACAGTTCAGAGGTACATGGTGTACTTCTAATCCATCTACAGTTACAGAGGTAATGGTGTACTTAACTCCACTACAGCAGAGGTAAAGTTTGTACTTCTAATCCACTACATGTATTTAATAGTTACTCTACAGATGTGGATGAATGATGTGAAATATAATGAAGTGTTGAATCAGACTTTAGTTCCACCTGGAGTAAATCCACAAGCTACCCTGCAGACTACAAAGTCATTCAAACTAGCTGCACCTTCACCAGCTTTGAGAACACTTTCATGATCAATCATTATAAAACATATCATATATATTATTCTGAAATGGACTAATCTGCACAACGACTACTTTTACTGTCGCTACTTTCACTATATTTAGATGATAATACTTTTCTACTTTCACTTGAGGAACATTTTGAATGCAGGACTTTTACTGTAACAGAGTATCCCTACACTCTGGTACTTCTACTTTTACTCAAGTACAAGATCAAACTTAATGTGGAATCGGTGTGTAGTTATGCTAAAACAATGTCGGACACCGTAATCTTCTCTGGTCCCCTCCCCAATCTGATCAATGATGACATGTATAGCCGCATGTCATCATTTCAGCGCTGGTTGTCTTGGTGGTGCCCAGCAAACAATGTGGGCTTCGTAAATAATTGGACAGCCTTCTGGGGAAAACCTGGTCTGATTAAGAGAGACGGCATTCATCCTACTTTGGATGGTGCCGATCTCATTTCGGCAAACATTTCAGGGCTTTATGGACTTAATCCATGACAAACTGGAGTTGAGACCAGGAGGCGGAGTCGCAGTTTTACACGCTTCTCTGCGCTCTCACCTATGCAGTCATCCATAGGAATCCCGAACCCATTAAAATACCCAATATTAACGGTGTGTGTGTCTGCCCAAGGACAATTTAAGGTAAAACCTAATAGAGGTGTCATTAGTGCTGGGGGGAAACGATTATTTCGAAAACGATTAATCGGGCGATTATTTGATCGATTAGTCGACTAATCTAACGATTATTTTTCTGTTGTTCAATTCATAAAAAACGTAATGTAAAAAAAAACGTAATGTAAAAACAATTTTTTTCACGATACTGTGTCTCAGGGGATCTTAATATTTAACAAACTATTAATGTGTTATACCAGATTAACGGAAAAAATCTCAGCTAACTGACGATACAAACCATGTTTACCAAAACAAAACACAAGTCTCATAAGAAGCATCTAAATGACCCATGAGCGAAAAATGCTAACGGACATTGGCACAGAACTCAAGATAAAAGTACACTTATTACTTATCGTAGCTGCACATACAAGATATCCGATTAAAGCTGAGACTCCACCGATTATGTAGGTATATAGTATCATCACTGAGTGATCCGGACTCGCGACAGGGGAAGCAAATACAGTCATCACAACATGTACCTTTACAGAGCTTCTAGGGAGATCGTCTCACCACCGTAGCGGTCAATCTGATTAAAAGACGTGTTCAATGGCATTAAAATGAGAAAAAACGCGGCTGAATCGGTTAATCCATAGGTTTTTAACGTCTATGTATAAAAAAATGATTGAATTTATAATCCATAATTCCATTTTTATGTAAAAATCGGAGAGCAAATGCTAGCTGCTAATGGTAGCCACCACAGCTAGCTGCCGCTTTAAATGTTCCAACATAGCCGTTGAGCTTGTGTGATATGCCAACTCCATTTGGCAAAGACTGCAAATGACAATATCTTTGCGTTTTGGACTAACTTTAAAATATTCCCATGCTTTTGAAGACCTAGGGCGAGATGTTTTCGTTTGAGGGCTTCGTGCGCAATCCTGTGAGGAGGTGGTAGCCGTTTCAGTCTCCATTGTGTTTGAAGTGCGATTGCGAACTGCTTGTTGCTTTGTTTACACACCCACGTGTGTGTGTGTAGCGACGCGTCGACGCGGAAATATGTCGTCGACGATATTTTGAAGTCGACGCGTCGAGGTGTCATACATAATAACCTAATAAAAGTAAATGCAACAACTACTACAGTGTGTAGCGATCCTGCATAGGATGTTCAGGGTGTCACTCAGGCATCCCCCGTCTCTCTGCCAATCATAGAGCTGCACAGTGATGCTGGTTGAGGTGCGGGCCTGTGGTTGGGGGAGCGGACGGGGGAGGGCGGGGAGTTGTGACGTAGACACTGCTATATATATATGTGTAGGGGTAGGAGTTAAGTCAGTGTGGGAAGTGTGAGGTAGAACCCCCACAATGTACCTGTACCTGTGATCATCTGTAAAGAATATCTGTTATTAAAGCCTAATAACGAGAAGCCTGTTTCCGACTCACCTTGTGAACGTTACAAGTGCAACAAAACAGGAAGATTAAATGTGGTCTCTTAAACATAAGATCTCTAGCATCTAAAGCAATATTGGTAAATGATTTAATATCAGATTATAATATTGATATATGCTGTCTCACTGAAACTTGGTTGAGACATGAAGAATATGTCAGCATAAATGAGGCCACTCCACCCAGCCATATCAATACTCATATTGCCCGAGGCACGGGCCGAGGAGGTGGAGTTGCAGCCATCTTTGACACAAGTTTACTTATCAATACTAAACCAAAATTAAATTATACCTCATTTGAAAGCCTCGTTTTTAGTCTTACGCATCCGACCTGGAAAACTTTGCAGCCAATCTTATTTGTTACAGTGTACCGTGCACCAGGTCCTTATTCAGAATTCTTATCAGAATTCTCTGAGTTTTTATCAACTTTGGTTCTTAAAACAGATAAAGTAATTATCGTAGGTGACTTTAATATTCATGTTGACGATGATAAAAATAGCCTTACTGTTGCATTTAACTCTATATTAGATTCTGTTGGTTTCTGTCAGAGTGTATATAAACCAACCCACTGCTATAATCACACTCTCGACCTTGTTCTGACTTATGGTATTGAAATTGAGCAACTATTAGTCGAACCGCATAATCCTGCTTTATCCGACCATTTCTTAATAACTTTTGAAGTACTATTACGAGACTACAAAGCATTAGTCAAAAGCTCTTGCAGCAGAAACCTATCTGTTAGTGCTATAGCCAAATTTAAGGAAGAGATTCCACCAATACTTAACTCGATAGCATGTCTGCATGTAAGGGAGGAAACTTATACAAAATGTACACCACCCCAAATTGATCATGTTGTTGATAGTGCTACAGATGCGCTGCGAATAAAATTAGACTCTGTTGCTCCTTTGAAAAAGAAGAAAACAAAACAACATAGATTAGCTCCATGGCATAATGCCGAAACCCGCAAAATAAAGCAAAAGTCGAGACAACTTGAAAGGATATGGCGTTCCACTAAACTTGAAGAATCTCGTTTAATTTGGCATATTACTCTCAATGAATATAAGAAAGCACTGCGTAAAGCGAGAGCAGCCTACTACTCTTCATTAATAGATGAGAATAAGAATAATGCAAGATTTCTTTTCAGCACTGTAGCCAGGCTGACAGAGAGCCACAGCTCGATTGAGCCTTCTATTCCCATAGAACTCAGTAGTAATGATTTTATGTGCTTTTTTAACGATAAAATTGTTACTCTTAGAAACAAAATCAATGACCTCTTGCCTTTGACCAGTATAGGGTTATCAACAGCTCCCGGAAACCGAAGTTCTAATATTACACTAGATAGTAAACTAGAATGCTTTTCAGCCATAAACCTTGAACAATTACATTCAATGATTCTCTCTTCTAAACCATCAACGTGCATGTTAGACCCAATTCCAACTAAGCTGTTGAAGGAAGTTTTTCCATTAATTAGCACTTCTTTATTAAATATTATGAATATGTCTTTATTATCAGGCTATGTTCCACAATCATTCAAAGTAGCAGTGATAAAACCGCTTCTTAAAAAGCACAACCTCGATCCAGAGGTTTTAGCCAACTATAGACCTATTTCTAATCTTCCGTTCCTCTCAAAAATTCTTGAGAAAGCGGTCGCAAAACAGCTGTGTGATTACTTAAAAAACAATGATTTATTTGAAGATTTTCAGTCTGGCTTTAGAACACATCATAGCACAGAGACAGCTCTGGTTAAAGTCACAAATGATATTCTAATAGCCTCAGACAAGGGACTTGTCTCTATTCTTGTCTTGCTCGATCTCAGTGCTGCATTTGATACTATCGACCATGATATCCTATTGCAAAGACTAGAGCACTTAGTTGGCATACAGGGAACTGCTTTAGGCTGGTTTAGGTCCTATCTATCTGAACGCTCTCAGTTTGTACGTGTCAACGATTAATCTTCCACGCAAACCTAAGTTAGCCATGGGGTGCCACAGGGCTCAGTGCTCGGACCTATTTTGTTCACATTATATATGCTTCCGTTAGGCAATATTATAAGGAATCATTCTGTAAACTCTTCTCACACTGGTCACAGTTCAATCATCTAAATAAAATTCAAGACTGCCTCAAGGACTTAAAAACGTGGATGACCTTAAATGTTTTGATAAACACGACCAAAACTGAAGTTATTGTACTTGGCCGAAGAATCTACGAAACAAATTATCTATAGATATACTAACTATTGTAAAGGAAACTTCTGTGTAGCAATGTAGTGGGAGTCACCGACTCAGGAAGGAGACACGGTGGAGCAGGAGCTTTTGATGTCAAACACTGGAGGTTTATTTGGAGTTACGGCCGGAGGATTCACATCACAAGTCACAGCAATCACGGTCTGACTGCACGGGTGGTTGCCACGTCAATTCTGGAGAACCTCTCTTGTTAGCCCATTTAACTGGTTTCAAAGAGAGTAATCAACATATCTTGATAAGATAGTGTAACCAGTTGGGCACACTGAGTCACTTGCGTCCGTCACTTATGGCCTCGAAGATGTCATACCTTGGAGTCCACAAACAACAAAGAAGGAAGTGTCCTAGTGCACCCACAACAACAGACCATCTGTGACCTAGTGTTGACCGGTCACAGAATGGGAACAATAACATTTATGGCTCAAGCAGCCTATGTCCTTAAAGGAGATAAACAAACGTCAGGGTTGGTCCTGTACGTCATATCTAGGAGTCTAGGTCAATAATTTCCCGAACAACTATGGATGGCATTAATTTGGCCTCCAATGAGACTGTAAGGAATGTTGGTGTTATATTTGATCAGGATTTATCCTTTAACGCCCACATAAAATCTATTTCAAGGACCGCCTACTTCCATCTACATAACATTGCAAAAATCAGGCATATCTTGCCTCAAAACGATGCAGAGAAACTAGTCCATGCATTTGTTACTTCAAGGCTGGATTATTGTAACTCTTTATTATCAGGGAGTACCAAGAAGTCAGTCAAGTCGCTTCAGCTGATTCAAAATGCTGCGGCTCGTGTACTAACCAGAGTTAGGAAAAGGGACCACATTACTCCTGTTCTGGCTGCCTTACACTGGCTCCCTATAGAACACAGGATAGAATTTAAAATTCTTCTTCTCGCCTACAAAGCCCTTAATGGGCAGGCGCCATCTTACCTTAAAGAACTCATTATACCCTACTGTCCTACTAGGGCATTGCGTTCCAAGAATGCAGGGTTGTTGGTTGTTCCTAGAGTCTCTAAAAGTACAATGGGAGGCAGAGCCTTTTCTTATCAAGGTCCACATTTGTGGAATCAGCTTCCAGTTTGTGTTTGGGCGGCAGACACCCTATCCATTTTTAAGAGTGCGCTTAAGACCTTCCTTTTTGATAAAGCTTATAATTAAGGCTGATTAGATTCAGCCCCTAGTTTTGCTGATATAGGCTTAGTTTGTCGGGGGACATCTTACTTCTTCCTTCTCTCTGTCTATCCCTGTGTACTCTCATGTTCCGATTAACCCAGCTTCCCCAAATGCCTTTCTTTTTGGTGTCTATATACGCCGGGATCCGGAGTCATGGATGATCCTGCGGTCCAGTGCCCTGGATCACGAGCCCTGGATCTTGAGTCGTGGCTGTGGTCCTGGATCATAGGTCCTGGATGGATATCCTTGTGGATTCATCTTCCTATTATACACACATGCATTTCCAAACATTTGGACTATCTATGTTGCAAATGTATTATCTTTTCAATTTACACACGGCATCTATTGCACGTTTGTCCGTCCTGGGAGAGGGATCCCTCCTCTGTTGCTCTCCCCGAGGTTTCTCCCATTTTTCCCTTTAAACTGTGGGTTTTATATTCAAGTTTTTCCTTGTACGATGTGAGGGTCTAAGGACAGAGGGTCTAAGGACAGAAGGTGTCGTATTGTCATACTGATATTCTGTACACACTGTGAAGACCACTGAGACAAATGTAACATTTGTGATATTGGGCTATATAGATAAACATTGATTGATTGATTGATTGATTGATTGATCTGAGTACTTCTAGTTTTACTCAAGTACAAGATCTGAGTACTTCTACCACCTCTGAGTAAATGTGAATGATCAGATGTTAACAACTCCTTGTATATGCTACTGTAGCTTTAGCACTCACTATTTTCTACAGGTCACTTCCTGTTTACATCTTTGATTGATTTTGCCAGATGTTTCCGAGCAACCAATATGATTCACTCAATATAACGAATGCTTTTTTAATTCTTCATTGTTTGGACTCAAATGTAACCATGTAAACAATTCTGAAAACTTAAATCAACAGGACTCTAGACGGCTAAACTTTAAACAGAATATCATTGTTTTCACTCAAATATGAATAATTATTTAACCCAGATTTTTACTTTTAAAAGTTAAAGTAACTTACCTCTGCTGATGAAGTCATTCTGCTGCTTGTGTTATCGTCTACCTGAAGTTCAGCCATCTGCAATAACAGAGATTACCATATTAGAAGTTAAACTTTAAACATCCATGACTTAAACACTTTATCCAGGATCAAAGCCACAGAGCTGCACCTGCAAGGTGAATACAGCTGGGAACAGAACAAGTGTTTGAATGCGTACATCAACAGGTTTATGATATCACTGCCCCGTCCAAGACACGATCTGACTTTAATTACATTTGACTCGAGTGTTTCGTCAACTTAATGTGTTGCTTAAAATAATACTTCTGCATCCAGTCTGTGACACTGAGTGTTGCACGGCCAGATACGGCTCAGCTGACTCAGATCAGGAGATATATGATACATTATGAAGTGATATGCCGCGGACTGTACTTAATGTTACTCTGATCCGGTTACTTATGTTGTGGCAGATATTTAATTAAGCTTTCTTAACGGTAATGTTATAATAGTCAGATTGCTCTGAAGATGGGAGGTGATATTCTATTAATGTTCACGTTCACACAGTCGGTGATTTGAACTGCAACGGCAGTTTAAACTGTATTTCCTTTATCCTGTAATAGGACTTGATCGCTTTAAACTCTGCACACTGTTGTTATCAGCTGTTCCACCATGATTTCTACCTCAACCTGTAATAGATGTATCCTTATTGAAACGGTTACATTCAATGAAAAATAAAATCAATGTGAACACTGTTCTTCATGAACAATATGGGCAGTTTACACATTAAAAAAAATCAACAGTAGGTGGCGATATGCTCCAAGTGGAAGCGATTCGCCATGAAAGCAAAGAAGAAGAAGAACTCCCCAAAGTTGAGCTCTTATCCTGGAACCTATCCTGCTCCGGCGCAGGCTAGCCGTTCAGAATAAGTTATCTAGCCCGCTAAAAAGAGAACCAGCTTCGTAGGACCGGAAATCCCAGAAGTTAGCTTGCTAAACGAAAATCTTGATTCGTAGTATTGGCCCCAGGTTAGCCGCTCAGCATAAGTTACCATGGAGATCTATCCCGCTAAAAAGAGAACCAGCGTCGTAGGACCGGAAACCCCGAGTTTTCCCTGAAGTTAGCCCGCTAAGCGAAACTCCTGCTTCGTAGTACAGGCCTCATGATAACATTTCAGCTTCAACATTAGCTTGTTGATAAGCTTGGGATATACAAGATCTTTTTGTAGCCATTCGTGGTGCTATTGTATGCATTATTTTTGACCCAACATTTCTACAGGCATGGCAGAATATGGCACTATTTTACATTCATATTCTAGCCAGTCTATTTTGATACCACTAGCTGCAAAATGGCCGCCTTGTTTAGATATACCTGAGCAGAATCTGTTTTGTCGTGGTATCCTGGCACCTGCGGGCTACAGAGGGGCGGCGAAGACTGCTGCTCTGGGGGCGAGTCAGGCGGGAGTACGCTAGTGTCCACAAGTTAACGGAGGGTAACGTGGCGTCCCCATCTGACCTGTTGCTACTGTCTGCAGTAGATGCAGTGTTGCTGGCGTTTAGTGATGGTTGCTTTAACCATTTTCGTATAAATGATTATCCACAGATATGTGTCACTGCTGTGGAAGCACTTTGGAAATGATGCACGCACAGCGGAGCAGGTCACGCGCACCTGACACAATTTGTTGTTTGTATTTTTTGCTCCGTTCTCTTTTTTGAATAGAGGGTGCATAACATTCAACTGGGGGTGCAATGCATGCCTATGCACCCCCGAAGATCCCGACGCGAAGCCTGAAGGGTAAACACCAGGTTTACTAATCTACCCGCACAATTTTTCTCTGGTGTCGGAATGTCTCGCTATGTTAAATATTATCTCTTAAAAAACAAAACACTAGGGATGCACGGTATTGTTTAAACCAATACCGATAACTTCCTGCTTCTCAAGACCGATACCGATAACCGATAATAATATAATATATAAATTAAATGTACCTGTAGTTTTTGCACACCTGGTGGTAAAAAAAAGACTAGTAGTGAGCAAATGACATGAGCATTTAGCATTTTAGCATTTAGCAGCGCAGGCGTCTTCGTACGCTTTTAACACACCATCGTAGCCATGGCGATGTTTCAGGTGACTAATCAGGTTAGAAGTATTATAGCTCGTTGTCCTTTTCCCTCCTCGTGGAACTTCTGCATTGCATTTGTTAATACAAATAGCAAGCGAACCATCTAACTCTGAAACTGTGAAATAGTCCCATACTACCGACGACATGTTTGTTTACTGTCCTGGCTTCACGGCCGCTCACCATTTACGTCACAGCCAGGCACGAGTTAGGGAGCGCTGGATTTGTGAAAAACTCCCCTCTTCCTAAACCACTAATACCACAGTACTGGCAAAACGGGACAAGCGCCTCTCATCCCAATCCACCCACACCGCAGTATCGTTTTCTTTTTTTACCCAAAAAATATATTGTATATTATCGGGGCTATTAATACTTTTATCGGGTTTATCGGGATGACGTCATAATTCCTAATATCGGGCCGATAATTATCGTGCACCACTAATATATATATATATATACACACATCGATCAGCAATCAATAAAACAAATCATCCAACACAAAATAGAAGAAATCTATTTCTTTTTATACAACAGCATCTATTGGGACTGCTCATTGATGTCATCAAGAGTCTCCCTTTTGTAGTCGGCCTCTCAGAATGTTTATAATATCTTTGTCTCTTAACATTCCTATAATAGTTTTTTTATTGTTGGTATTGTTTTGTTCTTTATTTTTGTTGTGAGAATCACTTTGCAATTGTTTAAGTGCTATATAAATAGTTATACTAATATTATTGTTGTTACCATCATTAACAATGTTTTCTTTGTTTTCTTTATTCATCGCTGCAGAAAGGATCATGCCAGCCCACATCAAACACCTGATCAAGAACTTCAGGCAGAAAAGATGAAAGCACCTGTTCAAAGTTCCAGTTCCCTGTACATCGAACCATGCCTGTCCTCTGTTCCACATGTCTTCAGTCAGTTCTGGACCCCATGACTCGGACACTAGTTCTACCAAGGCTCATTAGAGGTAAGCAGTGGTAGGAGAGTGGAGTTATCTTTGTATTTAGGCTGCAAGTCGACAAGAATAGATTTAAAATCGCTTAAAAAATGGTTCAGACAAGAAGGACCATGTGTTACGCAGGTGTGGCGCTGATATAGTCTATATAATATGCGGTTGAACTTTAAAATTAAATTATTTCCGGTGCAGAGACAAATACTTGAGGTGGATGTATAAAGTATATACTGGTGTTAATAAAATATAGCGTATATCCCTCAATTTATCGAAGATAAGAATGACAATACATACTTCCGGGTGTAAAGTAATATATCCATCATATTGTAGCAGGGTGTCCGTGGGTTCTTAAAAAGTAGAGTTGGGTACCGAGAACCGGTTCCGAACCGGAACCGGTTCCAACATTTCGATTCCAACGACATCATTTAGAAATGTGAATTTCGGTTCCGCTTTTCGATGCCTGAGGAAATGTTTCTCGCCGCTCTCCGTAGCCTACTGTATGACTGCGGCGGGGCGGGAAATGTAGCGTTGTACCCATAGATATATATATATATATATATATAAACACGTGTTTATATATATATATCTATGGTTGTACCCAGCGCCATATTCTATTATATTATACTATTCTATGGCTCTGGTTGTACCTACACTTCCTACAGCCAGCGTAACCTGAGACCAGGGCCAGCCCGTCGCACTGGCGTTATAGATGTTCGCCTAGGGCGCCAGATCTGTGGAGGCGCTGCGCTGACAGCTCTGGGAGAAAAAAAAATGTTTTGACCGTTGGTACTCATCCTAATGTTCGGCCTTGATGTAACAACATTCATAATTAAGTAAATGTAACACCCTTTTCATCCCGGTTACACTTCATTTGCCCTGTACGATGGCCGCTGCAAGTGATGAAAATGGGGGATGTTGGCTTATCTGGCACCCGCAGCTCACAGCCAACGTGCGAGTGAGCGAGGGAGAAAGGGAGGGTGCACCGGTACGAGCTGTTGTTATTAGCATCTGGTGCTAGCTGCTCTAATGGAAGAAGAAGATGTTTCTACAATGATGTGGAGGGAGAGTCCTCTCCAGTCAGACTGAGTGGCTGATAACTACAGCTCAGTGAGGTAAAGGACTCTGAGGGTTTAGATAGTTCACTTAAGTCTAAGTTATCTCAGTGGGTCTCAAACGTTTTGATCACAATTCACAAACAGATTGAAGCATTTTACTTTAAAATGTTCAAACATTTCTTCCCGGTATACCTGAGAAGGCAGATATGCTTGTTTTTCTCAACAAGAACTGTTTTTAAATGGGGGGGGGGGTCCTTTAAAAGTTGGACTGTTGCACTGTAGCTTCAGTGGTTCTCAGGTTACAGTTACATAGCAGTGAATATAAACAGACTGATTAATGTGAATATTACTCTAAACTAACCTGTGTAAAAGTTTCTCGAATAAATGTAATTTTTTTGGTGGAAGAAGCATGTATTTTTTACCCTGCCCCTCAAAGAATCGGAATCGAGAACCGTTAAGAACCGGAATCGAAAAGTAGAATCGGAATCAGAATCGTGGAAATTCAAACGATACCCAACCCTATTAAAAAGTATTAAAGTTGATAAATCAATTTAGCGACATGTATCTAGCAAATGTTTAGCAAAATATTAGAAGTGAGGCTACTAGACTAACGTTAGGTCTACTGTCATAGCCTCACTTTTAATAGTTTGCAAAACATTAGCCAGCACTAGTGTTTTGCAGTTGCTAGCAGCTTATTGGGATGTTATGCTAGATAGACAGGCATTGTTTTGATATAATAAATTAAGCATTATTGTTAGTTAAGCATGTCAGCCTGCAGCCCCACTTCTTGTCTCTCTCTAACTCATTGCAGAAGGCTGCACTAAAGAAAAGGGCACAGAGAGGAAACCAGTTGTAAGATGTTTAAAAGTTAATTAAACATAATATATGCTTAAATGCATTTCAAAGAAGTTGTGTTGAGTTGTGTTGGAGCTTGCGTTATTCTACATTTTGACGCCAAGATTTTCTGATTTTACTGCAAATGTATATCGGTTCCAAATATCGGTTATCGGTCTCCTTGATTACTAATAATCGGTATCGGCCTTGAAAAAGCCATATCGGTCGATCCCTAATCAGCAGCTACAGTGTAGAAATGTCAATGAAATTCTTCTGACCTGAGCTCCTCCAACAATGCAACATATATAAAATACAAAATAAAAAGTAGTGCAAAAAGTGTATATACATTTAATATAATATGATATTTACAAGAGCAGAATATGGAATTAAATAATGTAAATTAAGAAAAAAAAGTAATGCGGTGTATTGCGTGGATAATAGACCCAATCACAGTGAATGTTCAAAACAAAATTTGATACATTTTTCTTCTCACAGTGCACATATTTCAGTAATCATAACACAAAGCTAAAAGTTAATCTGTTTTTCCTTTCTTTTTGAAGAGTGCTTCAGAGGATGGCGGAATTTACAAAACGTGGAGAAGATCGAGAGGGAGAAGTTGGCCGGTTACTACATTTCACAAAAAATACAGGACCTTGTGAAAAGCGGAAAGAAACAGTTGAAGGAAACTGCTTAAAAGTACGAAGTAATGGGTGTTTTGAATTTTTTTGTGAAATGTGTGTTAGTGTTCATTGTGTGTTATAAATTATTTACCTGCTTCTAATCATTTGATGTATGAGTATTTATTTACAGACAATACATTCTGGTGAGGCAGGTGCTCTGATCTGAAATGATAGATGTTCATTGAGCTACTGCAATTGGGTGAGAGTGTTTCATCATCATATGACCAGCTTAACTATCAAGTAATCCCAGCTAAAGTTCTACTCAAGATCATACCAGTCTGACCAGCTAGACCACTGTGACCACCAGCTAAACCAGCTATCCCGACCAGCTAATGGTGACCAGCTAGACCACTGTGACCAAACCAGCTATCCCGACCAGCTAATGGTGACCAGTTAGACCACTGTGACCACCATCTTTTAACAGCTAAACCAGCTATCCCGACCAGCTAAAGTGTCCAAAACCCCTCTTAACCAGCTAATATTAAACCAGCCAGAGCAGCCTTGTTGATCTAAGCTGTGTTTTTCAGCAGGGACACTGGTTATGCCATAGTAATTAATGCTGCAAAGCTGGGTATTAGCTCTAACGCCATCGAATGGGACGTATATTTACCTTCTTTCTCCTACCGAATCGTCGTTGAAGTTGATGATGATGATTGTAAAGAAGTCTTGAATGTAGCATGTAACGACTGTAAAGTTGGTAGTAAAGTCGTCCCATTTGTTCCATTTAGTTTCGACAGAGCAAAACCAAAACGAGTAGCGCTTCAATACAATCTGCCATTGTTGTTGTTGTTGTTGTTGTCGATCATGTGAGGTGTTTCCGCGCGGTTTGGCTTTATGAAGCAGGCACGCAAACGGTTACGTCATGACGCAAAACGATGACGCAATGACGCAGCACGGAAAAGCTCTAGCACGGAGCAAGAAGGGGAAAAGCCTTGGGGCCCTTCTCACTTCGGTTAAATTGATTCCTTGCGTCCCTCACTTGCGTCGTTTCCCTGCGACTAGTCCCTCCCACCAGGGAAGCATGGAGAGATGCAAGGAAACCACGAGAAGCAGGGAAATTAGTTTTAAGAGCAATGGGACGTCCTTTCCTCCGGAGCGTCACGTGAAGCGACGTCCGTTTGTGATGACGCTACACAGCTGATCGTCTGACAGCAGCCAGCTCTGTCCCTGTTATTTCCACACACACCCCCGCCTCTAGTACACATTTACTGACACAAACATTTGTATCATCTGTTGTAGACCCAAATACATTAAATAAAATAAGAACTAATTCTCAAAAAAGATAAACGCCATGCTTAAAATATAAACGAAAAAAGCGATCATGAAAATGTTTCCAATAAATGAAGAAAATGATTTTTGACCACTTTGTTGTTCAGACATATGTGTAACTAAATGATACATTAATTGAAACAAAACACAGTATAAACTGAGGAGTGACTCCCGTGAGGTTCATGTATTTTCTTCACTCCGCTGGGAAACTGCTCTCATGTCAAGAAGCATCAGATCAGTGCATGCACTGCCTCGTCCAATCCAACACACTCTCACTCCATAATCGTCCAGGAGCGACGTTTGGTCAGTGTCCGTGGCGTGCAGTTGTGACGCTCCTAGGCTCCTTCAGCTTCATCAAGGGACGCAAATAGCTTTCAACTGATTGCAATGTATTCCCATCTGCGGCGGGATTTGACGCTCATGGAAGCACGGCATTCGTTTGTGTCGGCTGCCCTTAAAGGCAATGTGAGCGTCCATTCCCATTGGATAACGGAGAATTGTACACCCGGAAGTAAGTATTCCCTTTATGGGTGACGTCACGGACCCTACGTCCATTTATATATACAGTCTATGGTATTGACCCGTAGTGTCTTACAAAATATATAGCTATATAGATTGTTACAATATATTTAAAGGTCGTTGAAATTAGAGGAAGACATTTTCACCTACAAGACCTTCAAGTTGTATTCCTGTCTATATTCTGAAGCTTTCTAAAGATGTTATTTTTTTATATAATTCACAGACATCTGTTTAGCTGTTGACATTTAATGGTTGTGATAAAGCGTCGGCATCAGCAAAAATATTGACATTAAAATATTGATTAGAAAGAGTTATGTTATATCTAATGAAAAAATGAATGGACCAAGGATAGACCCCTGTGGAACCTCTTTCTGATGGTAAAATGGCCTGAATGAGTACAGTGAGCAACGGTAATAGTTTATGGTTCAAAGCGACACTCTATCTAGCTTATATGAGACTAAGGCTCTATGCACACTTTTAGAAATCAGTAGGCTTTAGCTTGTTGTTAAATTACCACATATTTATAACATTATTACATTTAAGTGACTGTTGTGCCTTGTTCTTTAAGGAGCTTTGTGTGTGTGTGTTTGCTGTGGAAACAAATACAAGTTGACAACTGAAGTGCATGCATTTGAATATTATTGAGAACATTTGAACAACTTTCGAAATCCAAACAACATCCTTTAACAGTGAGTTGTGTCAAACAGTCCACCTCACTCTTGCTGAACAGTCAGTGCACTAGTGAAGGTGTTCTCCCATGTGGTCTGGTTCTCTGAGACTTTTCTCACAGGGAGCACAGACGTCAGGTTTTTCTCCAGTGTGGGTAGGCTGGTGGAGCTTCACACTGTATGAGTCACTGAACTCTTTCTTCCACTGGTCAAAGGAGTGGATTCGCTGGTGGCGCTTCAATGAGCGTGAGTCCCTGAAACTCTTCTCACACTGGTCACAGGTGAAAGGCTTTTCTCCAGTGTGGGTTCGCTGGTGAATCTTCAAATTGCCTGACTGGTTAAAGCTCTTCTCACACTGGTCACAGGTGAAAGGCTTTTCTCCAGTGTGGGTTCGCTGGTGAATCTTCAAATAGCCTGACTGGTTAAAGCTCTTCCCACACTGGTCACAGGTGAAAGGCTTTTCTCCAGTGTGGATTCGCTGGTGAATCTTCAAATGGCCTGACTGGTTAAAGCTCTTCCCACACTGGTCACAGGTGAAAGGCTTTTCTCCAGTGTGGATTCGCTGGTGAATCTTCAAATAGCCTGACTGGCTAAAGCTCTTCCCACACTGGTCACAGGTGAAAGGTTTTTCTCCAGTGTGGGTACGTTTGTGGCGCTTCAAATTCCCTGAACCCCAGAAACTCTTCTCACACTGGTCACAGGTGTGTGGTTTTCCTATTGTGGCTGTAGCCTGATGTTGATCCAGCCGTTCTCCGATGATACTCTTCTCCCCCTCAACATAAAGTCTATCTGGGTTTTTGCAGGTCTCTTCCTATAAAACAAAACAACATAGAAAGTGACACAAGTGTATTAGGACACATATGAATGTCTTGATGCAAGTTAAAAATGGACGTGACAGAAGTAAAGTAAGGTTTTTAATGAAACCCGAGAATGCATTCTGACTCGTTGTAGCCTAAAATACCACTGAATAAAGGAAGTATAAATATCTATTAACTTGATACAACAAAACAACAAAGACACACTGATTGGTTGTGTGATTCAGAATGACTTGTTATTTTTAAATGAATACAAAGGGGTTGGCTCTCACAGAGACATTTTTTAAATATTATTCAAAACATGCTAAATTTAAATGTGTTTTTTTCAACCAATATCATGATGGAATATTGCTTACTTTATCTGTTGTAAGGTTAGAGTTATGTATAGCTAAATACAAAAAACTAAAAGGGTTGAAGCACACAAACTAATTTCATTGTTTTATAAATTAGTTATAGTATCCAGGTATCACTATCTATTACAATATCTACACCGTGAATTTGAAAATAATTAACATTAAATGATCACATTATATCAGTAAATTCAGAGGTAGGAAGTACATTTACTCAGGTACTGTACTTAAGTACAATTTGGAGGTACTTTTACTTGACTTGAGTATTTCCATTTTATGCTACTGTGTACTTCTACTCCACTACAGTTCAGAGGTAAATTGTGTACTTTTACTCCACTACATGTATTTAATACCTTTAGTTACTTCACAGATGTGGATGAATGATGTGAAATATAACCAAGTGTTAAATCAGACTTTAGTTCCATCTGGAGTAAATCCACCAGCTACCCTGCAGTCTACAAAGTCATTCAGACTAGCTGCACCTTCACCAGCTTTGAGAACACTTTCATGATCAATCATTATAAAACATATCATATATATTATTCTGAAATGGACCAATCTGCACAATCACTACTTTTACTGTCGCTACTTTCACTATATTTTGATGAGAATACTTTTCTACCTTTACTTCAGGAACATTCTGAATGCAGGACTTTTACTGTAACAGAGTATTCCTTCACTCTGATACTTCTACTTTTACTAAGTACAAGATCTGAGTACTTCTACTTTTACTCAAGATCTGAGTACTTCTACTTTTAGTCAAGTACAAGATCTGAGTACTTCTCCTTTTACTCAAGTACAAGATCTGAGTACTTCTACTTTTAGTCAAGCACAAGATCTGAGTTCTTATACTTTTACTCAAGTACAAGATCTGAGTACTTCTACTTTTACTCAAGTACAAGATCTGAGTACTTCTACTTTTACTCAAGTACAAGATCTGAGTACTTCTCCCACCTCTGAGTAAATGTGATTGATCAGATGTTACCATCTCCTCGTATATGCGACTGTAGCTTTAGCACTCACTATTTGCTACAGGTGACTTCCTGTTTACATTTTTGATTGATTTTGCCAGATGTTTCCTAGCAACCAATATGATTCACTCAGTATAACGAATGCTTTTTTAATTTTTCATTGTTTTCACTCAAATATGAATAATTATTTAACCAGGATTTTCACTTTTAAAAGTTAAAGTAACTTACCTCTGCTGATGAAGTCATTCTGCTGCTTGCGTTATCGTCTACCTGAAGTTCAGCCATCTGCAATAACAGAGATTACCATATTACTTATTAGCCAACTACAGGAATTAAAATAAACATTTTGTGTTTTCTAAATGTTAAAGTTGAGACCATTCATTTGACAAAACAATCACTACCACAAAGCTCAAAGAGAGATGGAGTCACTCCAGTTAGACACTTGCACATCTGACACATAGAGACATATCTTGTTGTGCTTTAGTTTGTGCATTTTTTAAATAAATGCAGCTTTAAAATGAGGTAAAGCCATATATCACAAATATAAATGAAGACAATAAGTCAGTCTTGTGCAGAGAAACATACATTTCAGTCGCAGTATCCAACATGCAGAACAACAAACTCTATATTCATAAAATATCAAAATAAGTTTGAAAGAGTAAAATAAATCTCCCCCTGCCAGCCAAACAATAGCTCCCGTAAACATCTCATAGAAACGACCCAGCTGCAGAAATGCTGTTTTTCTTACCGTTGATGTGTGAAGGTAGTTTCAATAACTCGTGCCGGTTGATGGACGTCTTCACGTGGGTCAGGTTTGAAAGATGCAAAGGTGTTTCCATGGTAACACAATTCAAAGGTTCCAATTCAAGTTTTATTTTGATTTGTCTTTGTTGTTGTATTTGTGTCATCTGTTCCCTCTAGCTTAAATAGAGGGTTGTGCTGTGTATGTTACTTTGATGTATTGTATGCAAAATCCACCATTGTCCCGAAGTATACTTTTATCCTGCTGAAGTGTGTTTCAGGTTCAGGGGGCAGAGTATGATATGGCTTTTTCCCAAGCTCGGTGAATACTGAGGGGACGGACAGAGTGATGTAATTTTGAGATCGTAGTCTATAGCTGTACTGTTTGTGTGATATGTAGAGGGGCAGCAGTCCAAGCATGGCGGTATAGATGAATTTGTACCAGTGCAGAGATCTGCGCATTGATAGTGATGTCCAGTTAACTAAAACGTACAGCGTGCAATGGTGTGTGAGGGGTTAACAATTGGTTATGAACCTCAGAGCCCCATGGTAAACAGCGTCCAGCAGATGAAGGGAGTGAGCTGAGGCGTTCATGTACACAACATCCCTGTAGTCCAAGAGCCGCAACAATTTGGCAGCTACAAGCCATTTCCTAGCACTTGTGGAGAAGCGGGCCTTGTTTCTTAAAAAAAAAATCCCAGTTTGAATTTCAGTTTCCTTAAAATATAGTCAATATGAGGTTTAAAGCAGAGGTTTTCATCTATAGTGATGCCTAAGTTTCTGTAGCTGTTAACAGCTTCTATGGGGTTATGCTGTGCAGACTTGATGCAGGGAAGAACAGTTGGTAACTGTTTCTTCTTGGAAAACAACATGACTTTTGTCTCGTCTGAATTTTACACCAACCTGAGGTGGAACAGGTGTGACTGAAACGTGTCAAAAGCAGACTGCAGACGTTCAAATGCAAGGGCAGCAGTGCTAGCACAACAGTATAGAACAGTATCATCTGCATATAGATGTACAGAGTAGGGCTGAACGATTAATCGATTTTAAATCGAAATCGCGATTTGAAATGATGCAATTATCAAATCGCAAACCGTGCGATTTTGTTTTACAATTTTTTTTTCTTATGTGTCAGTCATCCACACCAATCAGAAGTGCTGTGCTCCACATATATCAGCCATTGTTAATCAATCAGAAGTAGCCCATGATAGAAGGTGATAGACAGATTGATCCAATCACCTGCCAAGTGCTTCTGAAAGTGCCTGCCCTTTCCAAATGGCTTCCAATGGAGCTTTAGATGGTTTGGTGAACCATCTGGGTCAGGTTAGTAATGCTCCATCACATGTTTCTATTACAGGGTGAATCTTAAACTGAAGCTTGACTTTAAAGCAACCCAACGGAAGTTTCATGTAAGTTTAGTTTTTTCACTCGTAGCTCGGGCTGCGGGGGTGCTAGAGACGGGAGCACGTTGATACGACCTTCCTAACTGGAGTTATGGCCGCATTTTACAATAAACTTCTGTTGGGTCGCTTAAAAACAAATATCGCAATTCGAATCGCAATCGCAATATTTGTCAGAAAAATCGCAATTAGATTTTTTCCCAAAATCGTGCAGCCCTAGACTGAAACGTGTCAAAAGCAGACTGCAGACGTTTAAATGCAAGGATAGCAGTGCTAGCACAACCGTATAGAACAGTATCATCTGCATATAGATGTACAGAGGCATCAATATGTTGACACACATCATTTATATAAATTGTAAAAAAGGGTGGGTCCCAAGACCAAACCTTGAGGAACACCTCTGGGCACATTAAGAAAGCTTGAGGAGAGACTGCTGAATTATACACATTGCTTGCGATATGAGAGATAGTTTGAAAACCAACCAACAGCTTGGTCAGACGGGCCTATGGGATAACTTCTGGCATAGAATGCCATGTCCACAGTATCAAATGCCTTGGATAAGTCTATAAAAAGGGCAGCACAGTAGCTCTTTGCGTCCAAGCCTTCAACAATGTCATTCACTTCTTTCAAAGCAGCCGTTACTGTACTGCTTCCTAAAGCCTGACTGGTGAGGAGATAGAATGTTGTTCAAGCTTAAATATTCTTTGCTTTGATCATTCACCATTATTGGAGTCTAGGCCCTTTAGAGCCTTACAAACCTCCCCAACAGAGAAAAGGTCCAAGGAGAAAGTCTGGCTACTGGAAAAAGTTAAGTAACATCTAATGTAAACATGAATGGACCAAGGATAGACCCCTGTGGAACCTCTTTCTGATGGTAAAATGGCCTGAATGAATACAGTCAGCAACGGTAATAGTTTATGGTTCAAAGCGACGCTCTATCCAGCTTTTATGAGACTAAAGGCTCTTTGCACACTTTTAGAAATCAGTAGGCTTTAGCTTGTTGTTAAATTACCACATATTTATAACATTCTTATATTTAAGTGACTGTGGTGCCTTGTTCTTTAGGGAGCTTTGTGTGTGTTTGCTGTGAAAAAAACAAAACAAGTTGACAACTTCAGTGCATCATTTGAATATTATTGAGAACATTTGAACAACTTTTGAAATCCACACAACATCCTTTAACATCGAGTTGTGTCAAACAGTCCACCTCACTCTTTCTGAACTGTCTCAGTGCACTAGTGAAGGTGTTCTCCCATGTGGTCTGGTTCTCTGAGACTCTTCTCACAGGGAGCACAGACGTCAGATTTTTCTCCAGTGTGGGTAGGCTGGTGGAGCTTCACACTGTATGAGTCACTGAACTCTTTCTTCCACTGGTCAAAGGAGTGGATTCGCTGGTGGCGCTTCAATGAGCGTGAGTCCGTGAAACTTTTCTCACACTGGTCACAGGTGAAAGGTTTTTCTCCAGTGTGGATTCTCTCGTGAATCTTCAAATTGCCTGACTGGCTATAGCTCTTCCCACACTGGTCACAGGTGAAAGGCTTTTCTCCAGTGTGGATTATCTGGTGGCGCTTCAATGAGCCTGAGTCCGTGAAACTTTTCTCACACTGGTCACAGGTGTAAGGTTTTTCTCCAGTGTGGGTTCGCTGGTGGATCTTCAAATCGCCTGACTGGTTAAAACTCTTCCCACACTGGTCACAGGTGAAAGGTTTTTCTCCAGTGTGGGTACGTTTGTGGCGCTTCAATATCCCTGAACTCCAGAAACTCTTCTCACACTGGTCACAGGTGAAAGGATTTTCTCCAGTGTGGGTTCGCTTGTGAATCTTCAAATGGCCTGACTGGCTAAAGCTCTTCTCACACTGGTCACAGGTGAAAGGCTTTTCTCCAGTGTGGATTATCTGGTGGCGCTTCAATGAGCCTGAGTCCGTGAAACTTTTCTCACACTGGTCACAGGTGAAAGGATTTTCTCCAGTGTGGGTTCGCTGGTGGATCTTCAATGAGCCTGACCTGCTAAAACTTCTCTCACACTGGTCACAGGTGAAAGGCTTTTCTCCAGTGTGGATTCGCTTGTGAATCTTCAAATCGCCTGACTGGTTAAAGCTCTTCCCACACTGGTCACAGGTGAAAGGTTTTTCTCCAGTGTGGATTCGCTTGTGAATCTTCAAATAGTCTGACTGGCTAAAGCTCTTCTCACACTGGTCACAGGTGAAAGGTTTTTCTCCAGTGTGGGTACGTTTGTGGCGCTTCAATTTCCCTGAACTCCAGAAACTCTTCTCACACTGGTCACAGGTGAAAGGTTTTTCTCCAGTGTGGATTCGCTTGTGAATCTTCAAATCGCATGACTGGTTAAAGCTCTTCCCACACTGGTCACAGGTGAAAGGTTTTTCTCCAGCGTGGATTCGCTGGTGAATCTTCAAATTACCTGACCTGCTAAAACTTCTCTCACACTGGTCACAGGTGAAAGGTTTTTCTCCAGTGTGGATTCGCTTGTGAATCTTCAAATCGCCTGACTGGTTAAAACTCTTCTCACACTGGTCACAGGTGAAAGGTTTTTCTCCAGTGTGGATTCGCTTGTGAATCTTCAAATCGCCTGACTGGCTAAAGCTCTTCCCACACTGGTCACAGGTGAAAGGTTTTTCTCCAGTGTGGATTCGCTTGTGAATCTTCAAATAGCCTGACTGGCTAAAGCTCTTCCCACACTGGTCACAGGTGAAAGGTTTTTCTCCAGTGTGGGTAAGTTTGTGGCGCTTCAATATCCCTGAACTCCAGAAACTCTTCTCACACTGGTCACAGGTGTGTGGTTTTCCTATTGTGGCTGTAGCCTGATGTTGATCCAGCTGTTCTCCGATGATACTCTTCTCCCCCTCATTATAAAGCCTATCTGGGATTTTTGCAGGTCTCTTCCTATAAAACAAATCAACAGAGAAAGTGAACACAAGTGTACAGAGGCATCAATATGTTGACACACATAATTTATATCAATTGTAAAAAAGGGTGGGTCCCAAGACCAAACCTTGAGGAACACCTCTGGGCACATTAAGAAAGCTTGAGGAGAGACTGCTGAATTATACACATTGCTTGCGATATGAGAGATAGTTTGAAAACCAACCAACAGCTTGGTCAGACGGGCCTATGGGATAACTTCTGGCATAGAATGCCATGTCCACAGTATCAAATGCCTTGGATAAGTCTATAAAAAGGGCAGCACAGTAGCTCTTTGCGTCCAAGCCTTCAACAATGTCATTCACTTCTTTCAAAGCAGCCGTTACTGTACTGCTTCCTAAAGCCTGACTGGTGAAGAGATAGAATGTTGTTCAAGCTTAAATATTCTTTGCTTTGATCATTCACCATTATTTTGGTCTAGGCCCTTTAGAGCCTTACAAACCTCCCCAACAGAGAAAAGGTCGAAGGAGAAAGTCTGGCTACTGGAAAAAGTTAAGTAACATCTAATGTAAACATGAATGGACCAAGGATAGACCCCTGTGGAACCTCTTTCTGATGGTAAAATGGCCTGAATGAATACAGTCAGCAACGCAACGGTAATAGTTTATGGTTCAAAGCGATACTCTATCCAGCTTTTATGAGACTAAAGGCTCTTTGCACACTTTTAGAAATCAGTAGGCTTTAGCTTGTTGTTAAATTACCACATATTTATAACATTCTTATATTTAAGTGACTGTGGTGCCTTGTTCTTTAGTGAGCTTTGTGTGTGTATGCTGTGAAAAAAACAAAACAAGTTGACAACTGAAGTGCATGCATTTGAATATTATTGAGAACATTTGAACAACTTTTGAAATCCACACAACATCCTTTAACAGCGAGTTGTGTCAAACAGTCCACCTCACTCTTGCTGAACAGTCAGTGCACTAGTGAAGGTGTTCTCCCATGTGGTCTGGTTCTCTGAAACTCTTCACAGGGAGCACAGACGTCAGGTTTTTCTCCAGTGTGGGTAGGCTGGTGGAGCTTCACACTGTATGAGTCACTGAACTCTTTCTTCCACTGGTCAAAGGAGTGGATTCGCTGGTGGCGCTTCAATGAGCGTGAGTCCGTGAAACTTTTCTCACACTGGTCACAGGAGTAGGGTTTTTCTCCAGTGTGGGTTCGCTGGTGAATCTTCAAATGGCCTGACTGGTTAAAGCTCTTCCCACACTGGTCACAGGTGAAAGGCTTTTCTCCAGTGTGGATTATCTGGTGGCGCTTCAATGAGCGTGAGTCCGTGAAACTTTTCTCACACTGGTCACAGGTGAAAAGATTTTCTCCAGTGTGGGTTCGCTTGTGAATCTTCAAATGGCCTGACTGGCTAAAGCTCTTCCCACACTGGTCACAGGTGAAAGGCTTTTCTCCAGTGTGGATTATCTGGTGGCGCTTCAATGAGCGTGAGTCCGTGAAACTTTTCTCACACTGGCCACAGGTGAAAGGATTTTCTCCAGTGTGGGTTCGCTTGTGAATCTTCAAATGGCCTGACTGGCTAAAGCTCTTCTCACACTGGTCACAGGTGAAAGGCTTTTCTCCAGTGTGGATTATCTGGTGGCGCTTCAATGAGCCTGAGTCCGTGAAACTTTTCTCACACTGGTCACAGGTGAAAGGATTTTCTCCAGTGTGGGTTCGCTGGTGGATCTTCAATGAGTCTGACCTGCTAAAACTTTTCTCACACTGGTCACAGGTGAAAGGCTTTTCTCCAGTGTGGATTCGCTTGTGAATCTTCAAATCGCCTGACTGGTTAAAGCTCTTCCCACACTGGTCACAGGTGAAAGGTTTTTCTCCAGTGTGGATTCGCTTGTGAATCTTCAAATAGCCTGACTGGCTAAAACTCTTCTCACAGTGGACACAGGTGAAAGGTTTTTCTCCAGTGTGGGTACGTTTGTGGCGCTTCAATATCCCTGAACTCCAGAAACTCTTCTCACACTGGTCACAGGTGAAAGGTTTTTCTCCAGTGTGGATTCGCTTGTGAATCTTCAAATCGCATGACTGGTTAAAGCTCTTCCCACACTGGTCACAGGTGAAAGGTTTTTCTCCAGCGTGGATTCGCTGGTGAATCTTCAAAGAGCCTGACTGGTTAAAGCTCTTCCCACACTGGTCACAGGTGAAAGGTTTTTCTCCAGTGTGGATTCGCTTGTGAATCTTCAAATCGCCTGACTGGTTAAAACTCTTCCCACACTGGTCACAGGTGAAAGGTTTTTCTCCAGTGTGGATTCGCTTGTGAATCTTCAAATCGCCTGGCTGGTTAAAACTCTTCTCACACTGGTCACAGGTGAAAGGTTTTTCTCCAGTGTGGATTCGCTTGTGAATCTTCAAATAGCCTGACTGGCTAAAGCTCTTCTCACACTGGTCACAGGTGAAAGGTTTTTCTCCAGTGTGGGTACGTTTGTGGCGCTTCAATATCCCTGAACTCCAGAAACTCTTCTCACACTGGTCACAGGTGTGTGGTTTTCCTATTGTGGCTGTAGCCTGATGTTGATCCAGCTGTTCTCCGATGATACTCTTCTCCCCCTCATTATAAAGCCTATCTGGGTTTTTGCAGGTCTCTTCCTATAAAACAAATCAACAGAGAAAGTGACACAAGTGTACAGAGGCATCAATATGTTGACACACATAATTTATATCAATTGTAAAAAAGGGTGGGTCCCAAGACCAAACCTTGAGGAACACCTCTGGGCACATTAAGAAAGCTTGAGGAGAGACTGCTGAATTATACACATTGCTTGCGATATGAGAGATAGTTTGAAAACCAACCAACAGCTTGGTCAGACGGGCCTATGGGATAACTTCTGGCATAGAATGCCATGTCCACAGTATCAAATGCCTTGGATAAGTCTATAAAAAGGGCAGCACAGTAGCTCTTTGCGTCCAAGCCTTCAACAATGTCATTCACTTCTTTCAAAGCAGCCGTTACTGTACTGCTTCCTAAAGCCTGACTGGTGAGGAGATAGAATGTTGTTCAAGCTTAAATATTCTTTGCTTTGATCATTCACCATTATTTTGGTCTAGGCCCTTTAGAGCCTTACAAACCTCCCCAACAGAGAAAAGGTCGAAGGAGAAAGTCTGGCTACTGGAAAAAGTTAAGTAACATCTAATGTAAACATGAATGGACCAAGGATAGACCCCTGTGGAACCTCTTTCTGATGGTAAAATGGCCTGAATGAATACAGTCAGCAACGCAACGGTAATAGTTTATGGTTCAAAGCGATACTCTATCCAGCTTTTATGAGACTAAAGGCTCTTTGCACACTTTTAGAAATCAGTAGGCTTTAGCTTGTTGTTAAATTACCACATATTTATAACATTCTTATATTTAAGTGACTGTGGTGCCTTGTTCTTTAGTGAGCTTTGTGTGTGTATGCTGTGAAAAAAACAAAACAAGTTGACAACTGAAGTGCATGCATTTGAATATTATTGAGAACATTTGAACAACTTTTGAAATCCACACAACATCCTTTAACAGCGAGTTGTGTCAAACAGTCCACCTCACTCTTGCTGAACAGTCAGTGCACTAGTGAAGGTGTTCTCCCATGTGGTCTGGTTCTCTGAAACTCTTCACAGGGAGCACAGACGTCAGGTTTTTCTCCAGTGTGGGTAGGCTGGTGGAGCTTCACACTGTATGAGTCACTGAACTCTTTCTTCCACTGGTCAAAGGAGTGGATTCGCTGGTGGCGCTTCAATGAGCGTGAGTCCGTGAAACTTTTCTCACACTGGTCACAGGAGTAGGGTTTTTCTCCAGTGTGGGTTCGCTGGTGAATCTTCAAATGGCCTGACTGGTTAAAGCTCTTCCCACACTGGTCACAGGTGAAAGGCTTTTCTCCAGTGTGGATTATCTGGTGGCGCTTCAATGAGCGCGAGTCCGTGAAACTTTTCTCACACTGGTCACAGGTGAAAAGATTTTCTCCAGTGTGGGTTCGCTTGTGAATCTTGTCAACGATTAATCTTCCACGCAAACCTAAGTTAGCCATGGGGTGCCACAGGGCTCAGTGCTCGGACCTATTTTGTTCACATTATATATGCTTCCGTTAGGCAATATTATAAGGAATCATTCTGTAAACTCTTCTCACACTGGTCACAGTTCAATCATCTAAATAAAATTCAAGACTGCCTCAAGGACTTAAAAACGTGGATGACCTTAAATGTTTTGATAAACACGACCAAAACTGAAGTTATTGTACTTGGCCGAAGAATCTACGAAACAAATTATCTATAGATATACTAACTATTGTAAAGGAAACTTCTGTGTAGCAATGTAGTGGGAGTCACCGACTCAGGAAGGAGACACGGTGGAGCAGGAGCTTTTGATGTCAAACACTGGAGGTTTATTTGGAGTTACGGCCGGAGGATTCACATCACAAGTCACAGCAATCACGGTCTGACTGCACGGGTGGTTGCCACGTCAATTCTGGAGAACCTCTCTTGTTAGCCCATTTAACTGGTTTCAAAGAGAGTAATCAACATATCTTGATAAGATAGTGTAACCAGTTGGGCACACTGAGTCACTTGCGTCCGTCACTTATGGCCTCGAAGATGTCATACCTTGGAGTCCACAAACAACAAAGAAGGAAGTGTCCTAGTGCACCCACAACAACAGACCATCTGTGACCTAGTGTTGACCGGTCACAGAATGGGAACAATAACATTTATGGCTCAAGCAGCCTATGTCCTTAAAGGAGATAAACAAACGTCAGGGTTGGTCCTGTACGTCATATCTAGGAGTCTAGGTCAATAATTTCCCGAACAACTATGGATGGCATTAATTTGGCCTCCAATGAGACTGTAAGGAATGTTGGTGTTATATTTGATCAGGATTTATCCTTTAACGCCCACATAAAATCTATTTCAAGGACCGCCTACTTCCATCTACATAACATTGCAAAAATCAGGCATATCTTGCCTCAAAACGATGCAGAGAAACTAGTCCATGCATTTGTTACTTCAAGGCTGGATTATTGTAACTCTTTATTATCAGGGAGTACCAAGAAGTCAGTCAAGTCGCTTCAGCTGATTCAAAATGCTGCGGCTCGTGTACTAACCAGAGTTAGGAAAAGGGACCACATTACTCCTGTTCTGGCTGCCTTACACTGGCTCCCTATAGAACACAGGATAGAATTTAAAATTCTTCTTCTCGCCTACAAAGCCCTTAATGGGCAGGCGCCATCTTACCTTAAAGAACTCATTATACCCTACTGTCCTACTAGGGCATTGCGTTCCAAGAATGCAGGGTTGTTGGTTGTTCCTAGAGTCTCTAAAAGTACAATGGGAGGCAGAGCCTTTTCTTATCAAGGTCCACATTTGTGGAATCAGCTTCCAGTTTGTGTTTGGGCGGCAGACACCCTATCCATTTTTAAGAGTGCGCTTAAGACCTTCCTTTTTGATAAAGCTTATAATTAAGGCTGATTAGATTCAGCCCCTAGTTTTGCTGATATAGGCTTAGTTTGTCGGGGGACATCTTACTTCTTCCTTCTCTCTGTCTATACCTGTGTACTCTCATGTTCCGATTAACCCAGCTTCCCCAAATGCCTTTCTTTTTGGTGTCTATATACGCCGGGATCCGGAGTCATGGATGATCCTGCGGTCCAGTGCCCTGGATCACGAGCCCTGGATCTTGAGTCGTGGCTGTGGTCCTGGATCATAGGTCCTGGATGGATATCCTTGTGGATTCATCTTCCTATTATACACACATGCATTTCCAAACATTTGGACTATCTATGTTGCAAATGTATTATCTTTTCAATTTACACACGGCATCTATTGCACGTTTGTCCGTTCTGGGAGAGGGATCCCTCCTCTGTTGCTCTCCCCGAGGTTTCTCCCATTTTTCCCTTTAAACTGTGGGTTTTATATTCAAGTTTTTCCTTGTACGATGTGAGGGTCTAAGGACAGAGGGTCTAAGGACAGAAGGTGTCGTATTGTCATACTGATATTCTGTACACACTGTGAAGACCACTGAGACAAATGTAACATTTGTGATATTGGGCTATATAGATAAACATTGATTGATTGATTGATTGATCTGAGTCCTTCTACTTTTACTCAAGTACAAGATCTGAGTACTTCTCCCACCTCTGAGTAAATATGAATGATCAGATGTTAACAACTCCTTGTATATGCTACTGTAGCACTCACTATTTTCTACAGGTGACTTCCTGTTTACATCTTTGATTGATTTTGCCAGATGTTTCCTAGCAACCAATATGATTCACTCAATATAACGAATGCTTTTTTAATTCTTCATTGTTTGGACTCAAATGTAACCATGTAAACAATTCTGAAAACTTAAATCAACAGGACTCTAGACGGCTAAACTTTAAACAGAATATCATTGTTTTCACTCAAATATGAATAATTATTTAACCCGGATTTTTACTTTTAAAAGTTAAAGTAACTTACCTCTGCTGATGAAGTCATTCTGCTGCTTGTGTTATCGTCTACCTGAAGTTCAGCCATCTGCAATAACAGAGATTACCATATTAGAAGTTAAACTTTAAACATCCATGACTTAAACACTTTATCCAGGATCAAAGCCACAGAGCTGCACCTGCAAGGTGAATACAGCTGGAACAGAACAAGTGTTTGAATGCGTACATCAACAGGTTTATGATATCACTGCCCCGTCCAAGACACGATCTGACTTTAATTACATTTGTCTCGAGTGTTTCGTCAACTTAATGTGTTGCTCAAAATAATACTTCTGCATACAGTATGTGACACTGTGAGTGTTGCACGGCCAGATACGGCTCAGCTGACTCAGATCAGGAGATATATGATACATTATGAAGTGATATGCCGCGGACTGTACTTAATGTACTCTGATCCGGTTACTTATGTTGTGGCAGATATTTAATTAAGCTTTCTTAACGGTAATGTTATAATAGTCAGATTGCTCTGAAGATGGGAGGTGATATTCTATTAATGTTCACGTTCACACAGTCGGTGATTTGAACTGCAACGGCAGTTTAAACTGTATTTCCTTTATCCTGTAATAGGACTTGATCGCTTTAAACTCTGCACACTGTTGTTATCAGCTGTTCCACCATGATTTCTACCTCAACCTGTAATAGATGTATCCTTATTGAAACGGTTACATTCAATGAAAAATAAAATCAATGTGAACACTGTTCTTCATGAACAATATGGGCAGTTTACACATTAAAAAAATCAACAGTAGGTGGCGATATGCTCCAAGTGGAAGCGATTCGCCATGAAAGCAAAGAAGAAGAAGAACTCCCCAAAGTTGAGCTCTTATCCTGGAACCTATCCTGCTCCGGCGCAGGCTAGCCGTTCAGAATAAGTTATCTAGCCCGCTAAAAAGAGAACCAGCTTCGTAGGACCGGAAATCCCAGAAGTTAGCTTGCTAAACGAAAATCTTGATTCGTAGTGTTGGCCCCAGGTTAGCCGCTCAGCATAAGTTACCATGGAGATCTATCCCGCTAAAAAGAGAACCAGCGTCGTAGGACCGGAAACCCCGAGTTTTCCCTGAAGTTAGCCCGCTAAGCGAAAATCCTGCTTCGTAGTACAGGCCTCATGATAACATTTCAGCTTCAACATTAGCTTGTTGATAAGCTTGGGATATACGAGATCTTTTTGTAGCCATTCGTGGTGCTATTGTATGCATTATTTTTGACCCAACATTTCTACAGGCATGGCAGAATATGGCACTATTTTACATTCATATTCTAGCCAGTCTATTTTGATACCACTAGCTGCAAAATGGCCGCCTTGTTTAGATATACCTGAGCAGAATCTGTTTTGTCGTGGTATCCTGGCACCTGCGGGCTACAGAGGGGCGGCGAAGACTGCTGCTCTGGGGGCGAGTCAGGCGGGAGTACGCTAGTGTCCACAAGTTAACGGAGGGTAACGTGGCGTCCCCATCTGACCTGTTGCTACTGTCTGCAGTAGATGCAGTGTTGCTGGCGTTTAGTGATGGTTGCTTTAACCATTTTCGTATAAATGATTATCCACAGATATGTGTCACTGCTGTGGAAGCACTTTGGAAATGATGCACGCACAGCGGAGCAGGTCACGCGCACCTGACACAATTTGTTGTTTGTATTTTTTGCTCCGTTCTCTTTTTGAATAGAGGGTGCATAACATTCAACTGGGGGTGCAATGCATGCCTATGCACCCCCGAAGATCCCGACGCGAAGCCTGAAGGGTAAACACCAGGTTTACTAATCTACCCGCACAATTTTTCTCTGGTGTCGGAATGTCTCGCTATGTTAAATATTATCTCTTAAAAAACAAAACACTAGGGATGCACGGTATTGTTTAAACCAATACCGATAACTTCCTGCTTCTCAAGACCGATACCGATAACCGATAATAATATAATATATAAATTAAATGTACCTGTAGTTTTTGCACACCTGGTGGTAAAAAAAGACTAGTAGTGAGCAAATGACATGAGCATTTAGCATTTTAGCATTTAGCAGCGCAGGCGTCTTCGTACGCTTTTAACACACCATCGTAGCCATGGCGATGTTTCAGGTGACTAATCAGGTTAGAAGTATTATAGCTCGTTGTCCTTTTCCCTCCTCGTGGAACTTCTGCATTGCATTTGTTAATACAAATAGCAAGCGAACCATCTAACTCTGAAACTGTGAAATAGTCCCATACTACCGACGACATGTTTGTTTACTGTCCTGGCTTCACGGCCGCTCACCATTTACGTCACAGCCAGGCACGAGTTAGGGAGCGCTGGATTTGTGAAAAACTCCCCTCTTCCTAAACCACTAATACCACAGTACTGGCAAAACGGGACAAGCGCCTCTCATCCCAATCCACCCACACCGCAGTATCGTTTTCTTTTTTTACCCAAAAAATATATTGTATATTATCGGGGCTATTAATACTTTTATCGGGTTTATCGGGATGACGTCATAATTCCTAATATCGGGCCGATAATTATCGTGCACCACTAATATATATATATACACACATCGATCAGCAATCAATAAAACAAATCATCCAACACAAAATAGAAGAAATCTATTTCTTTTTATACAACAGCATCTATTGGGACTGCTCATTGATGTCATCAAGAGTCTCCCTTTTGTAGTCGGCCTCTCAGAATGTTTATAATATCTTTGTCTCTTAACATTCCTATAATAGTTTTTTTATTGTTGGTATTGTTTTGTTCTTTATTTTTGTTGTGAGAATCACTCTGCAATTGTTTAAGTGCTATATAAATAGTTATACTAATATTATTGTTGTTACCATCATTAACAATGTTTTCTTTGTTTTCTTTATTCATCGCTGCAGAAAGGATCATGCCAGCCCACATCAAACACCTGATCAAGAACTTCAGGCAGAAAAGATGAAAGCACCTGTTCAAAGTTCCAGTTCCCTGTACATCGAACCATGCCTGTCCTCTGTTCCACATGTCTTCAGTCAGTTCTGGACCCCATGACTCGGACACTAGTTCTACCAAGGCTCATTAGAGGTAAGCAGTGGTAGGAGAGTGGAGTTATCTTTGTATTTAGGCTGCAAGTCGACAAGAATAGATTTCAAATCGCTTAAAAAATTGTTCAGACAAGAGGGACCATGTGTTACGCAGGTGTGGCGCTGATATAGTCTATATAATATGCGGTTGAACTTTAAAATTAAATTATTTCCGGTGCAGAGACAAATACTTGAGGTGGATGTATAAAGTATATACTGGTGTTAATAAAATATAGCGTATATCCCTCAATTTATAGACCGGCCTTGATGTAACAACATTCATAATTAAGTAAATGTAACACCCTTTTCATCCCGGTTACACTTCATTTGCCCTGTACGATGGCCGCTGCAAGTGATGAAAATGGGGGGTGTTGGCTTATCTGGCACCCGCAGCTCACAGCCAACGTGCGAGTGAGCGAGGGAGAAAGGGAGGGTGCACCGGTACGAGCTGTTGTTATTAGCATCTGGTGCTAGCTGCTCTAATGGAAGAAGAAGATGTTTCTACAATGATGTGGAGGGAGAGTCCTCTCCAGTCAGACTGAGTGGCTGATAACTACAGCTCAGTGAGGTAAAGGACTCTGAGGGTTTAGATAGTTCACTTAAGTCTAAGTTATCTCAGTGGGTCTCAAACGTTTTGATCACAATTCACAAACAGATTGAAGCATTTTACTTTAAAATGTTCAAACATTTCTTCCCGGTATACCTGAGAAGGCAGATATGCTTGTTTTTCTCAACAAGAACTGTTTTTAAATGGGGGGGGGGGGTCCTTTAAAAGTTGGACTGTTGCACTGTAGCTTCAGTGGTTCTCAGGTTACAGTTACATAGTAGTGAATATAAACAGACTGATTAATGTGAATATTACTCTAAACTAACCTGTGTAAAAGTTTCTCGAATAAATGTAATTTTTTTGGTGGAAGAAGCATGTATAATTTTTTTACCCTGCCCCTCAAAGAATCGGAATCGAGAACCGTTAAGAACCGGAATCGAAAAGTAGAATCGGAATCAGAATCGTGGAAATTCAAACGATACCCAACCCTATTAAAAAGTATTAAAAGTTGATAAATCAATTTAGCGACATGTATCTAGCAAATGTTTAGCAAAATATTAGAAGTGAGGCTACTAGACTAACGTTAGGTCTACTGTCATAGCCTCACTTTTAATAGTTTGCAAAACATTAGCCAGCACTAGTGTTTTGCAGTTGCTAGCAGCTTATTGGGATTTTATGCTAGATAGACAGATATAATAAATTAAGCATTATTGTTAGTTAAGCATGTCAGCCTGCAGCCCCACTTCTTGTCTCTCTCTAACTCATTGCAGAAGGCTGCACTAAAGAAAAGGGCACAGAGAGGAAACCAGTTGTAAGATGTTTAAAAGTTAATTAAACATAATATATGCTTAAATGCATTTCAAAGAAGTTGTGTTGAGTTGTGTTGGAGTTTGCGTTATTCTACATTTTGACGCCAAGATTTTCTGATTTTACTGCAAATGTATATCGGTTCCAAATATCGGTTATCGGTCTCCTTGATTACTAATAATCGGTATCGGCCTTGAAAAAGCCATATCGGTCGATCCCTAATCAGCCAACACATCCTCACTCCCAGGTCGGCCTATGTTGACGTTATGTCAAGTCCCCTGCCGGCTTTTTCCAACGCAAGGGGGGGGGCCTTAGCGTCCATTTTCAACGCGAGGGGGGGGGCCTTAGCGTCCATTTTCAACGCAAGGGGGGGGCCCTTAGCGTCCATTTTCAGCTTTCCGGGATGTCCATGTGCTTCTATGGACGCTCATGGAAGCACGGCATTCGTTTGTATCAACTGCCCTTAAAGGCAATGAAGACACTACACTACCCAGAATCCCCAGCTATCGTTTGGACTACACCATGTGCTCTGTTTGACAAACCCCGTGATAGTCCTCAAGCTCTGTGATTGGAGAGTGTGCTCCGAGGGTTACCGAGCCTCGAACAGCACTTGAAATGGAATGGAACCACGGCAGACTGTTCAAAACTGGATTTGAACCGGTCCACCGCGTATTGCGTGGATAATAGACCCAATCACAGTGAATGTTCAAAACAAAATTTGATACATTTTTCTTCTCACAGTGCACATATTTCAGTAATCATAACACAAAGCTAAAAGTTAATCTGTTTTTCCTTTCTTTTTGAAGAGCGCTTCAGAGGATGGCTGAATTTACAAAACGTGGAGAAGATCGAGAGGGAGAAGTTGGCCGGTTACTACATTTCACAAAAAATACAGGACCTTGTGAAAAGCGGAAAGAAACAGTTGAAGGAAACTGCTTAAAAGTACGAAGTAATGGGTGTTTTGAATTTTTTTTTTAAATGTGTGTTAGTGTTCATTGTGTGTTATAAATTATTTACCTGCTTCTAATCATTTGATGTATGAGTATTTATTTACAGACAATACATTCTGGTAAGGCAGGTGCTCTGATCTGAAATGATAGATGTTCATTGAGCTACTGCAATTGGGTGAGAGTGTTTCATCATCATATGACCAGCTTAACTATCAAGTAATCCCAGCTAAAGTTCTACTCAAGATCATACCAGTCTGACCAGCTAGACCACTGTGACCACCAGCTAAACCAGCTATCCCGACCAGCTAATGGTGACCAGCTAGACCACTGTGACCACCAGCTAAACCAGCTATCCCGACCAGCTAATGGTGACCAGCTAGACCACTGTGACCACCATCTTTTAACAGCTAAGCCCGACCAGCTAAAGTGTCCAAAACCCCTCTTAACCAGCTAATATTAAACCAGCCAGAGCAGCCTTGTTGGTCTAAGCTGTGTTTTTCAGCAGGGACACTGGTTATGCCATAGTAATTAATGCTGCAAAGCTGGGTATTAGCTCTAACGCCATCGAATGGGACGTATATTTACCTTCTTTCTCCTACCGAATCGTCGTTGAAGTTGATGATGATGATTGTAAAGAAGTCTTGAATGTAGCATGTAACGACTGTAAAGTTGGTAGTAAAGTCGTCCCATTTGTTCCATTTAGTTTCGACAGAGCAAAACCAAAACCAGTAGCGCTTCAATACAATCTGCCATTGTTGTTGTTGTTGTTGTTGTTGTTGTTGTCGATCATGTGAGGTGTTTCCGCGCGGTTTGGCTTTATGAAGCAGGCACGCAAACGGTTACGTCATGACGCAAAACGATGACGCAATGACGCAGCACGGAAAAGCTCTAGCACGGAGCAAGAAGGGGAAAAGCCTTGGGGCCCTTCTCACTTCGGTTAAATGGATTCCTTGCGTCCCTCACTTGCGTCGTTTCCCTGCGACTAGTCCCTCCCACCAGGGAAGCATGGAGAGATGCAAGGAAACCACGAGAAGCAGGGAAATTAGTTTTAAGAGCAATGGGACGTCCTTTCCTCCGGAGCGTCACGTGAAGCGACGTCCGTTTGTGATGACGCTACACAGCTGATCGTCTGACAGCAGCCAGCTCTGTCCCTGTTATTTCCACACACACCCCCGCCTCTAGTACACATTTACTGACACAAACATTTGTATCATCTGTTGTAGACCCAAATACATTAAATAAAATAAGAACTAATTCTCAAAAAAAGATAAACGCCATGCTTAAAATATAAACGAAAAAAGCGATCATGAAAATGTTTCCAATAAATGAAGAAAATGATTTTTGACCACTTTGTTGTTCAGACATATGTGTAACTAAATGATACATTAATTGAAACAAAACACAGTATAAACTGAGGAGTGACTCCCGTGAGGTTCATGTATTTTCTTCACTCCGCTGGGAAACTGCTCTCATGTCAAGAAGCATCAGATCAGTGCATGCACTGCCTCGTCCAATCCAACACACTCTCACTCCATAATCGTCCAGGAGCGACGTTTGGCGTGGCGTGCAGTTGTGACGCTCCTAGGCTCCTTCAGCTTCATAAAAGGGACGCAAATAGCTTTCAACTGATTGCAATGTATTCCCATCTGCGGCGGGATTTGACGCTCATGGAAGCACGGCATTCGTTTGTGTCGGCTGCCCTTAAAGGCAATGTGAGCGTCCATTCCCATTGGATAACGGAGAATTGTACACCCGGAAGTAAGTATTCCCTTTATGGGTGACGTCACGGACCCTACGTCCATTTATATATACAGTCTATGGTATTGACCCGTAGTGTCTTACAAAATATATAGCTATATAGATTGTTACAATATATTTAAAGGTCGTTAAAATTAGAGGAAGACATTTTCACCTACAAGACCTTCAAGTTGTATTCCTGTCTATATTCTGAAGCTTTCTAAAGATGTTATTTTTTTATATAATTCACAGACATCTGTTTAGCTGTTGACATTTAATGGTTGTGATAAAGCGTCGGCATCAGCAAAAATATTGACATTAAAATATTGATTAGAAAGAGTTATGTTATATCTAATGAAAAAATGAATGGACCAAGGATAGACCCCTGTGGAACCTCTTTCTGATGGTAAAATGGCCTGAATGAGTACAGTGAGCAACGGTAATAGTTTATGGTTCAAAGCGACACTCTATCTAGCTTATATGAGACTAAGGCTCTATGCACACTTTTAGAAATCAGTAGGCTTTAGCTTGTTGTTAAATTACCACATATTTATAACATTATTACATTTAAGTGACTGTTGTGCCTTGTTCTTTAAGGAGCTTTGTGTGTGTGTGTTTGCTGTGGAAACAAATACAAGTTGACAACTGAAGTGCATGCATTTGAATATTATTGAGAACATTTGAACAACTTTCGAAATCCAAACAACATCCTTTAACAGTGAGTTGTGTCAAACAGTCCACCTCACTCTTGCTGAACAGTCAGTGCACTAGTGAAGGTGTTCTCCCATGTGGTCTGGTTCTCTGAAACTCTTCACAGGGAGCACAGACGTCAGGTTTTTCTCCAGTGTGGGTAGGCTGGTGGAGCTTCACACTGTATGAGTCACTGAACTCTTTCTTCCACTGGTCAAAGGAGTGGATTCGCTGGTGGCGCTTCAATGAGCGTGAGTCCGTGAAACTTTTCTCACACTGGTCACAGGAGTAGGGTTTTTCTCCAGTGTGGGTTCGCTGGTGAATCTTCAAATGGCCTGACTGGTTAAAGCTCTTCCCACACTGGTCACAGGTGAAAGGCTTTTCTCCAGTGTGGATTATCTGGTGGCGCTTCAATGAGCATGAGTCCGTGAAACTTTTCTCACACTGGCCACAGGTGAAAGGATTTTCTCCAGTGTGGGTTCACTTGTGAATCTTCAAATGGCCTGACTGGCTAAAGCTCTTCTCACACTGGTCACAGGTGAAAGGCTTTTCTCCAGTGTGGATTATCTGGTGGCGCTTCAATGAGCCTGAGTCCGTGAAACTTTTCTCACACTGGTCACAGGTGAAAGGATTTTCTCCAGTGTGGGTTCGCTGGTGGATCTTCAATGAGTCTGACCTGCTAAAACTTTTCTCACACTGGTCACAGGTGAAAGGCTTTTCTCCAGTGTGGATTCGCTTGTGAATCTTCAAATAGCCTGACTGGCTAAAACTCTTCTCACAGTGGACACAGGTGAAAGGTTTTTCTCCAGTGTGGGTACGTTTGTGGCGCTTCAATATCCCTGAACTCCAGAAACTCTTCTCACACTGGTCACAGGTGAAAGGTTTTTCTCCAGTGTGGATTCGCTTGTGAATCTTCAAATCGCATGACTGGTTAAAGCTCTTCCCACACTGGTCACAGGTGAAAGGTTTTTCTCCAGCGTGGATTCGCTGGTGAATCTTCAAAGAGCCTGACTGGTTAAAGCTCTTCCCACACTGGTCACAGGTGAAAGGTTTTTCTCCAGTGTGGATTCGCTTGTGAATCTTCAAATCGCCTGACTGGTTAAAACTCTTCCCACACTGGTCACAGGTGAAAGGTTTTTCTCCAGTGTGGATTCGCTTGTGAATCTTCAAATCGCCTGGCTGGTTAAAACTCTTCTCACACTGGTCACAGGTGAAAGGTTTTTCTCCAGTGTGGATTCGCTTGTGAATCTTCAAATAGCCTGACTGGCTAAAGCTCTTCTCACACTGGTCACAGGTGAAAGGTTTTTCTCCAGTGTGGGTACGTTTGTGGCGCTTCAATATCCCTGAACTCCAGAAACTCTTCTCACACTGGTCACAGGTGTGTGGTTTTCCTATTGTGGCTGTAGCCTGATGTTGATCCAGCTGTTCTCCGATGATACTCTTCTCCCCCTCATTATAAAGCCTATCTGGGTTTTTGCAGGTCTCTTCCTATAAAACAAATCAACAGAGAAAGTGACACAAGTGTACAGAGGCATCAATATGTTGACACACATAATTTATATCAATTGTAAAAAAGGGTGGGTCCCAAGACCAAACCTTGAGGAACACCTCTGGGCACATTAAGAAAGCTTGAGGAGAGACTGCTGAATTATACACATTGCTTGCGATATGAGAGATAGTTTGAAAACCAACCAACAGCTTGGTCAGACGGGCCTATGGGATAACTTCTGGCATAGAATGCCATGTCCACAGTATCAAATGCCTTGGATAAGTCTATAAAAAGGGCAGCACAGTAGCTCTTTGCGTCCAAGCCTTCAACAATGTCATTCACTTCTTTCAAAGCAGCCGTTACTGTACTGCTTCCTAAAGCCTGACTGGTGAGGAGATAGAATGTTGTTCAAGCTTAAATATTCTTTGCTTTGATCATTCACCATTATTTTGGTCTAGGCCCTTTAGAGCCTTACAAACCTCCCCAACAGAGAAAAGGTCGAAGGAGAAAGTCTGGCTACTGGAAAAAGTTAAGTAACATCTAATGTAAACATGAATGGACCAAGGATAGACCCCTGTGGAACCTCTTTCTGATGGTAAAATGGCCTGAATGAATACAGTCAGCAACGCAACGGTAATAGTTTATGGTTCAAAGCGATACTCTATCCAGCTTTTATGAGACTAAAGGCTCTTTGCACACTTTTAGAAATCAGTAGGCTTTAGCTTGTTGTTAAATTACCACATATTTATAACATTCTTATATTTAAGTGACTGTGGTGCCTTGTTCTTTAGTGAGCTTTGTGTGTGTATGCTGTGAAAAAAACAAAACAAGTTGACAACTGAAGTGCATGCATTTGAATATTATTGAGAACATTTGAACAACTTTTGAAATCCACACAACATCCTTTAACAGCGAGTTGTGTCAAACAGTCCACCTCACTCTTGCTGAACAGTCAGTGCACTAGTGAAGGTGTTCTCCCATGTGGTCTGGTTCTCTGAAACTCTTCACAGGGAGCACAGACGTCAGGTTTTTCTCCAGTGTGGGTAGGCTGGTGGAGCTTCACACTGTATGAGTCACTGAACTCTTTCTTCCACTGGTCAAAGGAGTGGATTCGCTGGTGGCGCTTCAATGAGCGTGAGTCCGTGAAACTTTTCTCACACTGGTCACAGGAGTAGGGTTTTTCTCCAGTGTGGGTTCGCTGGTGAATCTTCAAATGGCCTGACTGGTTAAAGCTCTTCCCACACTGGTCACAGGTGAAAGGCTTTTCTCCAGTGTGGATTATCTGGTGGCGCTTCAATGAGCGTGAGTCCGTGAAACTTTTCTCACACTGGCCACAGGTGAAAGGATTTTCTCCAGTGTGGGTTCACTTGTGAATCTTCAAATGGCCTGACTGGCTAAAGCTCTTCTCACACTGGTCACAGGTGAAAGGCTTTTCTCCAGTGTGGATTATCTGGTGGCGCTTCAATGAGCCTGAGTCCGTGAAACTTTTCTCACACTGGTCACAGGTGAAAGGATTTTCTCCAGTGTGGGTTCGCTGGTGGATCTTCAATGAGTCTGACCTGCTAAAACTTTTCTCACACTGGTCACAGGTGAAAGGCTTTTCTCCAGTGTGGATTCGCTTGTGAATCTTCAAATAGCCTGACTGGCTAAAACTCTTCTCACAGTGGACACAGGTGAAAGGTTTTTCTCCAGTGTGGGTACGTTTGTGGCGCTTCAATATCCCTGAACTCCAGAAACTCTTCTCACACTGGTCACAGGTGAAAGGCTTTTCTCCAGTGTGGATTATCTGGTGGCGCTTCAATGAGCGTGAGTCCGTGAAACTTTTCTCACACTGGTCACAGGTGAAAAGATTTTCTCCAGTGTGGGTTCGCTTGTGAATCTTGTCAACGATTAATCTTCCACGCAAACCTAAGTTAGCCATGGGGTGCCACAGGGCTCAGTGCTCGGACCTATTTTGTTCACATTATATATGCTTCCGTTAGGCAATATTATAAGGAATCATTCTGTAAACTCTTCTCACACTGGTCACAGTTCAATCATCTAAATAAAATTCAAGACTGCCTCAAGGACTTAAAAACGTGGATGACCTTAAATGTTTTGATAAACACGACCAAAACTGAAGTTATTGTACTTGGCCGAAGAATCTACGAAACAAATTATCTATAGATATACTAACTATTGTAAAGGAAACTTCTGTGTAGCAATGTAGTGGGAGTCACCGACTCAGGAAGGAGACACGGTGGAGCAGGAGCTTTTGATGTCAAACACTGGAGGTTTATTTGGAGTTACGGCCGGAGGATTCACATCACAAGTCACAGCAATCACGGTCTGACTGCACGGGTGGTTGCCACGTCAATTCTGGAGAACCTCTCTTGTTAGCCCATTTAACTGGTTTCAAAGAGAGTAATCAACATATCTTGATAAGATAGTGTAACCAGTTGGGCACACTGAGTCACTTGCGTCCGTCACTTATGGCCTCGAAGATGTCATACCTTGGAGTCCACAAACAACAAAGAAGGAAGTGTCCTAGTGCACCCACAACAACAGACCATCTGTGACCTAGTGTTGACCGGTCACAGAATGGGAACAATAACATTTATGGCTCAAGCAGCCTATGTCCTTAAAGGAGATAAACAAACGTCAGGGTTGGTCCTGTACGTCATATCTAGGAGTCTAGGTCAATAATTTCCCGAACAACTATGGATGGCATTAATTTGGCCTCCAATGAGACTGTAAGGAATTTTGGTGTTATATTTGATCAGGATTTATCCTTTAACGCCCACATAAAATCTATTTCAAGGACCGCCTACTTCCATCTACATAACATTGCAAAAATCAGGCATATCTTGCCTCAAAACGATGCAGAGAAACTAGTCCATGCATTTGTTACTTCAAGGCTGGATTATTGTAACTCTTTATTATCAGGGAGTACCAAGAAGTCAGTCAAGTCGCTTCAGCTGATTCAAAATGCTGCGGCTCGTGTACTAACCAGAGTTAGGAAAAGGGACCACATTACTCCTGTTCTGGCTGCCTTACACTGGCTCCCTATAGAACACAGGATAGAATTTAAAATTCTTCTTCTCGCCTACAAAGCCCTTAATGGGCAGGCGCCATCTTACCTTAAAGAACTCATTATACCCTACTGTCCTACTAGGGCATTGCGTTCCAAGAATGCAGGGTTGTTGGTTGTTCCTAGAGTCTCTAAAAGTACAATGGGAGGCAGAGCCTTTTCTTATCAAGGTCCACATTTGTGGAATCAGCTTCCAGTTTGTGTTTGGGCGGCAGACACCCTATCCATTTTTAAGAGTGCGCTTAAGACCTTCCTTTTTGATAAAGCTTATAATTAAGGCTGATTAGATTCAGCCCCTAGTTTTGCTGATATAGGCTTAGTTTGTCGGGGGACATCTTACTTCTTCCTTCTCTCTGTCTATACCTGTGTACTCTCATGTTCCGATTAACCCAGCTTCCCCAAATGCCTTTCTTTTTGGTGTCTATATACGCCGGGATCCGGAGTCATGGATGATCCTGCGGTCCAGTGCCCTGGATCACGAGCCCTGGATCTTGAGTCGTGGCTGTGGTCCTGGATCATAGGTCCTGGATGGATATCCTTGTGGATTCATCTTCCTATTATACACACATGCATTTCCAAACATTTGGACTATCTATGTTGCAAATGTATTATCTTTTCAATTTACACACGGCATCTATTGCACGTTTGTCCGTTCTGGGAGAGGGATCCCTCCTCTGTTGCTCTCCCCGAGGTTTCTCCCATTTTTCCCTTTAAACTGTGGGTTTTATATTCAAGTTTTTCCTTGTACGATGTGAGGGTCTAAGGACAGAGGGTCTAAGGACAGAAGGTGTCGTATTGTCATACTGATATTCTGTACACACTGTGAAGACCACTGAGACAAATGTAACATTTGTGATATTGGGCTATATAGATAAACATTGATTGATTGATTGATTGATCTGAGTACTTCTAGTTTTACTCAAGTACAAGATCTGAGTACTTCTACCACCTCTGAGTAAATGTGAATGATCAGATGTTAACAACTCCTTGTCTATGCTACTGTAGCTTTAGCACTCACTATTTTCTACAGGTGACTTCCTGTTTACATCTTTGATTGATTTTGCCAGATGTTTCCGAGCAACCAATATGATTCACTCAATATAACGAATGCTTTTTTAATTCTTCATTGTTTGGACTCAAATGTAACCATGTAAACAATTCTGAAAACTTAAATCAACAGGACTCTAGACGGCTAAACTTTAAACAGAATATCATTGTTTTCACTCAAATATGAATAATTATTTAACCCGGATTTTTACTTTTAAAAGTTAAAGTAACTTACCTCTGCTGATGAAGTCATTCTGCTGCTTGTGTTATCGTCTACCTGAAGTTCAGCCATCTGCAATAACAGAGATTACCATATTAGAAGTTAAACTTTAAACATCCATGACTTAAACACTTTATCCAGGATCAAAGCCACAGAGCTGCACCTGCAAGGTGAATACAGCTGGAACAGAACAAGTGTTTGAATGCGTACATCAACAGGTTTATGATATCACTGCCCCGTCCAAGACACGATCTGACTTTAATTACATTTGTCTCGAGTGTTTCGTCAACTTAATGTGTTGCTCAAAATAATACTTCTGCATACAGTATGTGACACTGTGAGTGTTGCACGGCCAGATACGGCTCAGCTGACTCAGATCAGGAGATATATGATACATTATGAAGTGATATGCCGCGGACTGTACTTAATGTACTCTGATCCGGTTACTTATGTTGTGGCAGATATTTAATTAAGCTTTCTTAACGGTAATGTTATAATAGTCAGATTGCTCTGAAGATGGGAGGTGATATTCTATTAATGTTCACGTTCACACAGTCGGTGATTTGAACTGCAACGGCAGTTTAAACTGTATTTCCTTTATCCTGTAATAGGACTTGATCGCTTTAAACTCTGCACACTGTTGTTATCAGCTGTTCCACCATGATTTCTACCTCAACCTGTAATAGATGTATCCTTATTGAAACGGTTACATTCAATGAAAAATAAAATCAATGTGAACACTGTTCTTCATGAACAATATGGGCAGTTTACACATTAAAAAAATCAACAGTAGGTGGCGATATGCTCCAAGTGGAAGCGATTCGCCATGAAAGCAAAGAAGAAGAAGAACTCCCCAAAGTTGAGCTCTTATCCTGGAACCTATCCTGCTCCGGCGCAGGCTAGCCGTTCAGAATAAGTTATCTAGCCCGCTAAAAAGAGAACCAGCTTCGTAGGACCGGAAATCCCAGAAGTTAGCTTGCTAAACGAAAATCTTGATTCGTAGTGTTGGCCCCAGGTTAGCCGCTCAGCATAAGTTACCATGGAGATCTATCCCGCTAAAAAGAGAACCAGCGTCGTAGGACCGGAAACCCCGAGTTTTCCCTGAAGTTAGCCCGCTAAGCGAAAATCCTGCTTCGTAGTACAGGCCTCATGATAACATTTCAGCTTCAACATTAGCTTGTTGATAAGCTTGGGATATACGAGATCTTTTTGTAGCCATTCGTGGTGCTATTGTATGCATTATTTTTGACCCAACATTTCTACAGGCATGGCAGAATATGGCACTATTTTACATTCATATTCTAGCCAGTCTATTTTGATACCACTAGCTGCAAAATGGCCGCCTTGTTTAGATATACCTGAGCAGAATCTGTTTTGTCGTGGTATCCTGGCACCTGCGGGCCACAGAGGGGCGGCGAAGACTGCTGCTCTGGGGGCGAGTCAGGCGGGAGTACGCTAGTGTCCACAAGTTAACGGAGGGTAACGTGGCGTCCCCATCTGACCTGTTGCTACTGTCTGCAGTAGATGCAGTGTTGCTGGCGTTTAGTGATGGTTGCTTTAACCATTTTCGTATAAATGATTATCCACAGATATGTGTCACTGCTGTGGAAGCACTTTGGAAATGATGCACGCACAGCGGAGCAGGTCACGCGCACCTGACACAATTTGTTGTTTGTATTTTTTGCTCCGTTCTCTTTTTTGAATATAGGGTGCACAACATTCAACTGGGGGTGCAATGCATGCCTATGCACCCCCGAAGATCCCGACGCGAAGCCTGAAGGGTAAACACCAGGTTTACTAATCTACCCGCACAATTTAATTTTTCTCTGGTGTCGGAATGTCTCGCTATGTTAAATATTATCTCTTAAAAAACACTAGGGATGCACGGTATTGTTTAAACCAATACCGATAACTTCCTGCTTCTCAAGACCGATACCGATAACCGATAATAATATAATATATAAATTAAATGTACCTGTAGTTTTTGCACACCTGGTGGTAAAAAAAAGACTAGTAGTGAGCAAATGACATTTAGCAGCGCAGGCGTCTTCGTACGCTTTTAACACACCATCGTAGCGATGGCGATGTTTCAGGTGACTGATCAGGTTGGAAGTATTATAGCTCGTTGCCTTTTTCCCTCCTCGTGGAACTTCTGCATTCGTTAATACAAATAGCAAGCGAACTATCTAACTCTGAAACTTTGAAATAGTCCCATACTACCGACGACATGTTTGTTTACTGTCCTGGCTTCACGGCCGCACACCATTTACGTCACAGCCAGGCATGAGTTAGGGAGCGCTGGATTTGTGAAAAACTCCCCTCTTCCTAAACCACTATACCACAGTACTGGCAAAACGGGACAAGCGCCCCTCATCCCAATCCACCCACACCGCAGTATCTTTTTCTTTTTTTACCCAAAAAATATATTGTATATTATCGGGGCTATTAATACTTTTATCGGGTTTATCGGGATGACGTCATAATTCCTAATATCGGGCCGATAATTATCGTGCACCACTAATATATATATATATATATATATATATATATATATATATATATATATATATACACACATCGATCAGCAATCAATAAAACAAATCATCCAACACAAAATAGAAGAAATCTATTTCTTTTTATACAACAGCATCTATTGGGACTGCTCATTGATGTCATCAAGAGCCATTGAGTCTCCCTTTTGTAGTCGGCCTCTCAGAATGTTTATAATATCTTTGTCTCTTAACATTCCTATAATAGTTTTTTTATTGTTGGTATTGTTTTGTTCTTTATTTTTATTGAGAGAATCACTTTGCAATTGTGTAAGTGCTATATAAATAGTTATACTAATATTATTGTTGTTACCATCATTAACAATGTTTTCTTTGTTTTCTTTATTCATCGCTGCAGAAAGGATCATGCCAGCCCACATCAAACACCTGATCAAGAACTACAGGCAGAAAAGATGAAAGCACCTGTTCAAAGTTCCAGTTCCCTGTACATCGAACCATGCCTGTCCTCTGTTCCACATGTCTTCAGTCCGTTCTGGACCCCATGACTCGGACACTAGTTCTACCAAGGCTCATTAGAGGTAAGCAGTGGTAGGAGAGTGGAGTTATCTTTGTATTTAGGCTGCAAGTCGACAAGAATAGATTTCAAATCGCTTAAAAAATTGTTCAGACAAGAGGGACCATGTGTTACGCAGGTGTGGCGCTGATATAGTCTATATAATATGCGGTTGAATTTTAAAATTAAATTATTTCCGGTGCAGAGACAAATACTTGAGGTGGATGTATAAAGTATATACTGGTGTTAATAAAATATAGCGTATATCCCTCAATTTATAGAAAATAAGAATGACAATACATACTTCCGGGTGTAAAGTAATATATCCATCATACTGTAGCAGGGTGTCCGTGGGGTCTTAAAAAGTAGAGTTGGGTACCGAGAACCGGTTCCGAAACGGAACCGGTTCCAACATTTCGATTCCAACGGCATCATTTAGAAATGTGAATTTCGGTTCCGCTTTTCGATGCCTGAGGAAATGTTTCTCGCCGCTCTCCGTAGCCTACTGTATGACTGCGGCGGGGCGGGAAATGTAGCGTTGTACCCATAGATATATATATATATATATAAACACGTGTTTATATATATATCTATGGTTGTACCCAGCGCCATATTCTATTATATTATACTATTCTATGGCTCTGGTTGTACCTACACTTCCTACAGTCGGCGTAACCTGAGACCAGGGCCAGCCCGTCGCACTGGCGTTATAGATGTTCGCCTAGGGCGCCAGATCTGTGGAGGCGCTGCGCTGACAGCTCTGGGAGAAAAAAAAATGTTTTGACCGTTGGTACTCGGCCTTGATGTAACAACATTCATAATTAAGTAAATGTAACACCCTTTTCATCCCGGTTACACTTCATTTGCCCTGTACGATGGCCCCTGCAAGTGATGAAAATGGGGGGTGTTGGCTTATCTGGCACCCGCAGCTCACAGCCAACGTGCGAGTGAGCGAGGGAGAAAGGGAGGGTGCACCGGTACGAGCTGTTGTTATTAGCATCTGGTGCTAGCTGCTCTAATGGAAGAAGAAGATGTTTCTACAATGATGTGGAGGGAGAGTCCTCTCCAGTCAGACTGAGTGGCTGATAACTACAGCTCAGTGAGGTAAAGGACTCTTGAGTGTTTAGATAGTTCACTTAAGTCTAAGTTATCTCAGTGGGTCTCAAACGTTTTGATCACAATTCACAAACAGATTGAAGCATTTTACTTTAAAATGTTCAAACATTTCTTCCCGGTATACCTGAGAAGGCAGATATGCTTGTTTTTCTCAACAAGAACTGTTTTTAAATGGGGGGGGGGGTCCTTTAAAAGTTGGACTGTTGCACTGTAGCTTCAGTGGTTCTCAGGTTACAGATACATAGCAGTAAATATAAACAGACTGATTAATGTGAATATTACTCTGAACTAACCTGTGTAAAAGTTTCTCGAATAAATGTAATTTTTTTGGTGGAAGAAGCATGTATAATTTTTTTACCCTGCCCCTCAAAGAATCGGAATCGAGAACCGTTAAGAACCGGAATCGAAAAGTAGAATCGGAATCAGAATCGTGGAAATTCAAACGATACCCAACCCTATTAAAAAGTATTAAAAGTAGATAAATCAATTTAGCGACATGTATCTAGCAAATGTTTAGCAAAATATTAGAAGTGAGGCTACTAGACTAACGTTAGGTCTACTGTCATAGCCTCACTTTTAATAGTTTGCAAAACATTAGCCAGCACTAGTGTTTTGCAGTTGCTAGCAGCTTATTGGGATGTTATGCTAGATAGACAGATATAATAAATTAAGCATTATTGTTAGTTAAGCATGTCAGCCTGCAGCCCCACTTCTTGTCTCTCTCTAACTCATTGCAGATGGCTGCACTAAAGAAAAGGGCACAGAGAGGAAACCAGTTGTAAGATGTTTAAAAGTTAATTAAACATAATATATGCTTAAATGCATTTCAAAGAAGTTGTGTTGAGTTGTGTTGGAGTTTGCGTTATTCTACATTTTGACGCCAAGATTTTCTGATTTTACTGCAAATGTATATCGGTTCCAAATATCGGTTATCGGTCTCCTTGATTACTAATAATCGGTATCGGCCTTGAAAAAGCCATATCGGTCGATCCCTAATCAGCCAACACATCCTCACTCCCAGGTCGGCCTATGTTGACGTTATGTCAAGTCCCCTGCCGGCTTTTTCCAACGCAAGGGGGGGGGCCTTAGCGTCCATTTTCAACCCGAGGGGGGGGGCCTTAGCGTCCATTTTCAACGCAAGGGGGGGCCCTTAGCGTCCATTTTCAGCTTTCCGGGATGTCCATGTGCTTCTATGGACGCTCATGGAAGCACGGCATTCGTTTGTATCAACTGCCCTTAAAGGCAATGAAGACACTACACTACCCAGAATCCCCAGCTATCGTTTGGACTACACCATGTGCTCTGTTTGACAAACCCCGTGATAGTCCTCAAGCTCTGTGATTGGAGAGTGTGCTCCGAGGGTTACCGAGCCTCGAACAGCACTTGAAATGGGATGGAACCACGGCAGACTGTTCAAAACTGGATTTGAACGGGTCCACCGCGTATTGCGTGGATAATAGACCCAATCACAGTGAATGTTCAAAACAAAATTTGATAAATTTTTCTTCTCACAGTGCACATATTTCAGTAATCATAACACAAAGCTAAAAGTTAATCTGTTTTTCCTTTCTTTTTGAAGAGCGCTTCAGAGGATGGCTGAATTTACAAAACGTGGAGAAGATCGAGAGGGAGAAGTTGGCCGGTTACTACATTTCACAAAAAATACAGGACCTTGTGAAAAGCGGAAAGAAACAGTTGAAGGAAACTGCTTAAAAGTACGAAGTAATGGGTGTTTTGAATTTTTTTTTTAAATGTGTGTTAGTGTTCATTGTGTGTTATAAATTATTTACCTGCTTCTAATCATTTGATGTATGAGTATTTATTTACAGACAATACAGTCTGGTAAGGCAGGTGCTCTGATCTGAAATGATAGATGTTCATTGAGCTACTGCAATTGGGTGAGAGTGTTTCATCATCATATGACCAGCTTAACTATCAAGTAATCCCAGCTAAAGTTCTACTCAAGATCATACCAGTCTGACCAGCTAGACCACTGTGACCAAACCAGCTATCCCGACCAGCTAATGGTGACCAGCTAGACCACTGTGACCACCATCTTTTAACAGCTAAACCAGCTATCCCGACCAGCTAAAGTGTCCAAAACCCCTCTTAACCAGCTAATATTAAACCAGCCAGAGCAGCCTTGTTGGTCTAAGCTGTGTTTTTCAGCAGGGACACTGGTTATGCCATAGTAATTAATGCTGCAAAGCTGGGTATTAGCTCTAACGCCATCGAATGGGACGTATATTTACCTTCTTTCTCCTACCGAATCGTCGTTGAAGTTGATGATGATGATTGTAAAGAAGTCTTGAATGTAGCATGTAACGACTGTAAAGTTGGTAGTAAAGTCGTCCCATTTGTTCCATTTAGTTTCGACAGAGCAAAACCAAAACGAGTAGCGCTTCAATACAATCTGCCATTGTTGTTGTTGTTGTTGTTGTCGATCATGTGAGGTGTTTCCGCGCGGTTTGGCTTTATGAAGCAGGCACGCAAACGGTTACGTCATGACGCAAAACGATGACGCAATGACGCAGCACGGAAAAGCTCTAGCACGGAGCAAGAAGGGGAAAAGCCTTGGGGCCCTTCTCACTTCGGTTAAATGGATTCCTTGCGTCCCTCACTTGCGTCGTTTCCCTGCGACTAGTCCCTCCCACCAGGGAAGCATGGAGAGACGCAAGGAAACCACGAGAAGCAGGGAAATTAGTTTTAAGAGCAATGGGACGTCCTTTCCTCCGGAGCGTCACGTGAAGCGACGTCCGTTTGTGATGACGCTACACAGCTGATCGTCTGACAGCAGCCAGCTCTGTCCCTGTTATTTCCACACACACCCCCGCCTCTAGTACACATTTACTGACACAAACATTTGTATCATCTGTTGTAGACCCAAATACATTAAATAAAATAAGAACTAATTCTCAAAAAAGATAAACGCCATGCTTAAAATATAAACGAAAAAAGCGATCATGAAAATGTTTCCAATAAATGAAGAAAATGATTTTTGACCACTTTGTTGTTCAGACATATGTGTAACTAAATGATACATTAATTGAAACAAAACACGGTATAAACTGAGGAGTGACTCCCGTGAGGTTCATATATTTTCTTCACTCAGCTGGGAAACTGCTCTCATGTCAAGAAGCATCAGATCAGTGCATGCACTGCCTCGTCCAATCCAACACACTCTCACTCCATAATCGTCCAGGAGCGACGTTTGGTCAGTGTCCGTGGCGTGCAGTTGTGACGCTCCTAGGCTCCTTCAGCTTCATAAAAGGGACGCAAATAGCTTTCAACTGATTGCAATGTATTCCCATCTGCGGCGGGATTTGACGCTCATGGAAGCACGGCATTCGTTTGTGTCGGCTGCCCTTAAAGGCAATGTGAGCGTCCATTCCCATTGGATAACGGAGAATTGTACACCCGGAAGTAAGTATTCCCTTTATGGGTGACGTCACGGACCCTACGTCCATTTATATATACAGTCTATGGTATTGACCCGTAGTGTCTTACAAAATATATAGCTATATAGATTGTTACAATATATTTAAAGGTCGTTAAAATTAGAGGAAGACATTTTCACCTACAAGACCTTCAAGTTGTATTCCTGTCTATATTCTGAAGCTTTCTAAAGATGTTATTTTTTTATATAATTCACAGACATCTGTTTAGCTGTTGACATTTAATGGTTGTGATAAAGCGTCGGCATCAGCAAAAATATTGACATTAAAATATTGATTAGAAAGAGTTATGTTATATCTAATGAAAAAATGAATGGACCAAGGATAGACCCCTGTGGAACCTCTTTCTGATGGTAAAATGGCCTGAATGAGTACAGTGAGCAACGGTAATAGTTTATGGTTCAAAGCGACACTCTATCTAGCTTATATGAGACTAAGGCTCTATGCACACTTTTAGAAATCAGTAGGCTTTAGCTTGTTGTTAAATTACCACATATTTATAACATTATTACATTTAAGTGACTGTTGTGCCTTGTTCTTTAAGGAGCTTTGTGTGTGTGTGTTTGCTGTGGAAACAAATACAAGTTGACAACTGAAGTGCATGCATTTGAATATTATTGAGAACATTTGAACAACTTTCGAAATCCAAACAACATCCTTTAACAGTGAGTTGTGTCAAACAGTCCACCTCACTCTTGCTGAACAGTCAGTGCACTAGTGAAGGTGTTCTCCCATGTGGTCTGGTTCTCTGAGACTTTTCTCACAGGGAGCACAGACGTCAGGTTTTTCTCCAGTGTGGGTAGGCTGGTGGAGCTTCACACTGTATGAGTCACTGAACTCTTTCTTCCACTGGTCAAAGGAGTGGATTCGCTGGTGGCGCTTCAATGAGCGTGAGTCCCTGAAACTCTTCTCACACTGGTCACAGGTGAAAGGCTTTTCTCCAGTGTGGGTTCGCTGGTGAATCTTCAAATTGCCTGACCGGCTAAAGCTCTTCCCACACTGGTCACAGGTGAAAGGCTTTTCTCCAGTGTGGATTCGCTGGTGAATCTTCAAATAGCCTGACTGGTTAAAGCTCTTCCCACACTGGTCACAGGTGAAAGGCTTTTCTCCAGTGTGGATTCGCTGGTGAATCTTCAAATGGCCTGACTGGTTAAAGCTCTTCCCACACTGGTCACAGGTGAAAGGCTTTTCTCCAGTGTGGATTCGCTGGTGAATCTTCAAATAGCCTGACTGGCTAAAGCTCTTCTCACACTGGTCACAGGTGAAAGGTTTTTCTCCAGTGTGGGTACGTTTGTGGCGCTTCAAATTCCCTGAACCCCAGAAACTCTTCTCACACTGGTCACAGGTGTGTGGTTTTCCTATTGTGGCTGTAGCCTGATGTTGATCCAGCTGTTCTCCAATCATACTCTTCTCCCCCTCATCATAAAGTCTATCTGGGTTTTTGCAGGTCTCTTCCTATAAAACAAATCAACAGAGAAAGTGACACAAGTGTATTAGGACACATATGAATGTCTTGATGCAAGTTAAAGTAAGGTTTTTAATGAAACCCGAGAATGCATTCTGACTCGTTGTAGCCTAAAATACCACTGAATAAAGGAAGAAGTATAAATACCTATTAACTTGATACAACAAAACATCAAAGACAGACTGATTGGTTGTTTGATTCAGAATGATTTGTTGTTATTTTAAAATAAATACAAAGGGGTTGGCTCTCACAGAGACATTTTTTAAATATGATTCAAAACATGCTAAATTTAAATGTGTTTTTTTCAACCAATATCATGATGGAATATTGCTTACTTTATCTGTTGTAAGGTTAGAGTTATGTATAGCTAAATACAAAAAACTAAAAGGGTTGAAGCACACAAACTAATTTCATTGTTTTATAAATTAGTTATAGTATCCAGGTATCACTATCTATTACAATATCTACACCGTGAATTTGAAAATAATGAACATTAAATGATCACATTATATCAGTAAATTCAGAGGTAGGAAGTACATTTACTCAGGTACTTAAGTACAATGTTGAGGTATTCTACTTGAGTATTTCCATTTTATGCTACTGTGTACTTCTACTCCACTACAGTTCAGAGGTAAATTGTGTACTTTAACTCCACTACATGTATTTAATACCTTTAGTTACTTTACAGATCTGGATGAATGATGTGAAATATAACCAAGTGTTGAATCAGACTTTAGTTCCACCTGGAGTAAATCCACCAGCTACCCTGCAGTCTACAAAGCCATTCAGACTAGCTGCACCTTCACCAGCTTTGAGAACACTTTCATGATCAATCATTATAAAACATATCATATATATTATTCTGAAATGGACCAATCTGCACAACGACTACTTTTACTGTCGCTACTTTCACTATATTTTAATGAGAATACTTTTCTACTTTTACTTGAGGAACATTTTGAATGCAGGACTTTTACTGTAACAGAGTATTCCTACATTCTGGTACTTCTACTTTTACTCAAGTACAATATCTGAGTACTTCTACTTTTACTCAAGATCTGAGTACTTCTACTTTTAGTAAAGTACAAGATCTGAGTACTTCTACTCAAGTACAAGATCTGAGTACTTCTCCTTTTACTCAAGTACAAGATCTGAGTACTTCTACTTTTACTCAAGTACAAGATCCGAGTACTTCTACTTTTAGTCAAGCACAAGATCTGAGTTCTTCTACTTTTACTCAAGTACAAGATCTGAGTACTTCTACTTTTACTCAAGTACAAGATCCGAGTACTTCTACTTTTAGTCAAGCACAAGATCTGAGTTCTTCTACTTTTACTCAAGTACAAGATCTGAGTAATTCTACTTTTACTCAAGTACAAGATCTGAGTACTTCTCCCACCTCTGAGTAAATGTGATTGATCAGATGTTACCATCTCCTCGTATATGCTACTGTAGCTTTAGCACTCACTATTTGCTACAGGTGACTTCCGGTTTACATTTTTGATTGATTTTGCCAGATGTTTCCTAGCAACCAATATGATTCACTCAGTATAACGAATGCTTTATTAATTCTTCATTGTTTTCACTCAAATATTAATAATTATTTAACCAGGATTTTCACTTTTAAAAGTTAAAGTAACTTACCTCTGCTGATGAAGTCATTCTGCTGCTTGTGTTATCGTCTACCTGAAGTTCAGCCATCTGCAATAACAGAGATTACCATATTACTTATTAGCCAACTACAGGAATTAAAATAAACATTTTGTGTTTTTCTAAATGTTAACCTTGAGACCATTCATTTGACAAAACAATCACTACCACAAAGCTCAAAGAGAGATGGAGTCACTCCAGTTAGACACTTGCACATCTGACACATAGAGACATATCTTGTTGTGCTTTAGTTTGTGCATTTTTTAAATAAATGCAGCTTTAAAATGAGGTAAAGCTATATATTACACATATAAATAAAGACAATAAGTCAGTCTTGTGCAGAGAAACATACATTTCAGTCGCAGTATCCAACATGCAGAACAACAAACTCTATTTTCATAAAATATCAAAATAAGTTTGAAAGAGTAAAATAAATCTCCCTCTGCCAGCCAAACAATAGCTCCCGTAAACATCTCATAGAAACGACCCAGCTGCAGAAATGCTGTTTTTCTTACCGTTGATGTGTGAAAGTAGTTTCAATAACTCGTGCCGGTTGATGGACGTCTTCACGTGGGTCAGGTTTGAAAGATGCAAAGGTGTTTCCATGGTAACACAATTCAAAGGTTCCAATTCAAGTTTTATTTTGATTTGTCTTTGTTGTTGTTGTTGTATTTGTGTCATCTGTTCCCTCTAGCTTAAATAGAGGGTTGTGCTGTGTATGTTACTTTGATGTATTGTATGCAAAATCCACCATTGTCCCGAAGTATACTTTTATCCTGCTGAAGTGTGTTTCAGGTTCAGGGGGCAGAGTATGATATGGCTTTTTCCCAAGCTCGGTGAATACTGAGGGGACGGACAGAGTGATGTAATTTTGAGATCGTAGTCTATAGCTGTACTGTTTGTGTGATATGTAGAGGGGCAGCAGTCCAAGCATGGCGGTATAGATGAATTTGTACCAGTGCAGAGATCTGCGCATTGATAGTGATGTCCAGTTAACTAAAACGTACAGCGTGCAATGGTGTGTGAGGGGTTAACAATTGGTTATGAACCTCAGAGCCCCATGGTAAACAGCGTCCAGCAGATGAAGGGAGTGAGCTGAGGCGTTCATGTACACAACATCCCTGTAGTCCAAGAGCCGCAACAATTTGGCAGCTACAAGCCATTTCCTAGCACTTGTGGAGAAGCAGGCCTTGTTTCTTAAAAAAAAAATCCCAGTTTGAATTTCAGTTTCCTTAAAAGATAGTCAATATGAGGTTTAAAGCAGAGGTTTTCATCTATAGTGATGCACAAGTATCTGTAGCTGTTAACAGCTTCTATGGGGTTACGCTGTGCAGACTTGATGCAGGGAAGAACAGTTGGTAACTGTTTCTTCTTGGAAAACAACATGACTTTTGTCTCGTCTGAATTTTACACCAACCTGAGGTGGAACAGGTGTGACTGAAACGTGTCAAAAGCAGACTGCAGACGTTCAAATGCAAGGGCAGCAGTGCTAGCACAACAGTATAGAACAGTATCACCTGCATATAGATGTACAGAGTAGGGCTGAACGATTAATCGATTTTAAATCGAAATTGCGATTTGAAATGATGCGATTATCAAATCGCAAACCGTGCGATTTTGTTTTACAATTTTTTTTTCTTATGTGTCAGTCATCCACACCAATCAGAAGTGCTGTGCTCCACATATATCAGCCATTGTTAATCAATCAGAAGTAGCCCATGATAGAAGGTGATAGACAGATTGATCCAATCACCTGCCAAGTGCTTCTGAAAGTGCCTGCTCTTTCCAAATGGCTTCCAATGGAGCTTTAGATGGTTTGGTGAACCATCTGGGTCAGGTTAGTAATGCTCCATCACATGTTTCTATTACAGGGTGAATCTTAAACTGAAGCTTGACTTTAAAGCAACCCAACGGAAGTTTCATGTAAGTTTAGTTTTTTTCACTCGTAGCTCGGGCTGCGGGGGTGCTAGAGACGGGAGCACGTTGATACGACCTTCCTAGCTGGAGTTATGGCCGCATTTTACAATAAACTTCTGTTGGGTCGCTTAAAAACAAATATCGCAATTCGAATCGCAATATTTGTCAGAAAAATCGCAATTATATTTTTTCCCAAAATCGTGCAGCCCTAGACTGAAACGTGTCAAAAGCAGACTGCAGACGTTCAAATGCAAGGGCAACAGTGCTAGCACAACAGTATAGAACAGTATCATCTGCATATAGATGTACAGAGGCATCAATATGTTGACACACATAATTTATATCAATTGTAAAAAAGGGTGGGTCCCAAGACCAAACCTTGAGGAACACCTCTGGGCACATTAAGAAAGCTTGAGGAGAGACTGCTGAATTAGACACATTGCTTGCGATATGAGAAATAGTTTGAAAACCAACCAACAGCTTGGTCAGACGGGCCTATGGGATAACTTCTGGCATAGAATGCCATGTCCACAGTATCAAATGCCTTGGATAAGTCTATAAAAAGGGCAGCACAGTAGCTCTTTGCGTCCAAGCCTTCAACAATGTCATTCACTTCTTTCAAAGCAGCCGTTACTGTACTGCTTCCTAAAGCCTGACTGGTGAGGAGATAGAATGTTGTTCAAGCTTAAATATTCTTTGCTTTGATCATTCACCATTATTGGAGTCTAGGCCCTTTAGAGCCTTACAAACCTCCCCAACAGAGAAAAGGTCGAAGGAGAAAGTCTGGCTACTGGAAAAAGTTAAGTAACATCTAATGTAAACATGAATGGACCAAGGATAGACCCCTGTGGAACCTCTCTCTGATGGTAAAATGGCCTGAATGAATACAGTCAGCAACGCAACGGTAATAGTTTATGGTTCAAAGTGACGCTCTATCCAGCTTTTATGAGACTAAAGGCTCTATGCACACTTTTAGAAATCAGTAGGCTTTAGCTTGTTGTTAAATTACCACATATTTATAACATTCTTATATTTAACTGACTGTGGTGCCTTGTTCTTTAGTGAGCTTTGTGTGCGTTTGCTGTGGAAACAAATACAAGTTGACAACTGAAGTGCATGCATTTGAATATTATTGAGAACATTTGAACAACTTTTGAAATCCACACAACATCCTTTAACAGCGGGTTGTGTCAAACAGTCCACCTCACTCTTTCTGAACAGTCTCAGTGCACTAGTGAAGGTGTTCTCCCATGTGGTCTGGTTCTCTGAGACTCTTCTCACAGGGAGCACAGACGTCAGGTTTTTCTCCAGTGTGGGTAGGCTGGTGGAGCTTCACACTGTATGAGTCACTGAACTCTTTCTTCCACTGGTCAAAGGAGTGGATTATCTGGTGGCGCTTCAATGAGCGTGAGTCCGTGAAACTTTTCTCACACTGGTCACAGGAGTAGGGTTTTTCTCCAGTGTGGGTTCGCTTGTGAATCTTCAAATGGCCTGACTGGCTATAGCTCTTCCCACACTGGTCACAGGTGAAAGGCTTTTCTCCAGTGTGGATGATCTGGTGGCGCTTCAATGAGCCTGAGTCCGTGAAACTTTTCTCACACTGGACACAGGTGAAAGGATTTTCTCCAGTGTGGGTACGTTTGTGGCGCTTCAATTTCCCTGAACTCCAGAAACTCTTCTCACACTGGTCACAGGTGTGTGGTTTTCCTATTGTGGCTGTAGCCTGATGTTGATCCAGCTGTTCTCCGATGATACTCTTCTCCCCCTCATTATAATGCCTATCTGGGTTTTTGCAGGTCTCTTCCTATAAAACAAAAAAATAAATCAACAGAGAGTGACACAAGTGTATTAGGACACCTATGAAGGTTTTTAATGAAACCCAAGAATGCATTCCGACTCGTTGTAGCCTAAAATACCACTGAATAAAGGAATTATAAATACTAGGGCTGTCAGTCGATTAAAATATTTAATCGCAAATTAATCACACGTTTTTTATCTGTTCTAAATGTACCTTAGAGGAATATTTTTCAAGTTTTTAATACTCTTATCAACATATGAGTGGACAAATATGCTTTATGCTAATGTTTATTATCATTTGAACAATGACAAATATCCTCATGAATATTAAACACAACATCCTCTGAACATTACAAATATTCGCCTCAAGTCAACCTGGAACCTCTCTCATTCAATAATACAGTGTGTGTGTGTGTGTGTGTGTGTGTGTGTGTGTGTGTGTGTGTGTGTGTGTGTGTGTGTGTGTGTGTGTGTGTGTGTGTGTGTGTGTGTGTGTGTGTGTGTGTGTGTGTGTGTGTGTGTGTGTGTGTGTGTGTGTGTGTGTGTGTGTGATGGATCGTTGGAGCTATGTGCAACTCAAGGCATATGCTCGAACGGGAGCTGCCTGGACGCTGCAATCATGTTGCACTATCCGTGCTGACTGTGCTGACTTTTCGTACAATGTCCCACAGTCTGGCTTCCTGCATAAAGTCAAGTGCTCGGCGCAGTTGTGTGGATAGAGCGCTCCTCTGTTTTCATTTAAACAGCTCCTTATATCCGTTAGCGCAGCTAGCTAGCACCAGATGCTAACAACAACAATGCACGTAAGGTCTCTCTCTCGCTCGCTCAGGCCACACATACACACACCCTCCCGGTCCTCCAGATGGCCAGTCGGTGCCTGCCGGTGAGCGTTGAAGTGTGGTCTGCCACAAGCGGGCGGCAGGAGCGGGGCTGTCAGCATCAGCTTGTAGATGGTATTTTAAACTCGATGCGCTCTGAAACTACGGTGCGGCCGAGGAAAAAAAAATACACATGTGTTAATCGTGTTAAAAATAATTAGTGGCGTTAATTTTTTTTGCGTTAACGCGTTATTAACGCGTTAATTTGACAGCCCTAATAAATATCCATTAACTTGATACAACAAAGACGCACTGATTGGTTGTTTGATTCAGAATGACTTGTTATTTTTAAAATAAATACAAAGGGGTTGGCTCTCACAGAATTTAAAAAATATATATTATTCAAAACATGCAAAAATCTAAATGTGTTTTTTTCAACCAATATCATGATGGAATATTGCATACTTTATCATTATATCATTTATATTATAAGGTTAGAGTTATGTATAGCTAAATACAAAAACTAAAAGGGTTGAAGCACACAAACTAATTTCATTGTTTTATAAATTAGTTATAGTATCCAGGTATCACTAGCTATTAAAATATCTACACTGTGAATTTGAAAATAATGAACATTAAATGATCACATTATATCAGTAAATTCAGAGGTAGGAAGTACATTTACTCAGGTACTGTACTTAAGTACAATTTGGAGGTATTTTTACTTGACTTGAGTATTTCCATTTTATGCTACTGTGTACTTCTACTCCACTACAGTTCAGAGGTAAATTGTGTACTTTTCCTCCACTACATGTATTTAATACCTTTAGTTACTTCACAGATGTGGATGAATGATGTGAAATATAATCAATTTTTTTTTCAATGACTTTTCCATGACTTCTCAATGACCTTTACCTCATTTTCGATGACCAAAAAAAAATTCCCACTGAAAATGGTTTATTTTAACATGGAACAGGAAAATAAGGTCTGCATATGAAACATGTTGTGCCTATCTAAAAGAAATCAAATAGTAGGCTTACTAGCTTCTACACGCTAAAGCAACTGTAGTCAGGGAGGCTGGTATGAAAAAGGTGGCAAGGACCCGACCCCTGAAAGCAGCAGTGTCAATAATAACAGAAACGCCAAAGAATCACATCTAATAGAAATATATAAAAGCATTTATTTTAATTGTGTAGCAGTCAGTTTATAATTCTGGCAGCACTGTTGAGCATTTTGAAAATGTATTGCCATGCCTCTGTGCAACGCTTAGTCTTTCTATCTTTATAGCCACTGGTGTAAAGTAACCAAGTTCATAAACTCAACAAGTACTATACGTGGGTACAATTTTGAGATACTTGTACTTTATTTAAGTATTTCAATGTTTTGCTACTTTGTATTTCTACTCATCTACAGTTCAGAGGTACATGGTGTACTTCTACTCCTCTACAGTTCAGAGGTACATGGTGTACTTCTACTCCTCTACAGTTCAGAGGTACATGGTGTACTTCTACTCCTCTACAGTTCAGAGGTACATGGTGTACTTCTACTCCTCTACAGTTCAGAGGTACATGGTGTACTTCTACTCCACTACAGTTCAGAGGTACATGGTGTACTTTTCCTCCACTACATGTATTTAATACCTTTAGTTACTCTACAGATGTGGATGAATGATGGTAAATCTAATCAAGTGTTAAATCAGACTTTAGTTCCACCTGGAGTAAATCCACCAGCTACCCTGCAGTATACAAAGTCATTCAAACTAGCTGCACCTTTACCAGCTTTGAGAACACTTTCATGATCAATCATTATAAAACATATCATAAATATTATTCTGAAATGGACCAATCTGCACAATGACTACTTTTACTGTCGCTACTTTCACTATATTTTGATGATAATACTGTTATACTTTTACTTGAGGAACATTCTGAATGCAGGACTTTTACTGTAACAGAGTATTCCTACACTCTGGTACTTCTACTTTTACTCAAGTACATGACCTGAGTACTTCTACTTTTACTCAAGTACAAGACCTGAGTACTTCTACTTTTACTCAAGTACAAGATCTGAGTACTTCTACTTTTACTCAAGTACAACATCTGAGTACTATACTTTTATTAAGTACAAGATCTGAGTACTTCCACTTCTACTAAAGTACAAGATCTGAGTACGTCTACTCGAGTACAAGATCTGAGTACTACTTATCTGAGTACTTCTACTTTAACTCAAGTACAAGTCCTGAGTACTTCTACTTTTACTCAAGTAAAAGAACTGAGTACTTCTACTTTTACTCAAGTACAAGATCTGAGTACTTCTACTTTTAAGAACAAGATCTGAGTACTTCTACTTTTACTCTAGCACAATATCTATACTTATACCACCTCCGTTTATAGCCTATGAAAAAAACTATTAGAAAACTAAGGCTAGAGCTAACGTTAGCAGATAGTGACAATGTATGCTAGCTAGCTAGCTCAACGATTCCTTAATGATATTGTGACAGAAACATATTTCAGTTCACATCACGCTCTGCCGCTCTGCTCTGAACACCTGAACGGCCCGTTCTAACAGCTGTTCACCAGCGGTGCAGTCTGCGCCACAGTGACTCCGCACAGTTAACGAACGCACCGTAGCTAATCTAGCTGACCGTCATACCGGAGCAGCAGAGTTCAACCGACAGGCAGGAAGACTCGAGCACACAGCTCGCGCTTCATATATTAAAAAATAACACCATGCGCGTCATGATGGCACATAACAGCTCGCGACAGCAGATTATTTTGGCGATTAGATCAAATGTAAATTATATTTGACGCAACTCTATTTACATTTCCATGACTTTTCCAAAACTTTGGGATAAACATCGTTTTCCATAACTTTTCCAGGGCCTGGAATTTGCATTTTGAATTTCCATGACTTTTCCAGGTTTTCAATGACCGTACGAACCCCGTAAAATGGCATTAAAACGATAAAAACGATGATGTAGTTAATCCATAGGTTAATATCCAATGGGGCTGTGTCCCCTTTGACATTTTCTGATAATCTATAAGCAATAAAACTGCAATTCCGTTATCTGCTGTCCGCTCTGTGCTCCGTGCACTTTGAAATCAAATCAAAATGTGTTTACCTCAGTTCTTTGGCGTTTCTGCATTACCCGGCTCTTTCGTTCTTTCGGTTGTTTTTTGTGCTCAAATATGGAGGGGACGGCTCCGGGTTTCAGCCTCCGATGTACTTTAAATGCTTCTCCACCAACAGACTTGACGATGGCAGGATCAACATCGTATGCATCAGACGCGAAGTGGTCAGAGCACAACTTGCTCCATTTTGTCGGCTGCCAGCCAACACGATTCACTAAAATAATCCAGTTTCGGCGGATGATTTTGTCTTGGGGAAATTAATGAAAAATTCTCCCAGATCCCGCACCGTTCGTACATCCGAAAGCACAACAATAACCCATGTTTTGCGTGATTTCGCGGATATAATTCAGAGTTTTCTGCACCAGTCATGAGCGAAAAACACCGCTGACATGTAGTGTTAATTTCGTTGACTAAAACTATGACGAAATATGTTCGTCAACGACCTTTTTTTCCATGACGAAAACGAGACGATGACGAGACGGCAGTAAACCATAACTGTAACGAAATCATCATGCAATATCGTTGACGAAAAGTGACGAGACGAAAATGTAGTTTACTAAATAAAAACTATGACAAAATCTCTCTTTACTTTCGTTGACGAAAAATGAGGAGATGAAATATTATCAAAGATAACGTTAAATCCCTGATCGTCAGTTTTTCTCCCAGCAGTTCCTTTTCCGGTGCTGCGGCAGAGCAGCAGCTGTTTCTGTGCTGCGCGCGGCGGTACATTTGAATTACACCGGGCAGCGGCACAATATGAACCGTCAGGAAGACTCGGGTCTAACCCTATGGGTCTAACTAACCTTATTTAACAGAAAATAAAATGGCAACAACAGGGCTTGGGAGCAGTGGTCGCGTTAACCGAATACCCCCCCGTCAGCGCGAGTGAGTGATACAGTGTGCACTCGACGGATAATAATGGATTATGACGGAAATGTTACAATCCTGTCCGTCAAAATGACTGACAACGAAAAAGTCTAAAGCCACCACTGCGTGGGAGAAAGAAACGATGTGATATTTGGGCCCATCTTCGCTACAATGAGGCGGAGAAAAAAAGCGAATGCATTGTTTCATCAGAAGGGAAGCAATGTGGCCATAACACAGCTGGTACAAACACCACCAACCTGATACTCTGCAAAGCTGCTTAATCATTCAACCTGTGTTTTTCATCAAATAAGGACAAGATATAATCTTATTTATTTATATACTAAATGACAAATTATTGGTTTTGGCTAGACCAGTTTGACTGAAATGTTCTATATAATCTGATGACTAAAAAAGACTCAACAGTTTTCATTGACAAAAAGTAGACTAAAATAATTAGTTTTCTTTGACTAAAATAAGACTAAAATGCTCAGACTTTTAGTCGACTAAATCTTGACTAAAATGTTTACTGTTTTAGTCGACTAAAATAAGACTATAATGCTCAGACTTTTAGTCGACTAAAACTTGACTAAATAAAAACAGGATGAAGGTGACTAAATATGACTAAAACTAAAAAGGAAATTTAACACAGGACTAAGACTAAAACTAAATAAAAAAATAGCTGACGAAATTAACACTACTGACATGTGAACAGCGCACGAGACTGCCGACCGAGTCGGGGGAAAGACCCTTTTTGTGTTTGTACACAATGATGACGTAGAACGTATGCGCGCGCATAGTGGCAACAGAAGGATGGCAGAGATAAACAGCTTGTCAAGCTACGCAAGGGGATTATCAAAGATCGTGAATGTTACCTTAACAACAAACTCCTGTCGCAGGTTGACATATTCCTCCTGAAGTTGACTGTCTCTCATGTTCAGATCCTCGTACTCTCTCTTTGGAACTGGGATATCCTCTTCAGCTTTAATATAGAAAAGTGAAAAATTAGCATGTGCTGCAACCAATGCAAACAAGTTCACAATTCAGGGGTTCTCACACATTTTTACCAATGAATTTTCAAAACTTTTCCATGACAGAAGAGAAGATACATTATTGATCCCAGGGGGAGATTTTTCCTCTGCATTTGACCCATCCAGGGGCCAGTGTACACGTCACACACAGACATACATAGCCATTGGAGCAGTGGGCCTGGCAGGAGCACACACACACTAGGAGCAACTCTTTCAGTGAGGGTGGGAACCCTGACAATCAATCAGTTAATTGTAAGATGAAATATTCATAAATATATTCATACCAGGACAATGATCCATGCTGCATTCTTGTTCTGGAGTTTCAGAAGTAACACGTTGATTTGCTGCAGTGTCAGCTCTCCTCCTTTTCCTATGGTACCTACAGTAACAGCAGAAATGTATAGTTAGACTAATCCATATCTCAAAACAGCAGCTGTAGGCACCACAGCTTATGCAAGAGAGGAAAACAAAACATAAAACGACTGAGAGGAGGACAACTCTAATCTTACCTGTCCATCTTTGCATTTGGGTTCTGGCTTTGTTTTGTGTACATGAACACAGATGGCACAAAATCAGGACTACTAGAGTCCAATGATGCCTCGCCTGCAAAAATAAAACACAAACACGTTTGTTTAGCCTAGCAAGCTACTAGGCAAATCTAACGCCAGCTTATCAATCTTTAGCTGCATTTGATTATTATTCTACATCATACAGACAATCACTAATGTAAACAAGGCTTTCCCGTAAAATGAAAGAGTAGGCTAGATAACCTCATTACCTGATATAAAGTGGGCGTCGCTGTAAAAGGGTCAGAGTCTGGCTGCAGACCGCAGCAAGGAGGCGGATCGTATAGGGGCGTTTCCTAAAGGGTTATAAACTCCGCCCCCACGTATTTCTTAAAGGTATATGACGCTCTCTGTTTCTCATTTATTTTAATGCTTTGAATGAATCATAAACGAACTTTGAAAAATAATAATTATAATTAATTTGCATAAAGAATGAGTATACAACCCACAGAGAAGACAAATTCATAAATTGTAGGCATATCATTTTTCACTGTTTGTGCAGTGGTAGTAATTATTATTCAAATCAATCAACTACGTTTTATGGAAGATATTGCTGTATATCATTTAACAACATGAGTAGAGGTTTCTGTACACCTAAAATACTGAAGTTTAAGTTACTGTCCTGATGTGTATCATTCATTTGTTCATGTTGTGTCTGGTGGTATGATTAATTACAAAATATATACAGTACATACAAAGAGTAAAGTCTTTATTAAACAAACATTTTATTGGCTGTTCTAATTATTATTAACCCCATCAGCCATTTTCATGGAAGGTGCCTGCAGCATCATAAAAACAGACAATTGTGTGTTAAGAAAAATGACATTACAATAAATATAAACATGCATCTCAGGAAAATACTATTACCCTTATTTTTTTAATAGTTTTTATAGGTGTTGCTATCTGTTTTGTGTAGCGTGGTTCTACAAGCAAGTTAATGCATTCATTGGGTGGTATCAGAGAGTTACACGGGTCTGTAAATGCAAGGAAAACAATTGGCCACAGCAAATAATTTATATTAAACATGTAATTTTTACTTTTGAATACTTCAGTACAAAGGATGTATTGAATAATTTAAAGGAGACCTATCATGCTATATTTAAATGATATAGTGTATGACCATACATATATAAGGTATATTTATACATTTTATTTTTCAAAATACCAAACAGATCATTTTTTAGACATGCCTCGTTTCGCTCATTTTCGCTCTATTCCAAGCCCGTCTTTGAAAATTCTGAGCAGCAGCTGACCACGCCCCCCTGCAGAAGAGCAGGCATGAGCCGGCGAGAGTCACGTTACCGTGCTTGCTGTGATTACGAGTGTGGAATAAACATGTCATCTCAGAGCAATGCATGTGTTCAAGCATATTATCAATTTGATCCAGAAACTGACCCTGAAGCAGCGGAGGTTTTGGTGGAGGTGCAAAAATCTCGGTTGCAACAGGACGTTTCTGAATGGTTAGCTGACAAGCTGTTGTCCCTATTTATTTTACTCTGTTACGATGCTTGCTCCTTATTCCGTTCATATTTTGGCTAATTAGCAAGAATGCAATGTGTACAGTTTGTAACGCAAAAACAGCGATATATATATATATATTTATAAAGGGAGACATTCATATTTTCAGCATATATACAATGGCCTCATTGCGTTTATTAATAGTTTACAGTCGTTTTCTTCCAACATCGTGCAACAACCGTTGGAAAGTTGAATAACTTAGGATGATAAAAAGTATAACTCCAACAACACCTCAGTTGTCAGCAATGTGTGTAGTTTCATGTGTTTTTAAAAGCTCAGTTATTGACTTCTTTGTGCAAATTGCGCCACGATGCCTTCTGAACGGAGAATGTGTGATGCATGGAGATACCACAGGTAACATTTTTGACAGCTTTACTAAGTTGTCTGTTTAAATACATTTTTCATATGTCATTCAATATATGTTTATCACAATGTGTCAAGACGGATGCAGTAACTTGAGGACTGTTACCTGTATGGTGGACCATCCTGGATTGGAGCCTGTGTGCCTAAATGTGTTCTCCCTGCAGAATGCGTTGGATATTTACAGAGCTGAACATGGTGGACTACAGTTGAGGCAAATAGAGCAGTGAGTGGTTTGTTTGTTTGTTTTGACTGAAATTGTAAAACGAATGCTAATATTGTTCATGGAAATAAATACTGGTGTATATGGCTTTATGCAATCTTTCATTCTTTCATTGTACATGTACTATTATATACTACACAGCAATGGCATAACACACCCATGTGTACGACAAAAAGGTCCACACACACAACCTTATGCTTTTGAAATCAGAATATTCTTTACCTATCCAAACATGAATAATCACAACACATTTTGATATCAACTTGGAACTTTATTGTCAAAATCAACGGTTAAAAAAACCCATAAAAAAAAACTAAATGTAGCCTACTACTATTTTGTATAAATGACACTAAATATTTTTACAGAAGCTTTGTGAGCTGGTGCTGGGGCTTCCTTGGACGCAGGATCAGAGTGGTGATTCCGGCCTGCGTTGTCCTCAGGATACGAAGGGAGTTTCCTGATCCGTGAAATGACGATGTTGGGTTCAGACAGCAGCCAAATTGAACCGTGTAGCATACCCGGCGATGACCTCCTCCCTGTCAGGTCGCTCATAATGGTGCAGGGTCCACAAAGACTTGGTCGAAGATGAGGTCCATCAAGTTGGCCACGTAGGGCTGTGCAATGGTAAAAAAAGCACAACAAAAAATGTGGTTTAGATTAGAATATGCATGTAAAAAACTGAAACTTCTTTCTAATTTTTTTATTTTATATTTGTAAATAGTTGTATAATAAATATTTTAAACACTTACGGAATGTGGGGTCAGTCTTTACTGGTTTTGCTCTGCATTCTCCCTTCCTGGCCTTTGGGAACTGCAGTTTCAACCTGATCTCACCAGAATGCGTGACTCCACCACGACTCCTTAACACCACAATGCGTGGTGGAGTCACGAACTTTGTTACATTTGCGTGTCGGCACCACGCAAACAACCCCAATGTAAAGTGAATGAGGCTCCTTTGTCGTGGTGCACACACGCATTTCTACAACGTGCATTGTGTGTAATGCAACTGTTAATTTTATTAAATTAGTTTGTTTTTAAGGAAGGCCAGAGCTTCAGCTGTGTCAAATAGATTGTTCCCTTTAGTTAACGTTATTTAAAAGATAATGATCATGTCTTGTATTATGAGCGTCCATTCCCATTGGATAACGGAGAATTTTACACCCGGAAGTAAGTAGCCTATTCTCCTTACTGTCGATTGATTTTACAGTGATATCTGCACTACTCATCGACTAAAAAACACCAAATTGTCCTTTTTAATTACACAACATTGATTGGTTTGAATTGTGTGCAATGCTTTTGTATTTTCCCCATATTTTTTCGGAGTTTTTGGACGGCAGAAGACACTACACTACCCAGAATCCTCAGCTATCGTTTGGGACTACACCATGAACCCCGTGATCAGTCCTCAAGCTCTTTGATTGGTTGACCTCCAACTGCATTCCATATGAAAAAAAAACGTTTCGTAAAAGAGAAAATCATACTTTATTCAGCAGTGCTTGCTTTACTCTTTGATAGTCATCACATGAATGCATTGTAATAAATGGTTTGGCTGCATTAAATATTACACATCTGTCTTAGTTCTTTATTTATCTACAGAGATCGGGCATCAGAATACACCGGAAACTATTCTTTTACCGTTCTGTTTTAATTTCACAATAAAGTTAGTAGTAATATTTTGTTTTGATATTATTGTTTTTTATTAACTACTAGACGACTGGGTCATGTTAAGACCATCTTTTTTTGGTTGCTATGGGTTTTTTCCATCGCTTTTGTGTTACAAATATCAAAACAATAACAAAATAATATTCGTCGTAAACTAAACCGGAAACAGCAGTATATTTTATTTTGTTAACACTGTAAACTTGACAGCCTTTTAACCTATGCTTTTAACCCAAACCACCTACTGGTTAAAGCACGTTATTACACGTTTAGAGTAATTGCAATGCAGGAAGATTGTGTTGCTTTTTAATGACTGTTTAAAATGCCTTTTTCTTAATGTCTTTCATTTTTGTAACGCACTTTTGAATGTGTTATATTTTATGAAAACATTCAAATATTAAGAGTACATACAAAATAGTCAATTATATAAATATAGAATAGAAAATATCAAGAAGATACTCAAATGATATCTAGAGTAAAACAGTTTAGTGCCTGATAGGAGGATGTGCTAACTAATAAGGCTTTAATTAAAGAAATGTGCAGAATACGACAGTGTAATGGTGGAAGTATACACACATTGATAGATGTCTTGTAATGCACTGTTGATGAACCTGTGACCCAAGTTGTTCATTCATTGCATAACTACACTGTTGTGTATTATGATATGTCAATAAACCTTAGAAAATCTTGAAATCTTGAAAGGGATGTGCAAAATAGCAATTATATACAGTCTTTAATGAACTATTAGAGAATAACGAGTAATGCATATGCTTTAAACGGATCTGCAGATAAATATTTAGTCTTCTCAAGCACCAACTATCAAATATCTTGCCTGATTGTTGGCACTTGACAATCACCTTCACTGAATTTCATTCAGGTGTAACTAAAGTCTGATTTAAGGGTTGTTTATATTTCACATCATTAATCCAAATCTGTAAAGTAACTAAAATAAATGTAGTGGATTAAAAATACCAGGTTAACCTTAAAGAAAGCCCTCAGGATTATAAAAGACCACCATCACCCCAGCCACAAACGGTTCTGTCTGCTGCAGTCTGGCAGGTGGTACCACAGCATTCGGACTAAAACCACCAGACACAGAGACAGCTTCATCCCACAGGCCAGAAGACTATTAAACACCTGAATTTAGAAATAACATTCATCTGGCTGCTACTTAGAAATTATTTATCTAATATATCATATTCCAATCACTTGTATATAGACTCTTATTGCACTATTTCACTATTTTTTCTGTGCATCTGTTTTATTGCGTAGCACTGTTGGAGGAGCCTGTGACCTAAGAGGGGGAGGGGGGTAGGACACGTTCGATTTCTGTTTTGAATAGTGTGCCGTAGATGGGTTTCATTCCATTTCAAAGTCCTTTTGGACGCTCTGTGTAAACGTCGCACATCCAATCACAGAGGTTGAGGACTGATCACGGGGTTTGTCAAGCTAAGCACATGGTGTAGTCCCAAACGATAGCTGAGGATTCTGGGTAGTGTAGTGTCTTCTGCCGTCCAAAAACTCCGAAAATATATTTGTTTCTCCGAATCGAAGGGGGAAAATACAAAAGCATTGTACACAATTCAAACCAATCAATGTTGTGTAATTAACAAGGACAATTTGGTGTTTTTTAGTCGATGAGTAGTGCAGATATCACTGTAAAATCAATCGACAGTAAGGAGAATAGGCTACTTACTTCCGGGTGTAAAATTCTCCGTTATCCAATGGGAATGGACGCTCGTAATACAATACAGGGGACATGATCATTATCTTTTAAATAACGTTAACTGAAGGGAACAATCTATTTGACACAGCTGAAGCTCTGGCCTTCCTTAAAAACTAACTAATTTAATAAAAATAACAGTTGCATTACACACAATGCACGTTGTAGAAATGCGTGTGTGCACCACGACAAAGGAGCCTCATTCACTTTACATTGGGGTTGTTTGCGTGGTGCCGACACGCAAATGTAACAAAGTTCGTGACTCCACCACGCATTGTGGTGTTAAGGAGTCGTGGTGGAGTCACGCATTCTGGTGAGATCAGGTTGGCAGTTTATACAGAGGGTTTCCAGTGGATGAAGTGGCTTGTGCACGCTCAGCGTTTTCATTGTAGTGCAGGGCTGCCAGGTACAGTCTTTCATTTCCGCCATGATAAATAAAAATGTAAATAATAGCAAAGGATGTACAAATTGTCACTAATTAGTAAGTATGTGAGGTGCTGGCCTGTAAAGAAGAACACATAGTTGGAACAAAATCATCTCAACTTAGTAATCAGGATGAGAAAATACTATTTGGATAAATATAGTCTGAAATCCCAAAAGATGGGGCTAAAACTCTCTATTTAGCAAAGCTCTCTATTTAGCAAAGCTCTCTATTTAGCAAAGCTCTTTGCTTAGCCTTTTCCAATCTGAGTTAGTTTTGAACCGTAACGTGCATGCTGTGTTTCTGACTCAATGCAGGTGATGTGTTGGAGAGGGGCTGAGCTCAGTAGACTGACTGTAATGAGTGCTAGCCACTAATTAGCCTGTTGCTAGAGGTAAGGCCTTGTCAACAACAACAGACCGACGGGGCTTTAGCTCAGTTTTACTCGTGGTGTCCCCCCCCCCTCGCATACATACAGTGTTGTATCCTAACACACCCCCATTTATATTCATGTGCGCAAACAAGTAAACACACAAAAGCTTTTACATATAACGCTGCAAAACACGGCATGTCTCATTAGCGTAGCGTAGCTTAGCTTACAGATCGATGATATCTGATCGTTCTTACAGACTACAATCACAAAAGCGTTTACATATAACGCTGGAAAAAACGGCACTTGCCTACAGAAGATTACGTTTGTTATTATAACTTACTCAATATGATTGTAGAGGATACAAAATACTAATAAATAGTAGAATAAATACTTGTGTTATCGCCTAGGGCGTGGCTGTACAGCCTTCACACAGATCGCCATTACGGCAGTATGTCTGAACATGTTAGCAAATGCCTGATAATTCAAATGACAAAGCAAAGACTGCGGAGCGTACAAAATAAAATGCTACAAAAATATATAAACACCTAACCGATTACTATTTGGGTTTGAGGCGACATTGATACGGCGAAGCTACATGCTACATGCTACAAGCTAGAGATAGCTTTATCAGGAAAAACACCGCTAAATAAAAACTTACAGCTTCAAAATTGGATGTGTCCTCACTGGCCTGGTCCCGGATGGTTGGTATTGATCCCGGGTTTAGCATTACTTTTGGAGGCATATCCGTGTTGGACTTGTTCATAAACATGTCCGTCGTAAAATGTTCGGAACACACAAACAGAAATCTGCCGTGGTCTTCTGGCACATGTCCCTTGTAAATGAAGTCTAGCCACAGATTCATTTATTTTTCCACTGATGGCATTGCATGCAGTCCCCTGTCCCGAGTCTTGCAGCCAACAACAGCACAACGTTTAACTATCTTAGACATCCTGGCAAGAGCAGGCAAAAACACAGATGTGGGTTGATTTAGCCTGCCGATAGCCTATATGCGAATGAGAGGTTTGGCAATGCACGTGGCCGTGGCTCATTCCCCTGATAGGTGGAGAGTTGACCAATAAGCCGAGGACTTCTCTGTGACGTAGAAAAGTATTGAAATCTGGATCCGTTTTTTTCAGATCCGTTGCAGCCCCTTTTTTAGAGATTTGGCGAAGGAGAAAAATAGAGAGGGTTGTGTTTTCTGACACTTGGTGAGTTCCCTGGAACACCGGGGACACATATTCATGTATAAAAGACGTACAAAGGTGCATTTTGCATGATAGGTCCCCTTTAAGTGATGTGTACTGTAGTGGAAATTGTTCATGTGCTATCATATCAGATCCTTCATATGCTTAAACCAAATGAATGTTATTTCCTCTTGTTGTGCTTTCACCATTATCATCCTATTATATTCTCTTCTTCCTCTTCTTCAAGGCCAAAGAGCTGCTTTGGCTACTGGGAGACTCACACAGACACACACGAACTTCCCTGCTCTGAGAACCGTTATGCTATCTACTCAAGGCCACTGGGTGTCTCATAAACAATCTGACTGTTTGAATCCAGATTTCTCACTTTCCCACTCATTTCCTTATATAACCTCTGTTTATTCATTGTTCTGCGCACTCTCGGGCAGACTTTTCATACTCTGTCCGACCTGTGACATTATATTATTGTATCGTGTATTTGAAGCTTCAAATAAATAACCAAAAGACAGCTTTGCTTGATTCACCATTTATTTGTTTTGATCACTTTTGACTTGTACTCTCCAGCCGTGTTTGGGTCCTAGATTTCCATAACAAATGGCGTTGTCGGCAGGATCTCTGTATGTTTGATCGGGAAAACCTCTGGACGCTGGTGGGTGCGCGCTCCGGGATCTTTTGGTCTTCCTCTACCTCGACGAAAAAAAAACGTACGGGACGAGGGGACCAGCGCGAGGGGTGGAACCGATTGACTTCACGAGATCCAGCGAACTAAAAGGGGCTTCCAATATTGGGTGAGATGTACAAAGTCTAAATTGTTTAAAGTTAAACGTAATTAAACTCCATGACATTTATGAGAGGGACTGCTCGAAAGCAGAGATATTTGGAAATATCTGGCATCGACGGATGAAAAAATAGTGTTTTGGTAACACGGAGTGTTTTGGTAACACTTTAAAAGACGTTGCTATGGAAGCAAAGCAGGGGAGGGGGTGTGTACAGCCTCCTGAGGGTCCGATTGTTGATGTCATGCGAGCAAAATATGGTGAAGGAAGTCTGTCTAAATTAAATATATGGACGGAAATGTTCGGATTTCCTAAGGGAGGTTCTTTGAGTAAATTAAAAATCAAAAACCTAAGAGATAAATTACAAAAGTGTGAAGATGGAATGAAAAAGAAGAGTACAATTAAAGTAAAAGACTTGGAAAAACTGGACACTCATAGAAAGTGTTTAAAATACTGGGAGGATGAAGCAGAGTGCCGTGAAAGAAGGCAATTGGCCGCGGCAATAAAAAAGATACAGGCTAAGGATAAGACTGAAGAGGAAGATAAAAAGTGTTTTGTGTTACCTCCACAATATAAATCACATGCTTCCCTTTATCCTCTGGTTTCAGGCGTGCGGGACCCTCTCCCTCACCTAAGTTCCCCATTCCCCCCTTCCTCCCCCCGTCTGCTACCTGCTGAGGAGGCTCCTGGAGGGGCTGCTGCTGCTGGACCAGAGGTCAACATACCAGCCGCCGCTGGAGCAGCTGCACAGCAAGACACACAGACAGGGAGCAGAGACGAAGAGACACAGAGAAAAGAAAATGAAGAAGAAGAAGCAGGACTGAAAAAGATCCATGACAAGAGAGAGAAAAAGAAAAGAGACGCGAAGAAAGCTGAACTCTACAGAAAAGAACACCTCCAAAAAGGAATAACTACATGCTCCGCTTTCCCCGGCCAGCTGACCATGGTCCAGGCTATTACAAACACCTGGACCCAAAGTGATGGCCAGGGCAGAGGAGGGGGTTTCCGTGGCCGGGGAGGAAAAGGCAGAGGCCGCAATAACCACAATCGCTGTCTTTCAACTTTGTGTGAAGGGGAATAATATATATGATATGTTTTATAATGATTGATCATGAAAGTGTTCTCAAAGCTGGTGAAGGTGCAGCTAGTTTGAATGGCTTTGTATTCTGCAGGGTAGCTTGTGGATTTACTCCAGGTGGAACTAAAGTCTAATTTAACACTTGGTTAGATTTCACATCATTCATCCACATCTGTGAAGTAACTAAAGGTATTACATACATGTAGTGAAGGAAAAGTACACCATTTACCTCTGACTTATGTTCACTTCCAACCTAAAAGTACCTCAAAAATAGTAATCAATAATGTATAGAAAAGTTATTTGCTGATTGGTTTTTATATCGGCTCAGACAGGTTATATGGGAGGCCCAGTCTACGTACACTCTAACAACACATGCCTTGGCTAAACAAAGAAAATCAAGGCAATAGGTTGCATCGATGGTTATTGAGTTAAGACAACTTCTATTGAAATGTTGTTAAAGCAACAAAGTTATTTGGGTTAGGGGAAAAGGCTTTTCCTCTACAATCAGAGGTGTTTTCAATTACCACTTACTTAATAATTGGTAGCGTAAACACAAGTTTTTAAGTTGATTACTCCAAAGTTCCAACTTGTTTTACCGTATGATTTAAATATAATCTTAAATTGTATGTACTTAATTACCACATGTTGAACATGAACACATGTTTTTAAGTTGACAACCATTTATAAATTAAGTTGCTCCAAATAATATTGTATTCAATAGGGTTTTTCTCTTAGCTTTTTCATGTTTTTGCCTTTAAAGAAAGAAATTAATTGATTCCACAACAAAATATATTAGGCAATTCATTTTTTTTATTTTTGAACTGCAGGTGTTTATTTCAACACATGATGTTTCAAAAGGAGAAACTTCATTGAGTTTGAACATTGCCTGAAGACGGTTGACGTACTTTCCATTGTGTGCACACCTAGACCGGACTTAAAAGACAGACAGGTTTTTATTGTTTGGACTTAAAAGACGTTTCTCTGACCAACGCTGACCTCATTTTGTATGTTGATGGGTCTGCCTCTCGCGACCAAGGGGGCACTAATCGGGTGTTTTTTTTTGTTTTTTTTTCAGATTCTGCTGTACTCCGTTCTGGACCGCTTCCATGTCACCTCTCAGCACAGGCAGCAGAGCTCATCGCACTAACTGAAGCCTGCACGTTTGCAGAAGGCAAAACCGTGACTATTTACACTGACTCACGCTATGCTTTCGGGGTAGTACACGATTTTGGGGCTATTTGGAAGTGTAGACCATTTCTGAAATCTGATGGCAAACCAGTGCTTAACCATGTGCTGGTTGCAGGCTTACTAGACGCCATTCTGCTCCCATCTGAGGTTGCAGTCTGTAAATGTGCCGCACACGCAAGCAGTACAGACCCAGTTTCCCTAGGAAATGCGTCTGCTGACTCAGCCGCAAAGGCAGCTGCTCTGACCCCTCTCGCACCTCACGCACACTCATTTGTTAAAATCCCTGTCCCCTCCTGCACTGACAAAATGTCATCACTGACTTCCATGCAGCAGCTAGCTACGCCAGTTGAGAAGGCTCAATGGAAGGCTGCTGGGGCTGTTTTTGACCCAAAATCCAGCATCTGGGTTGGCCCAAATTCCAATCCATGTCTTCCCAGACATTTTTTCCCTCATTTCGCTAAGTTGACACATGGGTGGGATCATGTGTCAAAAGGAGGGATGTTAGAGTCTATCAATCAGGAGTGGTTCACAAGGGGATTCACAGTAACAGCTCAAAAGCACTGTGAAGCATGCCTAATCTGCATTATGCAAAATTCTGGTAGACCAGTTCTACAAACTAGCAAAATGCTGTGCAGACACAGGTCTGTCATGGACACAAGCTCTGCCCATTGTGCTGATGTACATGAGGATGCGGAAAAGAACACGGAGTCAACTCAGCCCATTTGAAATCCTTTTTGGGGCTCCTCCACAGATTGGACTCAAGGCTCCAGGATGTCCTCTTCCCTCCACAACTTTGTGTGAGGATGCTATGTTGTCATATTGTGTTAACCTATCATCCACTTCACCGCCTTCAACCCGGCGATTTCGTGCTGATCAAGGATTTCCGGAGAAAGAGCTGGAAATCCAATCGTTGGCAAGGTCCCTACCAGGTGCTTCTCGTCACCCAGACAGCGGTCAAGGTCGCCGAGAGAGCTACGTGGGTCCACGCCAGCCACTGCAAGGTCATAGTCACAGGAAAGGAGAAACGATAGAAGCAGACGACAACAAGTGACGTGTCCAAGTCACCAATAGAAGCAGACGACAACAAGTGACGTGTCCAAGTCACCAACAGAGATGACAACAAGTGACGTGTCCAAGTCACCAACAGAGATGACAACAAGTGACGTGTCCAAGTCACCAACAGAGATGACAGCAAGTGACGTGTCCTAGTCACCACCAGCACCACACTTGCACTACATACACCAAAACACACTACACACAAGGTGTCACGAGCGAGTGCCAGCTGAGCGGTTCCATATGCTCTCTGGTTCTTCGTTTGTGTTATCAGTGTGCGAAGTCTGACGGTCCGTGTCACGAAATCGACCGAGAGAATACACTCACACACACCATGGAACATTTCCCCCTCGTGATGAGGGCTCGCCTGGAGAGACGACAACGCAACCGTGAGCAATGTGAATACTACTGGAGAGCCTGGACACTCATAGAATGGTTCCTCTGCATACTTGCCATGATAGTTGTGTTAGGACTAGTCCTATATTTTATGTATCCAGGGTCAGCATACAGCATGTTAGCCAAAATCGAGGTATCTAAGAGGTACATGGGGAAAGCAGGGCGAACCACATTTATTTTATTTTGTTGTCTGTATGTATGTATCCGGCGCCGACCCATGTGGCACATTTTACATAGACATCGCGCCCAAAACTCAGACCCCGGAAAAGCGTAAGCAACCTTTGACGCCACTGTTGACATCCATAGGTACATCTACATTTAATCTATACATAGGCGATAACGACCATAGCAACATTGATGTGGGTCAGAGCAGTAATGGGATCACCGGTAACATCTGGTGGCACACTCTGAGATCATTCTTGCAGGCAGCAGGACAACATGGGTCATGTTATGCATGCACCCTTTTCCCCCAGGACTCATCAATGTCCGTGCCAGTTCGTCCGCGCTCTCTGACCCAGGTTGAACACCTCTGTGCGTTTATGGCTCTGACAAGGCCCATCAAGGGTGAAGACAGCGTAACCGAGTGGCGTTATGCTAGGCAGCTTCCCCCACCATGTAGTAATCGGTCTAACTCCTCTTTGCGTGCATCCACGCTTGACACCACATACGCAAAGTACCAACCCGTCAGCCATGTGCACCCCAGTCATTTGAGAGGGATGAAACACAGCCTATGCATCCAGAGAGTTTACCACAAAACGTCTCTTACACCACCTTATTTTTTCCTAGGCACTACTACTGGTTGTACCCGCATCCTACGGAACACATGCGGTGACGGTGCTTACAACATCTCGTATTGTCACATATCTGGTGCCCCTGAGAGAATCCTTTCTAACGTAGCATTCCCTGATGTTAAACATATTTCCCTCCAACTGGCGTGGCCCAGTGATGCTGGGTTTAGCGCGCCAGAGGATTACGTTTGGCTGTGCGGCGACAAGCTCTATCAAGTTCTGGCTCCCCTCTGGATAGGTACATGCACTCTAGTGGATTTTGAATCCAGCAGTCACTGTACTCACGTCCTTAATGTACACGACACATCATTACCCAGAGTTCCAACACCCCGACCACCACAAGGTAAAAAGAGATCTGACGTCCGCTGGAGCTAAATTCATGGGTGGCCTGTTCCCATGGTGGGGTACAGTAAACAATGCCCATAAAATAGATACCTTACACGACCGGCTAGAGAATCTCACTTAGGAGACGACGCAAGGCTTCCAGGCATTTCCCCCATTCATAATAGCCTCTAGGAACATGCTCATGCAGCACCAATTTGCTCTTGACCTTTTGTTCGCCTCAAAGGGTGGCCTGTGTCATGTGATCGGTGACTCCTGTTGCACTTACATTCCCGACGCCACCAAGAACATCACTGACACCGTGCTGCATCTCAACGACCTGTTAGCCGACATGAAAGCGATAATTTTTGGCCTATTAATCAGTTGTACCTGTTTGATTATCCCAATACTGAAGAAGTGTGTTTCCAGCATGGTATCCTCAGCTTTCGTTCAGTATACTGCTATTCCATTACACGACAATCCTTTGCGCCACAGTGAGATAGACCAGCTAGAATCAGAAGAGTCTGATTCCGACACTACAATATAATCATGTGTGTATCTCCTCTCTTATGCTTACATTATATTGGAGTCTGTCCTCCACAAAAACAGCCAGTTTTCTATGATATATTTGTGATGTGTTTACTTAAACCAGCGATGGAGTGTATTCATTGATGTGTTATATCAGTCTATCCTGTCATTTGTTTTTTTTATTGATCAAGTATGATCAAAAGGGGAGAATGTAGTGGACATTTTTATTATATCCTTATATGCTTAAACCAAATGCTTCTCATACATGTCATGTGCTGTTTTCTTCTTCTTCTTCTTCTTCTTCTTCTTCTTCTTCTTCTTCTTCTTCTCTACTTTGGGTTTATTCCCAGGCGCTTCAAGGCCACAGAGCTGCTATGGCTACACAGTCACACAAGAACTTCCCTACTCTGAGAACCGTTATGCTATCTACAGCTCAAGGACAGATGTCTAATAACAATGTGACTGTGTGAAGACAGATTTCTCACGTTCCCACTCATTTCCTATATAACCTTCGCTTTTTCATTGTACTACGCACACTCTGGCAGACTATTCTATGCTCTGTCAGACATGTGTCTATATTTATTGTATCTTATGTTATTTGAAGCTTCAAATAAATAACCAAAAGACAGCTCTGTTCGATTCACCATTTATTTGTTTTGATCACATTGACTTGTACTCTCCAGCCGTGTTGGTTCCTAGATTTCCATAACACCTGTCAGACATGCGTCCGTGGTGACCACTTTCCGTGAAAGGACAGCACCCATAGGCACACCTCGTACTAGAAAAGTTGGGTGCAGCCAGTGGCGCAGTGCCATTACGCATTTCACAGTAACCATCACTCTTTTTGGTTTAGTTTTAGGGTGCCACCCAGCGTTGAAACTCCCTCATGTGTAAGCGTCCCAGTCGTACGACCAGGATGGCTGACGCCATGAGCCCCAGCAATCGCAGGCATGATCTGAAGAGAACATGTTTGCGCAGCTGGAAAAGAGCGAGACAAGCTCTGAAAGCTTTCACTCTTTCCGCTGACAAGCGAGCTGAAAAGGGCACCGAGTTCAGGCGTAAATCCAGGAAGAGTATAGTCTGCGTGGGGCACAACATGCTCTTCTCTGTGTTTATTATGAAACCCAGGTTGAGCAGGTGCTTTACGAGGACATTTGTCTGCGTAAGAGCCTCCTGCTCCGACTGTGCGAGAAGCAGCCAGTCGTCCAGGTAGGTCGCCAGGCGAATACCCTGTTGTCTTAACGGCGCTATCGCGGCTTCCGTACATCGTACAAACACCCTTGGACTGAGAGACAGCCCGAAGGGGAGTACTCTGTATTCATAACAGATCCCCTGAAATGCGAATGTCAGATATTTCCTGTGTGGGTAATATACTGGGATGTGAAAATACGCATCTTTCAAGTCGACTGATGTAAACCAGCCGCAGCAGAGATGTGTGAGTGAGCATTCTGAACTTATATCTTTTTGGATATTTGTTCAGAGCCCTCAAATCAAGTATTGGCCGAATTCCGTTCCCTCCCCGTTTGGGAACGAGGAAGTACTTGGAATAGAAGCCGCCCTGACTCTGTTCGGCGGGTACAATAGATATAGCATGACGGTGGTGTCTTCACAACTCCAGCCGGCACTGCGCATGCACGTGACGGTGGTGCCCTTAAAGCCCCAGCCGGCACTGCGCATGCGCGTGGCGGTGGTGCCTTCACAGACCCGCCTGTAATCCGCCTTTTGAGAGATGCCGTAGCTGCTCTCAGAAGGGGAACAGTTGACGGGCTGTTTATTGGTTTTATTGTTTTTCTTTTCATTTTTTTGAGCTGCGCCCTAGGTCTGAAGCCTGGATGCGTCAGCGGAAAATGTTTTATGACAGAAAAATCAACAAATGTGTGACATGTGTTTGTGCGGACTTGAGGATGGTGTTGAGGCATCTCTCGAGGCGGCGGGAACAGATTTAGAGCTGGGGAACCGTGGACTTCCAGCTCTGTCACAGAGGGGAGAAGGAAGGGCTGTCACACCGCTCGCTTCTTCTTCCTCGACTGCTGGCCGAAATTCTGGGTTGGCTGCGCCTGAGCTGCAGCCGGAACCGGAGATTTTCTAGGCCAGCTCGCCCTCGTCCCCTGCCTGGGCTGGGGACTCGGGGCGGGCTGCGACCTCTGCGTCTTCGGTGATTTAAACCGAGCAGGGTTCGAGGCAGCTTGGGCGAAGGACTGCTGCTGCGAAGGACTGCTGCTGCGAAGGACTGCTGCTGCGAAGGCAGCGGCTGGACCCTTCGAGGGAGGCAGAGGTGGAGTGCCTCGTCCTCCTTCTTTTTCGACTCACACCTCCTTTGCATGGAGGCGAGAGCGGAGTCAAAAATTCCCTCGGGAACGATGGGCATATCCAGCACATCCTCCATTTCCCGGTCTGGGAGGTTGGTGAGGTTGAGCCATCTCGCTCTTTCCTGCACCACCCTGATCCCCATTGCCTTGCCCGTGGCCTGGACGGCGCAACGTTGGACACGGAGACAAATGTCCGTGACCGCTGCCATCTCGTCCAGAGGGGCTGCCCCCGGGTTACCCGACAGGTCCTTGCAGAGCTCCGCTTGGTAAGCGGTTAGCAGCGAGGACACATTCAGGGCCCTGGCGGATAACGCTGCGGCTTTGTAGGACCGTTCAGTCATTGTCGACTGAAATCGGTCCGACTTTGCTGGCAGCGTGGGGTTCCTGCTTGGTGACGGCCCCATCCTCGGTAGGAGTTGGGCCGCTATCAGCGGTTCCATGGGCGGTATGTGGAGCAGGCCGAGCTTCTCCATTCCGTCACAGTCTAGGGAGGAGGCACCCTGGATTGGGACCTTGTTGCTGAAGGGCCGGTCTCTCCACGAGACCGACACCTCATCTAACATCTCCGGGAAGACCAGAAGGAGTTGCCTCTTCGTCCGCGCTGCTTGGGGAAAATGTTTCCCTTCGTAGCGGGACCTGGAGGTCTCCTTGGCCATTTCAGGCCACGGGATGTCGAGTCTGGCCGCAACGCGTTTACACACGGCCTGCAGGTCCATGCTCAGACAGGGCGAAGCTGGTGTGCCATCGCCCGGGAGAGCAGCCCTCGCTCCAGGCTTTGCAGCCTGAGCCGATGACATGAAGGTGTCCTCTTCCTGTTCATCCGTCTCGGACAGGAGGAACGCCAAGGCGTCCTCTTCGTCCTCATCGTAGTCCAGCTCGAGGACATCCTCTGTGGCTGAGACCATGGTGAGGTCTAACCGGGAGCCCCAGCTCGGTAAAGCGTGGGGTCCCGTTCCCACGTGTCTTGCCATCACCGGGTGCCGGCCTGCTAGGGCGCGGGATTCCGGTTCTGTAGCCATCGCAGATAATGAGCCCCAGACCGACACGGAGAGGGGTTCACTCTCTGCAGCGGACGCCCCCGTGTCTTGACTGCCGGCAGGCGGGTCAGTGGACATGGGGGGGTCCTGTTCCGACAGGCTCGCTTGGCGTGCTAGCCGTCGGCGGAGGCTCTTCACGGTGAAGCGGACGAGCCGGGGTTGTCGATAGCGCCTCGGGCGTGTTCAAGCCCGAGGCAGGACGAGCAGACCTGGTGTGTGTCTTCGCCCGAAATCTTCAACGCGCAGCCGCAGAGTCGAGCCACCGAGTCGAGCCACCGAGTCCCTGACTCCTCTGGTGTGAGGGAGAGCGGCGTCCATCTTGTTCACCTCGTGGCGTGGAGAGGGCCCGCTCTCAACAGGTAAGATGGGAGAAAAAGACGTTATCACCCTGTCCTTAATCCGGAGAAAAGGACCGTGTGGGTCTTTTATTCCCGGAGAGTCCTGACTGGTGTGACAGTATGCTCCTTTAATCCTTTCTTCCTCCGTGGAGAAGAGAAAAGAAAAAACTTCCTCGGTACCGTGGTGTCGATAGTGAGGGAGCGAGCTAACAACAGGTGTGTTGCTAGCTTAAAAAAATCAGACCTACCTTACTTTCCGGGGAAGAGAAGGGCGAGGTCGATTTTAATACTAACTGGCGTTAGTATTACCGTCTTCCTGCAAAGCAGAAGGAGTAGCCGGCGAGCGCCCTTCGACCGAAATGGATATTTGGGTTCAGTCTGTGGACCGTTAAGCTTGTCCGGCTACTATAGAGATGTGCTCTGAAGCGAGAAGAGGTGTTTAAATGACGCATGCGTCGTGGCGCAAGCTACTTATAGGGAGTGAATTCCCTGACGCTGACGTCAAGATCACCAGCCAATCAATCAATCAATCAATCAATGTTTATTTATATAGCCCAATATCACAAATGTTACATTTGTCTCAGTGGTCTTCACAGTGTGTACAGAATATCAGTATGACAATACGACACCCTCTGTCCTTAGACCCTCACATCGTACAAGGAAAAACTTCCGAAGAAAACCCAGTTTAAAGGGAAAAATGGGAGAAACCTCAGGGAGAGCAACAGAGGAGGGATCCCTCTCCCAGGACGGACAGACGTGCAATAGATGCCGTGTGTAGATTGAAAAGATAATACATTTGCAACATAGGTAGTCCAAATGTTTGGAAATGCATGTGTGTATAATAGGAAGATGAATCCACAAGCATATCCATCCAGGACCGATGATCCAGGACCACAGCCACGACTCGCGATCCAGGGCTCGCGATCCAGGACACAGGACCGCAGGTACATCCATGACTCCGGATCCCGGCGTATATAGACACCAAAAAGAAAGAAATTTGGGGAAGCTGGGTTTCTCGGAACATGAGAGTACACAGGTATAGACAGAGAGAAGGAAGAAGTAAGATGTCCCCCGACAAACTAAGCCTATATCAGCAAAACTAGGGGCTGAATCTAATCAGCCCTAACTATAAGCTTTATCAAAAAGGAAGGTCTTAAGCGCACTCTTAAAAACGGATAGGGTGTCTGCCGCCCGAACACAAACTGGAAGCTGATTCCACAAATGTGGAGCTTGATAAGAAAAGGCTCTGGCTCCCATTGTACTTTTAGAGATTCTAGGAACAACCAACTACCCTGCATTCTTGGAACGCAATGCCCTAGCAGGACAGTAGGGTATAATGAGTTATTTAAGGTAAGATGGCGCCTGCCCATTAAGGGCTTTGTAGGCGAGAAGAAGAATTTTAAATTCTATCCTGTGTTCTATAGGGAGCCAGTGTAAGGCAGCCAGAACAGGAGTAATGTGGTCCCTTTTCCTAACTCTGGTTAGTACACGAGCTGCAGCATTTTGAATCAGCTGAAGCGACTTGACTGACTTCTTGGTACTCCCTGATAATAAAGAGTTACAATAATCCAGCCTAGAAGTAACAAACGCATTGACTAGTTTCTCTGCATCGTTTTGAGGCAAGATATGCCTGATCTTTGCAATATTACGTAGATGGAAGTAGGCGGTCCTTGAAATTGATTTTATGTGGGCGTTAAAGGATAAATCCTGATCAAATATAACACCAAGATTCCTTACAGTCTCACTGGAGGCCAAATTAATGCCATCCATAGTTAGTATATCTTTAGATAATTTGTTTCGTAGATTCTTCAGGCCAAGTACAATAACTTCAGTTTTGGTCGCGTTTAACATCAAAAAGTTTAAGGTCATCCGCGTTTTTAAGTCCTTAAGGCAGTCTTGAATTTTATTTAGATGATTAATTTCATCAGGCTTGATTGATAAATATAGTTGAGTATCATCCGCATAACAATGAAAGTTTACAGAATGATTCCTTATAATATTGCCTAACGGAAACTATAATGTGAACAAAATAGGTCCGAGCACTGAGCCCTGTGGCACTCCATGGCCAACTTTGGTTTGCGTGGAAGATTCATCGTTGACACGTACAAACTGAGAGCGTTCAGATAGATAGGACCTAAACCAGCCTAAAGCAGTTCCCTGTATGCCAACTAAGTGCTCTAGTCTTTGCAATAGGATATCATGGTCGATAGTATCAAATGCAGCACTGAGATCGAGCAAAACAAGAATAGAGACAAGTCCCTTGTCTGAGGCTATTAGAATGTCATTTGTGACTTTAACCAGAGCTGTCTCTGTGCTATGATGTGTTCTAAAGCCAGACTGAAAATCTTCAAATAAATCATTGTTTTTAAGTAATCACACAACTGTTTTGCGACCGCTTTCTCAAGAATTTTTGAGAGGAACGGAAGATTAGAAATAGGTCTATAGTTGGCTAAAACCTCTGGATCGAGGTTGTGCTTTTTAAGAAGCGGTTTTATCACTGCTACTTTGAATGATTGTGGAACATAGCCTGATAATAAAGACATATTCATAATATTTAATAAAGAAGTGCTAATTAATGGAAAAACTTCCTTCAACAGCTTAGTTGGAATTGGGTCTAACATGCACGTTGATGGTTTAGAAGAGAGAATCATTGAATGTAATTGTTCAAGGTTTATGGCTGAAAAGCATTCTAGTTTACTATCTAGTGTAATATTAGAACTTACGTTTCCGGGAGCTGTTGATAACACTATACTGGTCAAAGGCAAGAGGTCATTGATTTTGTTTCTAAGAGTAACAATTTTATCGTTAAAAAAGCACATCAAATCATTACTACTGATTGCTATGGGAATAGAAGGCTCAATCGAGCTGTGGCTCTCTGTCAGCCTGGCTACAGTGCTGAAAAGAAATCTTGCATTATTCTTATTCTCATCTATTAATGAAGAGTAGTAGGCTGCTCTCGCTTTACGCTGTGCTTTCTTATATTCATTGAGAGTAATATGCCAAATTAAACGAGATTCTTCAAGTTTAGTGGAACGCCATATCCTTTCAAGTTGTCTAGACTTTTGCTTTATTTTGCGGGTTTCGGCATTATGCCATGGAGCTAATCTATGTTGTTTTATTTTCTTCTTTTTCAAAGGAGCAACAGAGTCTAATTGTATTCGCAGCGCATCTGTAGCACTATCAACAACATGATCAATTTGGGGTGGTGTACATTTTGTATAAGTTTCCTCCCCTACATGCAGACATGCTATCGAGTTAAGTATTGGTGGAATCTCTTCCTTAAATGTGGCTATAGCACTAACAGATAGGTTTCTGCTGCAAGAGCTTTTGACTAATGCTTTGTAGTCTCGTAATAGTACTTCAAAAGTTACTAAGAAATGGTCGGATAAAGCAGGATTATGCGGTTCGACTAATAGTTGCTCAATTTCAATACCATAAGTCAGAAGAAGGTCGAGAGTGTGATTATAGCAGTGGGTTGGTTTATGTACACTCTGACAGAAACCAACAGAATCTAATATAGAGTTAAATGCAACAGTAAGGCTATTTTTATCATCGTCAACATGAATATTAAAGTCACCTACGATAATTACTTTATCTGTTTTAAGAACCAAAGTTGATAAAAACTCAGAGAATTCTGATAAGAATTCTGAATAAGGACCTGGTGCACGGTACACTGTAACAAATAAGATTGGCTGCAAAGTTTTCCAGGTCGGATGCGTAAGACTGAAAACGAGGCTTTCAAAGGAGGTATAATTTAATTTTTGTTTAGTATTGATAAGTAAACTTGAGTCAAAGATTTCTGCAACTCCACCTCCTCGGCCCGTGCCTCGGGCAATATGAGTGTTGATATGGCTGGGTGGAGTGGCCTCATTTATGCTGACATATTCTTCATGTCTCAACCAAGTTTCAGTGAGACAGCATATATCAATATTATAATCTGATATTAAATCATTTACCAATATTGCTTTAGATGCTAGAGATCTTATGTTTAAGAGACCACATTTAATCTTCCTGTTTTGTTGCACTGTAGTAGTTGTTACATTTACTTTTATTAGGTTATTATGTATGACACCTTTATTAGGTTTCACCTTAAATTGTCCTTGGGCAGACACACACACCGCTAATATTGGGTATTTTATTGGGTTCGGGATTCCTATGGATGACTGCAAAGGAGAGAGCGCAGAGAAGCGTGTAAGACTGCGACTCCGCCTCCTGGTCTCAACTCCAGTTTGTCATGGATTACGTCCACAAAGCCCTGGAATGTTTGCCGAAATGAGATCTGCACCTTCCAAAGTAGGATGAATGCCGTCTCTCTTAATCAGACCAGGTTTTCCCCAGAAGGCTGTCCAATTATTTACGAAGCCCACATTGTTTGCTGGGCACCACCAAGACAACCAGCGCTGAAATGATGACATGCGGCTATACATGTCATCATTGATCAGATCGGGGAGGGGACCAGAGAAGATTACGGTGTCCGACATTGTTTTAGCATAACTACACACCGACTCCACATTAAGTTTGGTGCATTCTGATTGGCGTAAACGAACATCAACCACCGACGTGAATAACAATCCTACTGTATTTACGTTTATTTTTAGCCAGCCGTTTAAGATGCGCCTCAACGTCGCCCGCTCTGGCCCCCAGAATGCATGTGACTGTGGAGGCTTCGGTCTCTAAATTCACGTGTCTCATAATAGAGCTACCAACAACCAGACTTGGCTTCTCAGCGGGTGTCTCGCTGAGTGGGGAATATCTGTTAGATACGTGAACGGGTTGGTGGGGACCTGCAGGTTTCGTGTTATGCCCCTTCTGAACAGTCACCCAGTCTCCCTGCTGCTCGGGAGTTGCCGGGGGACGGCTAAGAGGAGCTACCGTTGGCCGGTCCGCACTGGCTAACATGGGCTTTACTGTAGCTGAGTTACTTTCTAAGATGCGGAGCCGGGCTTCTATGGCTATGATTCCCGCCTCCAACCTAACAACTATACTACATTTAACACATGTATCCTTACCAGTAAGGGAGGCCGGGAAGTAACCAAACATGAGACAGGAAGAGCAGGAAATAACACCCGAGGGTGGGGAAAGAGCCATGGCTAGCTATCAAGCTAAAGTAGCTACCGTTAGCAAACCCGAAAAGAGTGTAGGCAACTGTGGAGTTACAGTCGCTAAGAGAAGGAGAGTTGTGAGTGCTTAAGCTGTAGTAACGTGTGATTACAACGTCAGGCAGTTGCCGTGATCAAGAGTTTTAAAACGATCAATTAAGTTAAGATAATAAGCTATCAGCAACAGAACAGGCACACCCGGAGATGACAACAACCGGAAGTTACAACATGCTCACCGCAATAGGTTCCTCCTCCCTCCATCGAACGGAGTGTTATGAATGAGAACTCCCAAATGGTTTTGTGAAGCCGCCATTTTATTATCCTCGCATTAGCATTATTAGCATTAGCCCAGCGCAGAAACGCAGAGAGACTAACTTATGGCAACACAAAATAAAACATGGGAGCGGTGGAGATGAGGAGGTGTCGGCGTTCTGGCGATTTACTCGGAAGGCCAATCCCCAACTCCGGGGACTCCGGGCGGCAGTATACGCCGTGAAGTGGTTTGCGGCATGCCAGTAAACCCAAAGCAAAAGAAGAAGAAGTGACGTCAGCGGCTTCATTTGCCTAATCCTCCCCCAGGGACTTCTTCCGGTGTGAACGCGATCTGTACTTAGTTCATGAGAACTAAAGAGTTCTCATGAACTAAGTTCTCATGAACCTTTGTGGGAAAAGTACTGTGGTGTGAAAGCGCCTTTTGACTCTATTTTGGCTTAGTACAGGGGTCTGCAACCTTTTTGACCAAAAGAGCCATTTTGCCCCCTTTTCCAACACTTTTTTTTGTCTGGAGCCGCAAAACATATTTGATAGCTTGATAAATAAGTAAATTCTTAACATGTGACACGTTGTTAATACAGTACAGACCACTGTCAAGGACTATAATGAAGGTTGCTAAGGAGGATCAAGAAAGAGAAAGGAAAAGAGGTTAAAAGACAGAGCGCTGGAAGTCAGATAAATCACCAGAAGAAGAAATAATAACAGGACACGGAATGGGCTCTGTAGTGTGTTTAGTATATGGCCGTGTACAGGCCCGGTTCCAGAACAAAATGACTTGGGGTGCCTTTGAGATTACAGGGGGTTACAGCAGTACAGCAGTAGGTTTACATGAGCAATAGTTGCCGGCAACAGCAATGAAAAATAGCATTGATGTTATGGTTCCCAATGAACAGATTAGGGCATTTGTTTTGAAACCAAGCAAGTGATAACATTTCATTCATTTTCATTATGGCAAGGACAAAAGCTTCAAAACTGTAGTGATAAAAGAAATGAGAACATATCGTAAATCAAGGCAAATATTATTTGAACCAGCTCATGGTTTGAAATGGCAAACATTGAAAAGCAAAAGTATTATTAAAACCATACTACATCATCACCTTGGTCCCATCATATACTCTGGGAAGAGAATATTTACTGTGCTTGAAAACTGGTATCCCATCATCATGTGAGGTTGACTTTGTGACCAGAGGCCTGTACTACAAAGCTGGTTCAACATATCCTGGATATGTTTTGAGTTATCCGGTTGACTTAATCCAAAACAAAGCCGCTGTCGCTAAACTGTCCTACAACGCTGGTTATCAACTCGTTCGCTCAAGCCAGCCGTGTCCTATCTAGTTAGGTGCGCGTTCAAATAAAAAGGGGTGGTATTTGGAGCATTCGACCAATCACAAACATGGAGAAGCGTACTGACAGAGCAGCGTCATACTTCCTGAATGATAAGTCAACTATAATATTAGACATATGAAGAAGTTGAACTTTAAACATCCATGACTTAAATACTTTATCCAGGATCAAAGCCTCAGAGCTGCACCTGCAAGGTGAATACAGCTGGGAACAGAACACGTGTTTGAATGCGTACATCAACAGGTTTATGATATCACTGCCCGTCCAAGACACGAGTGGATCTGACTTTAATTACATTTGACTGGAGTGTTTCGTCAACTTAATGTGTTGCTTAAAATAATACTTCTGCATACAGTATGTGACACGTAAGCATTGCACGGCCAGATACGGCTCAGCTGACTCAGATAAGAAAATATATGATACATTATGATGTGATATGAATGATAATGGGACACATCGACGTCTGCACTCACAGTGCCGCGGACTGTACTTAATGTTACTCTGATCCGGTTACTTATGTTGTGGCAGATATTTAAGTAAGCTTTCTTAACGCTAATGTTATAATAGTCGGATTGCTCTGAAGATGGAGGTGATATTCTATTAATGTTCATGTTCACACAGTCAGTTGATTTTTTCCGGCCGTCTTTCCTGCAACGCCAGTTTAAAGATCAAATGCAAAGATTTTTTTATAATTGCCAGTAAAATCAAAATCATATAGCTTTATTAGATCCATTCTATCTAAGATATTGCAGTATTAAAATCGGAGATAATATGCGTCTGGCAATGCGTAATATTTATTTTGTTCAACCCTCAACACCAAGTCCGACGATTTATTTCTCAGCCGCTCGTCTCCGCAAGATGGCGCTACGCGTGACGTCAGAGTGTAAAAACATATTTCCACTTGGCTTATCGCTCCATCAGTTCCATTTGAACTTTTTCACTGTAAAAATCATTTTATTACTTTGAATTATCACTATAGGTATTCATTCCATCCAAATACAACTGTTGTGAAAAAAAATCAAAAATCAAATATACTCTGTTATCCTCTTAGGCCCCACGGACCCGAAATCGCGTCATTTGCAGGAAACGACGTCTAAGGAACCTTAATATTTAATAAACTATGAATATTTTATATCCATATAACTGGAAAAAACTCATTTAAGTGATCTTTTTCATTTATTTAAAAAAAACAAACACACAATGCCAACAGTGAGCCTCTGAATTAGCCCTGAGCGAAAAATGCTAACCTATTACTGCACCGAAAATCACTCTTTGCTCCCTTATTACTTATCCTAGCTGCACATCCAACACATCGTTTATGATCGTAAAGACACAGAATCTAACGGTGCCCACCTCAACACTGAAAGATACAAACTCGTGAGGTTATCAACAAAAACGTACTTCAAAACAAGTGGCGCTAGGTACTAACATGCGCTAGGCTAACATGGCTTACCTTCCTCTTTGTCTGGTCTAAACTAGTCTTCAATGGCATTAAAACGATAACAACGATGATGTAGTTAATCCATAGGTTAATATCCAATGGGGCTGTGTCCCCTTTGAAATGTTCTGATAATGTATAAGCAATAAAACTGCAATTCCGTTATCTGCTGTCCGCTCTGTGCGCTATGAAATCAAATCAAAATGTGTTTACCTCAATTCTTTGGCGTTTCTGCATTACCCAGCTCTTTCGTTCTTTCGGTTGTTTTTTGTGCTCAAATATGGAGGGGACGGCTCCGGGTTTCAGCCTCCGATGTACTTTAAATGCTTCTCCACCAACAGACTTGATGATGGCAGGATCAACATCGTATGCATCAGACGCGAAGTGGTCAGAGCACAACTTGCTCCATTTTGTCGGCTGCCAGCCAACACGATTCACTAAAATAATCCAGTTTCGGCGGATGATTTTGTTTTGGGGAAATGAATGAAAACTTCTCCCAGATCCCGCACCGTTCGTACATCCGAAAGCACAACAATAACCCATGTTTTGCGTGATTTCGCGGATATAATTCGGAGTTTTCTGCACCAGTCATGAGCGAAAAACACCGCTGACATGTGAACAGCGCACGAGACTGCCGAGTCTGGATATTTGGCCCAGAGACTGTTTGTACAAAATGACGTCACACGCGCGGAGGCTGCTGGGAATGACATGTCAGAAATTCAGACGGCTTTGGGTCGAGTTTTGTATCAATAAAAAGCTTTTTTTTCGGGTGTATTATCTCGATTTAAATTAAAATTACAGGCAGTCTTAAAAACAAAATTTCTATAAAAATGTAGCATATTTGGAAGCTTTGCATTTGATCCCACTGTATTTCCTTTCTCCTGTAATATGACTTGGTAGCTTTAAACTCTGCACACTGTTGTGGCAGGGTCATTCTTTGGTGGGGGCTCTAAGGCCCCCCTCTGCCTCCGCGTGTCCTTTTGTGAATGGGTCAGATTAACAGAGGAAGAATTAACAGCAACCATTGGTAAAGTTATAACAAATATGCTGATTTAATGGCAAAAGATACAATAACACAACTTCACGAAGTAATCCGGATTATCCCGGCTCTTGTTCCTCCCGCCGGGAGATCTAACTTACTTGTCTTGTCAGCCGGAGAAAGAAGAGAGCGAACACACAAACACAGACAGGAGATACAGAGGTACCATGGGGAGGAGCCGGGGGAGATTCTCCTCCATCCTGCAGCATTTCAGAAACTTTGTTTGTGTCTAAAGAATATTCCCTTGTTCACAAAGATATATACAAAGGTTTAATTTTCTCATATTTCCAGCTCCTGGTTACACAGTGGCTTATTATTAATACAAAGTAATTAAACCCACACATATACTATTCAAGATATGTAGACTTCCCTGAAACATGACATGCTAGAGATCTTAAGCAGAATATACTCTCATCCACCTAGCCCCCTGTCCTGCATACCTACACCTCCCCCACAGAGCAATACAACCCTGTTTACTCCAACCAGCCCAGAATGTTTATAGCCATTTTAGTCCTCACATTTATGAAAGGATAAAACAGAGAAATCAATATAAAACACACACACAGGTATTGTTTTGAGCAGTAATCCCATCTAGCTGCTGCTAGACACACTTCTTCCCCAAACATCTTTAATGCACACACATGTTTATCATTAACATAAGTTGATTGTTCTTTTTAGCTTAAGGGCTTCTGTGAACTTCCTTTCACCTTGAAGTCTGCTTTACTGGACTCAATGCATTTATTGATTATTCAGAAGGACTATTGTCTCTCTTAACTGTGTGACTCAATTCTCAAGGCTTTTTATGGGTCTGCCTGTCATGCATCATTAACTACAAGAATGTAACTGCATTCAATCTGAGGAAAATCCCCCCCCTGGCTTCCCCTGTTACTTTCCCAGACTATTGATAATTAACAGAGAAACTCAAGGGGCTAACTTCCATATCTGGAAATTGCAACAAGACTTTTTGCCATTTCAAATGTAACACACTTCTTAAATATCAGATGATAATAATCTTCAAAACTCTTCGGTTCTCCACGAGTTACACAAGTCACCCAAATCAGCTTTAAAAAAGCTGAGCTACAGTATTGCAAATATGCAGGGAGCAGTGCTTACCTCCCCTCCCCCTCTCACACACAGCGGAGCCGTACAGGCCCAGCATGCTTGATTAGCTTACATTAGCACTGTACACAGCAACGAATTGCAAAACAAAGGACAGAACAGGCGCATGCACACCGCAGTACTTTTCCCACAAAGGTTCATGAGAACTCTTTAGTTCTCATGAACTAAGTACAGATCGCGTTCACACCGGAATAAGTCCCTGGGGGTGGATTAGGCAAATGAAGCTGCTGACGTCACTTCTTCTTCTTCTGCTTTGGGTTTACTGGCAGGCCGCAAACCACTTCACGGTGTATACTGCCGCCCAAAGTCCCCGGCCGGAAGTCCCCGGAGTTGGGGAAGGCTTCAGTAGAAGCTGCTGGGAGTCCCAGCAGCTTCTACTGAAGCCTTCCGAGTAAATCGCCAGAACGCCGACACCTCCTCATCTCCACCACTCCCATGTTTTATTTTGTGTTGCCATAAGTTAGTCTCTCTGCGTTTCTGCGCTGGGCTAATGCTAATAATTCTAATGCGAGGATAATAAAATGGCGGCTTCACAAAACTTTTTGGGAGTTTTACGGGGCGTGGTTTGCAATCCGCCCAGCCAATCAGACATAGGAACCTTTTTCTGAAAAAAGGGACTGAAAAGGGGGTAAAAAGGTTCTCATTAACTACATTTTAGTACCGGTTCTTTTTGGTGTGAACGCGACAAAAGAGTTCTCATGAACTAAGTTCTTATGAACCTTTGTGGGAAAAGTACTGAGGTGTGAATGCGCCTAACGTCAATAATAATAAATAATAATATATTTTATTTATAAGCGCACTTTTCATTTGCGTAAACAAAACTCAAAGTGCTACAAAATTAAAAATTAAAAAGGGTGAAACAAAACAACAATAAAAAAAAAAAACAATTAAAACAACATAATAAAAGCTGTGACATTCATGCCCGCATGGCATAATGTGGGGGATTTAAAAATCTAGTTAAAGGCTATTCTAAAAAGATGCGTTTTTAGGCCTTTTTTGAAAGCCTCCACAGTCTGTGGTGTCCTCAGCTGGCTTGGGAGGGCATTCCACAATCTCGGAGCAGCGGAGCAGAAGGCTCGGTCTCCCATGGTCTTCAATTTTGTCCTTGGTGGGATGAGGAGGTTTGCCTTTACTGAACGTAGGTTCCTCGTGGAGGTTTGTGGGGTGAGCAATTCCTTGATGTAGGAGGGAGCATTTCCATATATGCACTGATGAGTGAAGAGGGTGATTTTGTAGTCAATCCTGAGTGAGACCGGGAGCCAGTGCAGTGATTTGAGGATGGGTGTGATGTGTTCGTACTTCCGCACTCTCATCAGGATCCTAGCAGCTGTGTTTTGGATGTATTGCAGCTTCTGGATGTTCTTGCTAGGAATCCCAATGAGAGTGCGTTACAGTAGTCCAGCCTGGAGGAGACAAAGGCGTGGACAAGCTTTTCAGCATCTGGCAGACTGAGTGTGGGGCGGAGTTTCGCAATATTTCTCAGGTGGTAGAAAGAGGTCTTGCATATTTGCTTGATGTGGGCCTCAAAGGTCAGGTGAGGATCCATTTTAACTCCCAGATTGGTAACCGTTGTTGAGAGTGGAATGTTCTGACCGGAGAAGGTGATGCTGGTGATGGCAGATGAACAGACCTGATGTGGAGTGCCAATAAGAATGGCTTCAGTCTTGGAGCTGTTTAGCTGGAGGAAGTTGTGCTTCATCCACACCTTTATCTCCTCCAGGCATCTGGTTATTGTGGATGATGGCAGAGGTGCAGAGGGGGTTGGGTTTGCTCTGATGTAGAGTTGTGTGTCATCAGCATAGCAATGGAAAGATATTCCATGCCGGCTGATGACACGACCAAGGGGGGATATGTATATGGTGAAAAGGGTGGGGCCAAGGACTGATCCTTGGGGGACACCGCAAGTTACAGAGTGAGTTCTTGATTTAGCCGCTCCCAAGGTGACGTGCTCAGTCCTCCCGGTGAGATAGGAGGTGAACCAGTTTAAGGCAGAGTCAGAGAGTCCAATTGTAGTGTGAAGACGGTGGAGTAGGATGTCATGGTCGACGGTATCAAATGCTGCAGTTAGATCCAGGAGGATGAGGAGAGATGGAGATCCGGTGTCAGCTGTCATCAGCAGGTCATTGGTCACCCTGACTAAGGCAGTTTCTGTACTATGGCCCTGGCGGAAACCAGACTGGAATTTTTCAAATAGTTTATTCAGTGTTAGATGTTCCTGGATCTGAATGGCAACTACTTTCTCCAGTACCTTGGATAGGAATGGCAGGTTGGAGATGGGTCTGTAATTGGCTAGGACTTCAGGGTCTAAAGTGGGTTTTTTGAGGAGTGGTTTGATGACAGCAGCTTTTAATGGTGGTGGAACATGACTAGACTGGATGGACTGGTTTATCACTGAAGTGATCAGCGGACTTATGGCATCAATGTTCGATTTAACCAAAGCTGTGGGAAAGGGGTCCAGGGCACAGGTGGAGGGTTTCATCTTTTTGATGATGGCCTCAACTTCATGCTGCGAGATGTTAGTGAAGCAGCAAAGAGGCTGGGTCGGTCCAGGCTGGGGGTTGACGGTCAGGACTAGCAGAGCAGCGGAGTTTGTGAGGAGAGAGCGGATGGTCTCTACCTTTTTCCTGAAAAATGTGATGAAATTATCACACTGCTCCTCTGTGGTGTCTTTGTGTAGCGGAGTCTGAGGTTTGAGGAGATGGTTTATGGTGGAAAAAAGTAGCTTGGAGTTGCCAGGGCTATTGTTGATGATGGCGGAGTAGAATTTTGACCGTGTGTCTCTGAGGGACTTTGCGTAGGCATTTTGGTGGTCCCGGTATGCCTGTCTGTGAACAGAGAGGCCTGAAGCCTTGAAGCGCCCGCCTCAAGGACACGCCCCGCTGTCTTCATTTTCCTCAGCTCGCAGGTGTACCAGGGGGCTGACCGTGAGAAAGTGACTGTTCTAGTTTTGACAGGGGCGTGGAGATCCAGGAGACTGCTCAGAGATGTATTGTAAAAATCCACAGATTCATTTACTGATGTAGGAGTTATTGTGGAGAGATGCTGGAGATCCGAGGTCATGGTGTCCGGGTTGATGTTTTTCAGATTTCTGAAACGGATTTGACGCTTGGGTTTGGTGTGGGGTAGCAGCAGTGGCAGCTCCATTGAGATGGCCTTGTGATCCGACACACCTAGATCGTAAACGGATAGTTTACTAATGGGGGCAGAGTTTGTGATTACAAGGTCCAGTGTGTGTCCCCTAGTGTGTGTGGGGACATCAACATGTTGTGTTAGGTTGAGGCAATGAACGTGTTAGCACTTTCACACATCAATATAATACTTGTAATATATGACTCACGGTTTCAAGAGCTGCATTCACACCGCAGGACTTTCCCTGGTACTTTGGTTCTTTAGTTCCGTTAGTACCAATAATGTCGCGTTCACACCGCCGGGACTACTCAGTGCCGGGAACTCTTTTGGCCATTTTCAGTCCCTGCTAGAGAGGTGGTACGAACCTGGTGATAAAAGAGTGCCAATTTCTATTCTATTTCTATTGGCTGGGCGAATTGCAAACCGCGCCCCGTTAGACTCTGAATTTTTTTTGTTAGGCAGCCATTTTTTTCCTCGCTACAAAACCACATCCACACCTGAGCGAGTAGTTTTTTTGTACTTTAAAGCAGTTATGACCACACGTACTACAACACCGGAGCGGTGGAATGATGAGGAAGTGTCTGCGCTTCTGGCAATTTACTCCAAGGACGGGATGCAGCAGCTTCTACAGAAAGCAGTTCCCAACTCCAAATGTTTTGAGCGATGTTCGCTACTTGAGCTGGGAATCGTGCACAGTGCACACGGATGCCGGGTAAAAATAAAGAAACTCAGGCAGGACTATAACAAAATTAAAGACCACAATAATAAGAGTGGTAACGATTTTCTATTGTTATTATATATATATTGCCACTGTTTTTTAATACTGACACCTAACTTGCACTAAGGCGTGTCTGCTGCTATATATATTGCCACTGTTACATTGTTTTGAAACTACTTACACTTTATTTTACATTTCACACTGTTATTTAACTTGTCCTGCGGTATGAAAGCGGCTAAGGTAGAGCAGAACTGTTATGCACTTGGATGGATGGCTGATGTTTCTCGCAGCTAGTGGCTTGTAGAGTCGCCGGAACCTCGCAGCGGTAGTATGCAGGCTACTGTCCCACAGCTGCTGCCTCTCTGTTGGACTCCGGTACTGCACATGACTCACGAGACATTTGTCAGTGACAGATTCGTGCCATTACCAGTGACCACATTACCACATAGCAACTGTAGACAATATAATAACTATACTCAAAACAATATAGAGTAATTGACAGAGGTGCAGCACCAAACGAAACGCTATAAAGTCACTCAATGAAACCAACAAGGCAATGTATCATCTCCCTAAAAAGCTGAACTGCGAAGTTGTCAGCCCTGGACAGTATGCAGGGCCGTCCCTGGCCAACTTGGGGCCCAAAGCCACATTGTGAGCCCCCCCCCCACTGACAGGAGTGACATTTAAAATGTTGTATCCAACGTGTGTTGCATATGGGGCGGTGGTGGCGAAGTCGATAGGGACTTGGCTTGGCAACTGGAAGGTCACCAGTTCAAGACCAAGTGCTACCGAGGTGTCCCTGAGCAAGGCACCGTTCCCCACAAAGCTCCCCGGGCGCCGTTCAAAATGGCAGCACACTGCTCCTAACACTAGTATGCAGATGCAGAGAAACCATTTCCCCATGGGGGTTAATAAAAGTCCATCTTATATTTGAACAACCATATGCGAGTAGTTTGGAGTAATGTGCGACATATAAATCGTCCAAAGTTGTATATTCTCTGTTAGCTTACGACCGGCCCGATTGAGCTAGCAACATCTTTACTCCCAATTTAGCATGGCTGTGGATATGGTCTGAACTGGTCCAGGAATGTATTTTTTCCGATAATTTCCCCAAGTGTGCGAAAATGTGCTCAAAACGCATGAAAATCGGCCATCTTTCGAAATTGCCATTTTTGTGGGGGGCGGGGCTAATCAAAAGCCATTTGAATGTGTGTGCCATTATAATAGCAATGTGTATACAGCATTTTGTGAATATCTGGAAAACTATATGCGAGTAGTTTGGTAGTTTTGATGTAAATCGTCAAAAATGGTATATTCTCTGTTAGCTTACGTTGGCCCCGATCAGGAATGTCTGTGGCAAGATTCGGGTAGTTTGGAGAAACTATATGTGACTATCGCACAATAGGGGGCGCTACTGAGCTGGTGTACAAAAACGTACGATTTTTTTTGTACAGTCTGGAAAAGGTAGTGGGCTGACGTGTGTTCTAAGTTTAGCGTCCGAAGCTCATTTTAGCGATTTTGTGACATTTAAAATCGTCAACAAATTTACATTTTCCGTTAGCTTATGAGCACCCCGTTTGAGCGGTCGACTATTCATTCGCAATTTAGCATCACATTGGATATGGGCTGATCTTGTCCTGGTTTGGAATTTTTCCGATCATTTTCCTAGGAGAAGTATGCAAAAATGCGCTTAAAACGGACATTTTTCAAAATGGCCGACTTCATGGGGGGCAGGGATAATGGAAGCCATTTTGAAATATGTCCGCAATTCCATGAGGAATGTCTGTGCCAAGTTTCGGGTAGTTTGGAGAAACTATATGTGACTACTGAACAATAGAGGGCGCTACTGTAGAGGGCGCTACTGAGCCGTATTTGCTAAAACGTAAAAAAATGTTGTACAGTCTGGAAAAGGTTGTGGGCTGTGACCATAGACTGTATATATAAATGGACGTAGGGTCCGTGACGTCACCCATAGGATTCTGCAGAGTTGCCGAGAAGCCCTTAGTAGGTGGAGTCTGCCACCAACGGCTCGACAGTGACGTCAGAGTTCAACTCCCGCCTGCTCCAGACTTTCCTCGTCGTGAAATGAAGCGACGCAGGGCCATAAGGAATCCAGGCAGGTCCAGGTGAACACATCTGGTAGTGAGGCATTTGAAGATAATGCCCCAGCGTTTTTACTGTCGTCTGCCTATTTTGATACTAAAAGGCTGGAAACAGTCAACACCAGTAGACGAGAATGGCGGCTGGTGCAGACGCAGCCTGGCGGCTGGAAGGTAAGCCATTTTAGGGACGACAGGGTTTCCACGCCATTTTCTGCATTCCAGGCACTGACGTTGATGTTTACGAACTGCCTGTCTGCCTTTCAGTATCCAGTACATCCATCGCAGCTCTGCAAAGACGCGCTCTGGGCCCGGATGCAGTAGGCGGTGGTCATAATCCTTTATGATGATCTGGGTGGTAGGATGATCAGGTGACAGCAAGATGGGATGGAGAGTGTCAGCTGCTAGATGTTCTGCCCTGCAAAGACGTCCGCCTACTCTGATGAGACTCAGACTGACGTCATATTCTGGTGACAGGTTACTCAGCTTGCTGCTTGTCCTCACTTCCTTCCCGGTTTATAGAGAATGTACCTCTTCCAGAAAGGTGTCAAGCTGTGCTTGTCTCAGGAGTTGAACTTCGGTGTCTAAGCGCTGTGAGGCTGACATGGATGGGCCGTTGGCTCCGTGTTCAGACTGGTATGTGGTCTGCACCAATTCTGCCCACGTCTGGGGTTGTGCGGTGATAGGCAGAGGGGAAATGTTGACGGCAACGTGAGCGCAGAATGCAGACTTCTTTAACTCACTTTCATCACTTGTCCTCTGTGAAGGCTGAATAGGCCAACATTCCGATGCCTGTTTGAGGAAGTCAGGGCCTTGGTTCCACTGATACAGATTTCAGTATTCTGAGGCTCTGAGCCCCATTTATTTTCCTCACAGACGGCAACAAAAGTCCGAAATTATACGATTTAAAATAAAAGCAATAACTGTGGCTTGATATTGAGTAAGAACATGTTTTTATGAACCACACAGCTTCCGGTCTTCCACGACCCGACTGGAGAAAAAGAAGTGCTGCAGGCACGAAACACATTACCAGTAGAAATACATTGCTTTTAAAATCATGCTGTGCAACACAATTAAAAGGGGAAAATCGTGTTGGTGAACACGAATCAATAGATTAAAAATCGTGTTGGTGAACACGAAATTTCATGAGACTGGGTTGGATATGGACATAAACGCGAGTAAAGTCTAATCTGACGGGAGAGAGAGATCAGCTGCTGCTGACGAGTCGACACACAGCTCTGCATAATCACCTGCAGCGGTGAGCGGAACAAAACACACACTTCAGGTTAGAATATCACACGCGTAGCTATTTTAATGACCTCTTAAACTACCGTAACTAGTTATAGATAAGTTTAGTTTTACTGTCCGGTCACTCATTACTGATCCGCGAGCTGCATAATACTGACAGGCTGTCAGGAGAAGGAGAGAGCGCTCCGTTTATTATTCCCGTGTTATTATAAGTTACTGTACACGTTTGAATAGTTAATCTACTATGATTAGTTTGTTTAATATCGAATCATATCAATTTGTTTTAAAGCACAATAAATAACAAAGAAGACCTTTGACCGGCACTTTTCTCATTTTGTCCGGAAGATTTAAACTTTAACGGACATGTTGACCGGCGAAAAAATATTCTAACGGGAACTCTGGGCAGCACAGGAACTCTGGGCAGCACAGGAACTCTGGGCAGCACAGTAGCTCTTTGCGTCCAAGCCTTCAATAATGTCATTCACAACTTTCAAAGCAGCCGTTACTGTACTGTGCTGCTTCCTAAAGCCTGACAGGTGAGGAGATAGAATGTTCTTCAAGCTTAAATATTCTTTGATTTGATCATTCACCAGCCTTTCAAGTTCTTTAGCTAAAATAGAGAGCTTGGAAATTGGTCTGTAATTATTCATCAGCATGGGATCACCACCTTTCAATAAGGGGAGAACATTTGCAGTTTTCCAAACATCTGGAATGACATTGTTTGTTATAGAAAGATTAAAAACAGGACACACTGGTTGGGCTATAATATCTGCAGCTAGACGTAAGAAACAAGGGGAGAGATTGTCTGGGCCTGCTAATTTATTGGGGTCTAGGCCCTTTAGAGCCTTACAAACCTCCCCAACAGAGAAGGGGTCAAAGGAGAAAGTGCGGCTACTGGAAAAAGTTAAGTAACATCTAATGTAAACATGAATGGACCAAGGATAGACCCCTGTGGAACCTCTTTCTGATGGTAAAATGGCCTGAATGAGTACAATCAGCAACGGTAATAGTTTATGGTTCAAAGCAACGCTCTATCCAGCTTTTATGAGACTAAGGGCTCTTTGCACACTTTTAGAAATCAGTAGGCTTTAGCTTGTTGTTAAATTACCACATATTTATAACATTATCAAATTTAAGTGACTGTTGTGCCTTGTTCTTTAGTGAGCTTTGTGTGTGTTTTCTGTGGAAAAAAATACAAGTTGACAACTTAAGTGAACATTTGAATATTATTGAGAACATTTGAACAACTTTTTAAATCCACAACATCTTTTAACAGCGAGTTGTGTCAAACAGTCCACCTCACTCTTTCTGAACAGTCTCAGTGCACTAGTGAAGGTGTTTTCTGAAACTCTTCACAGGGAGCACAGACGTCAGGTTTTTATCCAGTGTGGGTAGGCTGGTGGAGCTTCACACTGTATGAGTCACTGAACTCTTTCTTCCACTGGTCAAAGGAGTGGATTCGCTGGTGGCGCTTCAATGAGCGTGAGTCCGTGAAACTTTTCTCACACTGGTCACAGGAGTAGGGTTTTTCTCCAGTGTGGGTTCGCTGGTGAATCTTCAAATGGCCTGACTGGCCAAAGCTCTTCCCACACTGGTCACAGGTGAAAGGCTTTTCTCCAGTGTGGATTATCTGGTGGCGCTTCAATGAGCGTGAGTCCGTGAAACTTTTCTCACACTGGTCACAGGTGAAAGGATTTTCTCCAGTGTGGGTTCGCTTGTGAATCTTCAAATTGCCTGACTGGCTATAGCTCTTCCCACACTGGTCACAGGTGAAAGGCTTTACTCCAGTGTGGATTATCTGGTGGCGCTTCAATGAGCGTGAGTCCGTGAAACTTTTCTCACACTGGTCACAGGTGAAAGGATGTTCTCCAGTGTGGGTTCGCTTGTGAATCTTCAAATGGCCTGACTGGCTAAAGCTCTTCCCACACTGGTCACAGGTGAAAGGCTTTTCTCCAGTGTGGATTATCTGGTGGCGCTTCAATGAGCGTGAGTCCGTGAAACTTTTCTCACACTGGTCACAGTTGAAAGGATTTTCTCCAGTGTGGGTTCGCTGGTGGATCTTCAATGAGTCTGACCTGCTAAAACTTTTCTCACACTGGTCACAGCTGAAAGGTTTTTCTCCAGTGTGGGTTCGCTGGTGGACCTTCAAATGGCCTGACTGGTTAAAGCTCTTCTCACACTGGTCGCAGGAGTAGGGTTTTTCGCCAGTGTGGGTTCGCAGGTGAATCTTCAAATCGGCTGACTGGATAAAGCTCTTCTCACACTGGTCACAGGTGAAAGGTTTTTCTCCAGTGTGAGATTGCTGGTGGACCTTCAAATTCCCTGAACTCCAGAAACTCTTCTCACACTGGTCACAGGTGAAAGGTTTTTCTCCTGTGTGCGTTTGCTGGTGGACCTTAAAATTGCTTGAGATACTAAAGCTCTTCTCACACTGGTCACAGGTGAAAGGTTTTTCTCCAGTGTGGATTCTCTGGTGGACCTTCAATGAGTATGAATGGCTAAAGCTCTTCTCACACTGGTCACAGGTGAAAGGTTTTTCTCCAGTGTGGGTACGTTTGTGGATCTTCAAATTCCCTGAACCCCAGAAACTCTTCTCACACTGGTCACAGGTGTGTGGTTTTCCTATCTTGGCTGTAGACTGATGTTGATCCAGCTGTTCTCCGATGATACTCTTCTCCCCCTCATCAAAAAGTCTATCTGGGTTTTTGCAGGTCTCTTCCTATAAAACAAAACAACAAATCAACAGAGAGTAATATTAGAGCAGGGGTTCCCAAACTTTGCAATGCCAAGGACCCCCATATAGCATTATTCTCTGGTGGGGATCCCCTTGTTGCCATTTTTTTGAATTACTTTATGATGGAAAATATGACAAATTAATCATACATCTTAATACAGGGTATATGCAGGAATCCTGAAGTCAAATTTAATACCTTTTAAGACCTTTTTTAAGACCCTTTCCATACATTTTAAGACCTCATCGCAACTTCGAGTTCTAACCGGTTACATTGGCGACACACTTTACCTCACATTTACTATATTCAGGCATGAAAACAGGTCAGGGGTGAAAAAGGTGAGAAGGATATTATCCCTCTAGGGGGGTCCGGGGGCATGCTCCCCCGGAAGAACATTTTGAATATTCCATATTTTAAAGCATCAATCTGATGCATTTTGAGATGCATTTTTTTGCCAACCTGGGGAGAGCTGGAGAAACTTAACTTCAGCCATGAGTCAAACATATTATGACCTCCTTACTAAGTATTATCAGGGATGCAAACTCATAAGGTCTGGAAAAGGTGACAAGGACCCGAGCCCCCCGACCCCACGGAATATCGGCTTTAAAATGAGGAATAACAGAGGATTTTAGCAGTCAAAACAACTAAAGCAGCAGTGTTAATAATAACAGAAATGGTAAAGAGTCACATCTAATAGAAATATATAAAAGCATTTATTTTAATTGTGTAGCAGTCAGTTTATAATTTTGGCAGCACTGTTGAGCATTTTGAAAATCTATTGTCATGCCTCTGTGCAAGGCTGAGTCTTTCTATCTTTATGGCATCTGGTGTAAAGTAACTAAATTCATAAACTCAAGTACTATACTTGGGTACAATTTTGAGATACTTGTACTTTATTTAAGTATTTCAATGTTTTGCTACTTTTTTCTTCTTCTCCTCTACAGTTCATAGGTAAATGGTGTACTTTTACTCCACTACATGTATTTAATACCTTTAGTTACTTCACAGATGTGGATGAATGATGTGAAATATAACCAAGTGTTGAATCAGACTTTAGTTCCACCTGGAGTAAATCCACAAGCTACCCTGCAAAAAACTAAAAGGGTTGAAGCACACAGACTTGTTTCATTGTTTTATAAATTAGTTATAGTATCCAGGTATCACTACCTATTAAAATATCTACACCGTGAATTTGAAAATAATTAACATTAAATGATCACATTATATCAGTAAATTCAGAAGTAGGAAGTACATTTACTCAGGTACTGTACTTAAGTACAATTTGGAGGTATTTTTACTTGACTTGAGTATTTCCATTTTATGCTACTGTGTACTTCTACTCCACTACAGTTCAGAGGTAAATGGTGTACTTTTCCTCCACTACATGTATTTAATACCTTTAGTTACTTCACAGATGTGGATGAATGATGTGAAATATAACCAAGTGTTGAATCAGACTTTAGTTCCACCTGGAGTAAATCCACAAGCTACCCTGCAGTATACAAATTCATTCAAACTAGCTGCACCTTTACCAGCTTTGAGAACACTTTCATGATCAATCATTATAAAACATATCATATATATTATTCTGAAATGGACCAATCTGCACAACGACTACTTTTACTGTCGCTACTTTCACTATATTTTGATGAGAATACTTTTCTACTTTTACGGGGCTAATGGAAGACAATTTGAAATATGTCCGCAATCATAAGAGCAATGTGTATACAGCGTTTCGTGAATATCAGAAAAACTATATGCGAGTAGTTTGGAGTAATTTGTGACATGTAAATTGTCAAAAATGGTGTATTCGCTGTTAGCTTACTACCTCCACGATTGAGCTATCAAAACATTTATTTGAAATTTAGCATCATATTGGATAGGGGCTGAACTTGTCCTGGATTGGAATTTTTCCGATCATTCCCCTAGGAGGAGTTCGCAAGAATGTGCTGAAAATGCATGAAAAACGCACATTTTTCAAAATGGCCGACTTCCTGGCGGGCGGGGCTAATGGAAGGCAATTTGAAATATGTGTGCAATCATAATAGCAATATGTATACAGCGTTTTGTGAATATCGGAAAAACTATATGCAAGCAGTTTGGAGCAATTTGCGCCATGTAAATCATCAAAAATGGTGTATTCGCTGTTAGCTTACGACCTCCACGATTGAGCTATCAAAAATGTTCTTCTCAATTTAGCATCATATTGGATAGGGGCTGAATTTTTCCGATCATTCATTCCCCTAGGAGTTCGCAAGAATGTGCTTAAAAATGCATGAAAAACACACGTTTTTCAAAATGGCCGACTTCCTGGGGGGCAAGGCTAATGGAAGCTATTTACAAATATGGTAACTCCATGAGGAATGTCTGTGCCAAAATTCGTTTAGTTCTGAGAAACTATATGTGACTACCACACAATAGGGGGCGCGCTAGTACAGATGTAGCACCCCAGATAGGACTCACATGGGTGTGTCCCAGTCAAAAGCCCAGCGGATGCCAGTGGCTGGGGGTGTTGCCAAATTGCTAGAGGGCGTTGCCCAATTTCCCCATTTGTTCAATTACAGGATTTAACCATGAGATGGCGCTTTATTCACAAAATACACAAGGACAACTGGGTGTTGTAGAAACATCAATATTTTTAGATCAAATAAAGTATATAGTTTGCTTTATGCAGTATATTTCTTGTAATATTGTTGGGGTGTTTTTACACAGTACAGTAGATTGAAGTAAATCAACTTATACATTAAGATAAGATATTGTGGGGAAATTCAGTAGTTCAAACAGCAACAGGGTGAGAGTGAAAAACAGGATAGCACAGATTCACACAGATTAATAAAATCAAAAATAAGATGAGCGATACAAATAATAATAATGAGAAACTATGAAATAAGAAATGAATAAAACTCAAATGTAATTATCATATCATATATTATAATGTATTGTATTATTAAGTAATATCATACATTAACCCTATTATAGCAGATGCCACATTGAATGGATGAACACATGTATGCATCAATAATTACAACGGAGTATTTCTAAATACAAGTTGTAAAAATACTTATATGTATTTAATATTAACCCTTTGGAGTCGACCGTCACGCCGGCGTGATCAGATCACATGACCTGTTCAAGCCGGTGCCGCATAAAAACAACAGTCCGGACAACATTGCCGTGTGTTTCTGTCGAAAGTACTGGCTTGAAACTATATGCCAGTCTTTGTTTCATGCAAATAGACCCAGTAAACACGGAGATACGATGATATAAAGTTAATACATTTTAAAAGTGTTAAAAATGGAAGCACATATTTGAATATCTTCGCCGTATTTGATCATTTTACGAAACTGAAAATACTGGAAACTGTAGATCCTGCTCAACAGGATGTATATGTGTAATTCTGTCGAAAGTACTGGCTTGAAACTATATGCCAGTCTTTGTTTCATGCAAAAAGACCCAATAAACACGGACATACGATGATATAAAGTTAATACAGATATATTTCAGAAGTATGAATAATGGAAGCACATATTTTAATATCTTCACCCTATGTTATAATTTTACGAAACGGAAAATACTGGAAACTGTAGATTCTGCTCAACAGGATGTATTTACCAGGGAGGGCGTGAGGTAATCAGGTAAACGGAGTGATACGAAACGAGACGAAAATAGACGAAGAGGGACGGTGAGAACCGAAGAGAGACGGCAGGAAATGGAGAGAGACGAAGATATACGAAGAGAGGCGGCGGGAGACGAAGAGAGATGGCGGGAGACTGCGATTGAAGTAAAGTGACAGACAAACATTGAGAATTTAGATATAGTTAGATAGATTTAGAGTTTTGAAGATTCAACTATGATGAAGAGAACTCTGAACGTGAGTCAAGCTTTAAGCTTGTTTTTTGACCTGGAGGAGGAGGAATCTGTGATGTTGCCCTGCCCTCTGTGTCGTAGTTGACAGAAACCGCTTTGAAGCGTGGCACAGATAAAGACAGAAAAAAACTGATTTTTGTACATAATGTGTATATATATATATATATATATTTGTATTATATTTATAATAACACTTTTGCCTTATCAGAATGAAATACCATGCTACCTCAATCAAACTTTCACATTATCATAGTGACATCCCATGTATATATTTCCAGCTTTTAAATGGTTTCGTTGTGTATGTTTGTGTTACCTATATGAAAAATAATATCATTTTCAAAATCTGTTTTTACGTTTTTTTGTGATTTTGGGTCCAACATGTTCATATAGTAGAAGATCACTGCTCTAAACAAAGTCAAAAATCCTACATATATTCTCCTGAGAGCTGTGGAATGTGACCCTTCCTCCACACATTCCGATGGCCAATTCGTTTTAAACAAAGAGTTCGCAACACAGGACAGCATAGGCAACATGGGGGGTGGTGGGGGGTGGTGAACGGTCTGGTGAATGTTTGTAAACACAATCCCCAGGATGTGTCCTAATCAAAACAAAAGAGAAAATGCAGATATCATTCTCTCTCTCGACTCGCTGGTATCTCGAGCTGAGCGCTCATTGGTGTTCATACTGCTCACAGGCTGGGCTGCTGTGTATATGTAGTGTATTCATACTGTACCCCTCCTCACTGTTTATTCATCATTCAAACATGTACACCTTCCTTTTTTCCTATGTTTCCAATTGGTTCCCAAATCTGAACATTGACCAGTGGCATAACATCAGCAGCCGGGTAAATGAGAGACTGCGGAGTCCCCGAAAAACAGATCCCGAAATAGCTATGGTGTCTGTTATGTCAGTTATTTTAAATAAAACGTTGAAAACTGAACTTGAAAATTGTTTCCTCTTTTTATTTTATTTATCATTTTCGGGACGGGGAGACGTGTGTGATTATCTAACTAAGTTATATTCATATTCTTGACGGGAAGAGCCGTGCAAATGGGTGGCCATATGCATTTGAAAAGCAATATAAATCACACAGTTATACAATAGGCTATAAAAGCACCATCGATAACCATTACCTTTATCCAATTCAAACTTTGGACGGGAAAAAAGGAAGGTGTACATGGTTGGGCTGTAATGTAGGCCTACTGTATACATACAAAGGCCATTCAAGCTAGAGTTCTTCTGGAAATGTTCACACAGGCCAGAGTCCTGCATCGGGTGACCCACAAAAAAGGTGATTCGCGGGTGGTATTTTTTCAGACGCTTTTTTCCGGGTTCGGTTCTGGGTAAAACAAAGATGATGCGGGTCGGGTCGCGGGTATTGCATAATAAATATATTAAAATAATAATAATTTAGTTTAATGTTTAAATCCTCAGACCTCTCCCCCGCGGGACCGCGCATAATCATAACCTCTGCAGCGCATCAATCTGCTGCTGTGCATTCGAAACGGCTGAGGTGAAGCTCTCTATGGAGAATACAGCATTTTCAATAACCCTTCCTCAAGAGCGAAATCCAACGTCTGGGAGGATTTTGGTGTCATCCTAGATCAGGGGTGGGGAACCTCCGGTCCCCGGGCCGTATACGGCCCCCGAGACCATTTGGTACGGCCATCGAGGTAATTTATAAACACACACAAAAAAGATTTTTCATTTTTTTTTTTAAATCTAGACCGCAAAAAAATTAAACAAGCGAGTACCTGTTTTTCCTGGCCAAGGTCAGGGTCCTTGAACACAACATGAGCCAAACGTGTCATCATGTGGTATATGTCTCGTCTAACAGGGGTGTAGTTCTGACGGGGAGCACCAGAAAGTCGCTCCGGCACTTTCAAAAAGTGCAGTACCCATAAGGAGCCGTACACATGCTGCAGTTTTTGCGTGGCTGTGTCTTTAGTTGCCCAGTGGCGATGTGTTCATCTGTCATACTGATCATACAGTCAATAACTTTGTTCTTATACAGTCAATAACTGTGTTCTTATTAGCATCTGGTTAGCTAGCTATGCTAACGAATACAAGAAGCTTTTTCTACAACCAGTCAGGTAAAGGCACATCTTTATATGATCATTATAGTTGTAAAAAAATAAGTGAATAAAGTAAATAGGTATAAAATACTATATGACAGTACAAAAAAGTAGTTATTAATAAACAAGAATACAGTTTGAAAGGGGAGTGATTTGTAAAATATCCATAGAGAAAAATAAATCTGCTTTCAGTTCTGTTTCATATGGGTGTTGAGATGTATCCATAGATCTCTTCATTTTGCTCTCAAAGTGCACCAGATTGATGCTTTTAACTTCAACATTTAAACGGAACTTGTGCCGACGGGTCGGGTCACGGAACTAATTGGCAATATGTGCGGGTAGCGGGGCGGGTTCGGTATTGCACGTCGCGGGGCGGGAGCGGGTCTTGAAAATCAGACCCGTGCAGCACTCTGCATCAGGCACCTTCAAGTTAAACAATACTACAGTAAACAATTAACACAGTAGGCCTAAATTATACGGATTAAACCACATTTATTTCGTTAAATATAAACGAAATATGATTTTGTTTGAATGATTAAATGTCATCAGGCACCTTGAAGTTAAACAATCAGGTGCACACTTTAATGTGCCGCCGCCTCCTGACACGGCTTGACTCGGTTTAAAGAATGCACAAATGTGTTTAATCGTTTATGTCAGATATGTACTAAGTAGCCTAAATACATTTGTTCCTGCTCAAGATTAGATTCAACTTTATTGTTATTGCACATATTGCAGGTACTGAGACAACGAAATGCAGTTTAGCTTCTAACCAGGTGCAACAAGCAGTAAAGTGAAAAGTAATGTGCACACTACTACAGTAAACAATTAACACAGTAAATTATGTGGATTAAACCACATTTATTTCGTTAAAAAGAAACGAAATATGATTTTGTTTGAATGATTAAATGTAGGGTGAATTGCCCTAATGTGGGACATTTTTGCATTTCAGACTTCGGGAATATATTGCGATATGAAGCCGATACAATAAATCAAAATCCAGTAGGCCTACCATTCCCCAGTAATATTAGACACTAATAATACAGTAAACTATTAACACTGTACATATTATTGTTTGCCCGTGGGATTAGGATGATCGGTAGTGAGAGCCGCTGCATTTTCCTCCGGTCGGATGTGATATAAAAACAAAGCGATTATTTTTGTTGTTGTAAACTCACGTGGATTAAATTTAGTGCATTCATTTCAACTCGCGAACATATGATACATTAAATGAATGTGAGGATGATGATTAAACATCGTTTGTTTGAGTCTGGATGCATTTCCTGATCTAAAAACATAGCGATGGTTTTGTACTTACGCCAACGTGAATTAAACATTATTTTGTTAAATAAAAACATGGTGATGTTTAGTAAATGATTACATGTCTCTTATTTAGCATAGAATATGATCCTATCCGTGACATATGGATCTTAACAAATATCCGCTATATCAGATACCTGTAGATCAGCTGTTTATTTCACATGAGTTCCAGTGTGGCAGCTTTTCACGGCTCCCCCTGGTGGATCCATGATCCATTGCAGCTGGTTTAATTATAATTAAATGTATTTATCATGGGGACGTTTCAAGTCCTGCGGGGGGTTTTCCTTTTCAGCAGGGGCCCACCCCGTGCCGATCACGGACCCGCACGGGTAGGCGTCTGAAACGAAGCGCTACATCTGTACATAGGTTGCGCTAGACGGACAGGATCGTAAAACTTCCGTAAAAATCCAGAATTACCCGTCGGCCTTTACACAACTCTGACGAGGGGGGGGGGGGGAAAGCATACTCGTGATCTGACGAGGGGGGGGGGGGGAAAGCATACTCGTGAACTGTCAATGGGGGGGGGGGGGGGACAGTTCACATGCGCCGTGTTATGCATGGTTGCTGCACCTCACGGGAGCGTGCACAGCGTAAAGCCAGATTTGTACGGCACAGTTAGGTTTGGAAACGGTATAATTTCCTTTTTGGAGGGCATGCATAACACGGCATAACACCTGAGCCTCGCTGCGGGGAAACTTTGGCGCTGTTCCGAGTTCGGAAAATATACTCTGCGCTAGTGAGCAGTTTTTTTTTTACATTCTCGAAAAGGTCGTGGGCTTTGACGTGTCTCCCAAGTTTTGCGTTCTGAAGCACATTGTCATTAAAAAATGTACAGGCAACGCCCACATTTGTCATTCGTTGTGACACTTTAAATATAAGTTCATACTCATCCCCAGAGTATGTCTAAAAAAATAAATAAAAATGTCATCCATCAGTTCATGAGTTATACATTTGTCATGTTTTTGGCGCCCCCTATAGCCCAAAATGAAAATTACTTGTTGTGCCTATTCCCCAATACAGACTGAACCTTACCACCAAACTGTGTTTTTTTGGTACATTGTTGATGAGTTATGAGCATTTCTATCTAATCCCTGCCTTTTTGCGAACACGTTTAGAGTAATGACGGCCACATTTATCGACTGAACATGCTGATTTCCTACGATAATTTGTCTGGCCCTCCAGCGATGCTGTATACTGAGTTTGGTGTTGAAAAACAAACATTTGAAATGTAAGTGAATATTTAACTGTTTTTGAAATTATGCTAATTTAAAAAAAAGTAGGCGGAGCATTGGGGTTCGAATAAGTGTGCACAATTTCAGGTCATTCGGAGTTACGGTGCGACTTTGTACATCTTTCCAAAAATGGAAATGGCCATAGGTGGCGCTAGAGAGCATGCTGGACAATTTGAGCAAATTGAGTCCAGAATATTGTAGTTTTCACCGATTCTGGAATCAGTGCAAAATTATACAACTTTTGAAGCATCCTAAAGACCTCAAAAAAAGGAAACGCCAGCAGAAAAATAAGAAGAATTCCTCCAATAACAATAGGTTCCTCGTACTTCGTGCTAGAATGCTGTTGGGTCCTAGCGCTCCGTGCTCGGGCCCTTATAAACATATTTATATTCATCTATATATAAACAACAGTCCTTGTCATTTCACTATGTGTGTTTCTTTATGTATACCTGTGCTCTCACTAGTGGGAGGGGCGTCCATCTTCACGCCTCGAGGTCAATGAGGCACTTTTACAAGTACACATTGGTATTATACATGTACTGTGGACAATACCCACAGGAGCAAATCTGTGTGAAGTGTCTTGCCCAAGGACACAACGGCCTGACGCAGTGGCGGCAGGAGCGGGTTTCAAACTGGAGTTCCCCAGCACTCCCCCTTGATCGGATTCACAGACCACTGTGCCACCCGTCCTGATAATGGAAGAAAGGATTTGAGAGCCCTCTCAGCCAGAGCGGGATAGCCTTTTTTGACATACAGCCAGTACTGAGGGAGTGAAACAGCATGCAAGTTTCCGGAGCCATGAGGCATCTGAAAAACGGCCAGCCAGTTGATGATTTTCAGAAGAGACGAATTCACTGATCTCCCTTCGCAGTTCAACAACACAACACCGCCCCACGGGAAAGCCAGCGCACGTTGGAGTGGAGCAGTAACCCCTCAAACTTTGCACCTATCTCGTTACACAAAATACGCTTAGCAACAAGTTCCTCGCGATGGAGCATGCAGTGCGTTGCCACTATGTGGGGCCTTCCGCCTGATCAAAGCTGTCACTCCGCTTTTTTTGCCGGTCTTAGCCCCACTGCCCCATCTGAACACACACCCACACAACGAGACTAGTCAAGTCCATTTCAGATGATGTACTCATCTAAAACTTGGAAAATGTCTCTTCCAGTGCTTTGCAAAATATATATTCAAACAAAAATATTTCCTCAACAAAGTTGTCTTCTGATATAAATCTGATTTCTGCGACATTTGCTACATCCGTGCTCTCATCCAGCTGCAGAGCGAAATATTCACTTGCTCCAAAAGCTGAGCAGATACTCAGTTTCACTCTCAATAGCGGCAGCTCGATTCTGATTGGCTTGAAGGGCAGTCGTGTGATTCAAAAACAAAAAATATTAAAAGATTGGCATCAAAGGACACATAGATTGATAGATATGCAGTTATTAATAACATCTAAAAAAAAAATCTCTTTTCCAAGAGTGACCTGGCCAAGAAGGGCAGCATGTACAAAGTTACAACATATAAAACACAGACATGAAAGGCAGACAAATACAGCTGTAAAACACAAATAAAATGGCACATTAGCCAGTCAATATGCGAAGTAAAACAAACTATTAAAATCATTCAAAAACTGGCAACATTTAAAACGATTTCAGGATATACGAGCACTCACATCGACCAATGGTGTCGTGTTCTCTGTCCTTTAGGATGGACCTGAATTCCCCCAAAGTGACTAAATCTGAGAGTTTCAGCTCCTTCTGTACATTGTTCCAAGCTGTGGGGGCAGCATATCTAAAAGCTGTTTTTCCCAGTTTTGTTCTCACTGTAGGAACCAGCATCTGAATAAAATCTTGAGAGCGCAGGCCATATGGACTTTCTTTTTGACACATATATGTGCAAATGTAGGAGGGAACCAACCCAAGCAGAGATTTATAAATAAAACCCAACCAATGGGAAAGTCTGCGAGCAGACAAAGATGGCCAATTAGTAGCAGCATATAAAGTGCAATGGTGTACTCGATATCCACATCCAGTGATACATCGTAAGGCACAATGGTACACAGTATCCAAGCTCTTTAGGCATTGGTCAGAGGCATTCATGTATAGCAGATCACCATAATCTAATACAGGTAAAAACGTTGCAGATATCAGATGTTTCCTTGTCTGAAAACAGAAACAGGATTTATTCCTGTAAAAGAAACCTAATTTTATTTTTAGCTTTTAAACAACATTTTCCGTGTGTAACTTGAAAGACAAGTTCTGTTCAATAAGAAATCCCAGATATTTGTAAGTAGTGACCCTCTCAATGTAAGTCCCTTGTGCAGTACAAATATTGGGTAGAATAGATGGTGACTTTTTGCCATTCGAAAATATCATTATTTTGGATTTTTCAGCATTTAATACCAACTTTAGTTGATATAAATGGGTTTAAATGACATCAAAGGCAGACTGGAGGAAATCTAGACTTTGCTCTATAGAAGCGGAGGAACAATAAATAACAGTGTCATCTGCATACAAATGGTAAGAAGCATTTTCTAAATTATTACATAGATTATTTACATATATGGTAAAAATAATGGGTCCTAATATGGAACCTTGTGGCACACCCTTTGCTATCGGGAGGAAGGAAGAAAAGGACCCAGAAAATTGGACGCATTGGGTTCTCGCTGATAAATAATTTAAAAACCAACCTACAGTATGCCTAGATAAGCAGATACTGTGAAGTCTTTACGTCAGGATGATATGATCAACTGTGTCAAATGCCTTTGACAAATCAATAAATAGAGCTGCACAATACTTGTTACAGTCTAATGCCTCAATTATGTTGTTCACCACTTTAATAGCAGCAGTTGTTGTGCTGTGTTGTTTTCTAAAACCGGATTGGTGTTCTGACAAAATATCATTTGTGTCCAAGTATAATTTAAGTTGTTCACTGAGAAGCTTTTCGAGGACCTTCGCTACAACACATAATTTTGAAATTGGGCTATAATTATTAACAGATGAGGGATCCCCTCCTTTCAGTAAAGGAAGAACATATGCAGATTTCCATATGTTAGGAATCTCATTGTTGGAAAGAGTTAAATTAAAAAGATAAGTAAGCGGCTCAGCTATAAAGTCGGCTGCCAATTTAAGAAAATTAGGAGGAAGTTTGTCCGGACCTGCCGATTTGTGTGGATCCAGATTCTGCAATGCTTTATGGACCTCTATCACCTCGATAAAAGTAAAATTGAATGGCTGAGCCATGTGATGGGATGAAGGTGGTGAGGAATCAATGTTCTGTCCAGGGCCCGAATGTAGGGACTCAAACAAAGAACCAGATGAAATAAAATGTTACTAGTAGTATTAGAAATGTAGTACTCAGATTTAGCCTTTTTAACTAGGAAGGTGAATTGATTTCGGAGCTGTCTAAAAACAATCCAGTCCACTTGGGATTTCGATTTTCTGGCCCTCCACCAGGCAATATCCCTTTCTTTTAGAATGCTGGCCAGTTGAGGACTAAACCAGGGATTTGTTTTAGCCCTTTCACCCTAAATTTGCGGAAATGAGCATGTTTGTTTATAATTCTAGTAAAAGCCTCATGAAAATAATCCCATGCCAGTTCAACATCACTAATGAGAGAGATCTTGTTCCAATCAAAATCCCACAGGTCATGAAAAAATGCTTGCTCGCAAAAATGTTTAAAGTCACGTTTAAAAACTATTTGTGGTCTTGTTTTTGGAAGCTTAGCTTGCCTGATTGTAGCTATAGCGCAATGGTCACTCATATCATTTACAAAAATACCAATATCCAAAAACTTATGAGGCGCATTTGTTAAAAATAAGTCGATAAGAGACGATTTATCTTGGTGTTTAAGATTAGGACGAGTTGGGCTATTGATAAATTGCGTAAGATTAAAAGAGTCACAGGTTGATTTAAAACTATCGGAGACAGAGGACAACCAGTCCCAATTAAAGTCTCCAGCAATTAAAATCTCATTAAAATCCAAGCAAGATAACTGATGACTCAATGATGATAAAGCCTCAATGCTTGCTGAAGGGGGTCTATAGCACCCTACAACAGTGATGAACTGACCCTTAAGAAGTTCAAATTTCAGCGCAAGTAGTTCAAATTGTCTGCTAAGAGACACAGATGATTGGATGGTAGCATGAAATTTTGTTTTTACATAAATTGCAACACCACCACCTTTTCTGGGACGGTCACAACGAAACACACACAAAAAAAAACCTCCTCTCGGCGTCAGGTAGAAGGTGAGCAGCCGGCGTGTTGTTTTCCTCCTCTCGGCGTCCGGTAGAAGGTGAGCAGCCGCTCTCAGCGATCGATAAACGCAATGAAAAAATGTCCTCTTGTGTTACTCCAAAAAGGCTAGTTTTTGACTATTTGTAGAGGCTAAACCAACGCTTTAAGCCTCTGAGGATACGCTTGGTTCATCAGATTGCAAGGGTTCATGGAGGTTGTTTGTGTCAAGATGGGACTGAAGCTGTGCAGCAACCACCCTCTCAAGGGTCTTGGAAATGAAGGGTAGGTTGGAGATGGGCCTGTAGTGGTTTAGATCGGCTGGGTCAGTACCGGTTTTTTTGAGGATGGGAGTGATTGCAGCCAGTTTGAGGGAGGTGGGTACAATTCCAGAGGTGAGGGAGGAGTTAATTGTGTCAGTGATCATGGGTGATATGGCTGGTAGGCAAGCCTTGACCAGGGTGGTGGGAAGAGGATCAAGCTGACAGGTGGTGGTTTTAGCTTTACGGATGAGCTCTGAGATGGTGTATTCCGATGCTGGGGTGAAGATGGAGAGGGAGCTGATGAGTGATGGACCAGTGGTAGCCATCCAGGGTGGATCACTTGAGGAAGTGCATGTTGAGGCCAGCTCTAGGTGAATGGTGTTAATTTTGGAGTGAAAAAATTGCAGAAAGTGCTCGTTACCGTGAGACAGAGTGCTCCATATGAGCAGTTTAAAAATCCACATGATGAGTTAAAAACAAAGTAATCCAGCAGTTTGATGATCGAAATGGTTTAAGTGAAGCGACAAACCTGCACTGCTGAGGCAGACGAGTAGTCGTGTTGGTTGTAGCCGCAGGTTTTCTCTCGAGGCGGAGAAACCAGACGTATGGCGCTGGGGACGAGTGACAGGTTAGCCGGTAGTAGCTAACCTGTGTGGGGCGGCCTTCGTGTTGGCAGCAATCCACAGGGGGATATTTGCACCCAGGAGAGCTGGCAGAATGGCAGCGGACAGATCCGAACAGGTCTGCTTTGCAGGGCACCACATCAGGCTATCAGGTGAAATAGAGCACAGCCCAAGTAGTCCAGTACGGTGAGCCGTGTACCGGCGCGGCTAGCTTCAAGCTACCGAGTGACAGCACAGCTTTACACACTAGCGCGTGTAAAGATTGTTAAACGGCTAATTTAAATCGTCACAATCTTAGATGGGACAGACGGGTTTGTAGCTGACGGATTTGGAGTACAGTTGCACAAGACAACATTCAACAGAAACAGCACCAAACAATCGACAGACAACGGAGGAGGCGCGGCAGCAACTTGCCAGCGGTCCCTCACTTCCGGAAAAAGCAATTAATATTATGATTAATATTATAACTTTAGCATTAAGAAAGCTTAATTAAATATCTGCCACAACATAAGTAACCGGATCAAAGTAACAGTACAGTCCGCGGCATATCACATCATAACGTATCATATATTTCCTTATCTGAGTCAGCTTCTTGAGCCGTATCTGGCCGTGCAACACTCAGTGTCAAATACTGTATGCAGAAGTATTATTTTAAGACACATTAAGTTGACGAAAACAACATGGTCAAATGTAATTCTACGGGGCAGTGATATCATAAACCTGTTAATGTACGCATTCAAACACTTTTTCTGTTACCAGCTGTATTCACCTTGCAGGCAGGGGCGGACTGGCCATCAGGATGAATCCCGATGGTCCGGTAGCCCGGTACCGAAGTGGGTGGTCGGACCACTCGAGGCGGCCCACTTCGGTACAGGTGAAATTGTAATCAGCTTAATGCTTGGCCCATGTATACGAGTGAACGTGGATCGCTTTATTTAGTGATCGGATACGATCGGAAAAACATTCCATGTAAACGGGGCTATTGCTAGGTTGTCAAACTTGTCAATCAGTAAAAAAAGAAAGGGTGGGGCTGAAAAAGCCAGAATGAAAAAACGAAAATTGCTACAGGAAGATGCTGGAAAATGTTCGAAAATCACAGAGCTGTTTAGTAGAAGCGCTCCCGCTCCCAGTAATAAGGAGGAGAATGAGAAGGAAGATGATGAACCACAGACCCGACATATAATGGCAGCAGATGCAGTGTGCAGGGCTGTGTTAATTTATGTTACTGTTAGCAATAGCATTAGTTGAGAGAGAAAACTGTCATGAAAAAAGTTTAGCAATGTTACGACTAGTATAATATGCCCAGGCTGTGATTGACAACCTGGACAGCCAGTCAGAAGCTAGAATGCCAACCTAGAGAGCCAATCAGAACCTAGAACGGGCTGCAGGGCTGGCCAGACTATTATATTGTTCATAAAGTTAGATGCATTAGGATAGAGTCATATGCTCATGATATTCCAAGTTCAATTATATAATATTATCAATTTAAATAATTATATTAAATAATATTAATATTCAATAATAAGGACACAGAGATGTGTGGCCAATTCACTATTGCATTCATTTTAGTGATTGACATTATTGTGCATGATATTGATATAATATTGGTAATTTAATTAATTGCTGATGTTCTTCTTATGCAGTTGACCCTGAGGAAAGTGAGAAAGCTGCAGGGTCCAGTACAGTTCATCAGGTCCATCTCTTTTATGTTATGGCTTGACTCTGGGGAATCCAGCCATAACAGTATACAGTATATGAGCATAATAGATGTATAATGTATCTGTAGGCTACAAGGGTGGCCTGCATGCGTTGGCGGCGGCCCGGTGCGTCTGAACGTCCCGGGCTGAATTTGTGTCCCAGTCCGCCCCTGCTTGCAGGTGCAGCTATGTGGCTTTTATCCTGGATATCGTTTAGCGAGAGCGCGTATGTTTTGGATTAGGCCAACCGGTTAACTCAAACATATCCAGGTTAGGTTGAACCAGCTTCGTAGTACAGGCCTCAGGTTTACTAATCTACCCGCACAATTTCTCTCTGGTGTTGGAATGTCTCGCTATGTTAGTTACATTCTTAAAAAACAAAACACCATTTAATTTCGGGTTAAAATAATAACTTGGATTTCTATAGTGCCTTTCATGATACCCAAGGTCGCTTTACAAGGAAGAACAGGAGTATAAACAAACATAACAAAAAGGCAGTCAGACGAACAGTTAGACAGACTAAACAACAAATAGATTAGGGGTCAAAGTCCTTGGCAGACAGATGGGACTTGAGGGCCCTTTTGAAGGCGTCAAGAGTGGGGATGTTGTGGATCTCCGCAGGGAGAGTTTTCCAGAGAGTGGGGGCTGCCATACTGAAGGCTCTATCCCCGAAGGTTCACAGGTTCCGGGGTGGGACATGTGAGAAAAACAGCGAGCCAGCTAGCACCATTAGCCTGGGAGAAACCGGACCTTGAACCTCAGCAGCGGTGATGGAAAACACCCCAGTTGAGATGGCAGGACTGAGGGAGGGTTCGTGGATAGTCCTGGGAGCGGGGCAGAGAGGAGCCCAGTCGGGGTATTCCAGAGCGGGGATTCCACGGATAGCAGAGCACGACGGTGAGCTCGTTTTGCTAATGGCAGGACGGCAGAGGCTAGGAGCTAAACAGCAGCCAAACATAATCGGCTGAGCAAGGGAGACTGCAGAAACACAAAACCAGAGCCGAACAATCTTTTCGCTGTGTATGTGAAAAAGATTTGACGGCAGGGATTGATGGACACGAGGAATAAGCGTTGGCAAATGTGTTGTTGCAACTGCGTTACTGGGCATTGTAACGGGTAATATATTACCCATATTTCATTATTAATGCGTTACATTACTTCGTTATAGAATAAAGTAATATATTACTGTAACTCCGTTAATTTCGTAACGCGTTTGTTGTACACCCAACACTGGTTATACCCTAGTAATTAATGCTGCAAAGCTGGGTATTTTGAGCTTGGCGCAGAGGCTAACAACAGCTAGCTCTAACCCCATCGAATAGGACGTATATTTACCTTCTTTCTCCTACCGAATTGTCGTTGATGATGATGATGATTGTAAAGAAGTATTGAATGTAACATGTAACGACTGTAAAGTCGTTCCATTTAGTTTTGACGGAGCAAAACGAGTAGCGCTTCAATAAAATCGACCATTGTTGTTGTTGTCGATGTGGGGTGTTTCCGCGCGGTTTGGCTTTATGAAGCAGGCACGCAAACGGTTACGTCATGACGCAAAACCATGATGCAATGACGCTGCACGGAAAAGCTCTAGCACGGAGCTAGAATGGGAAAGGGGTATATCAGGCACTAAAAATGGGGGTAAAAGTTATCGGAACTAAGTACACTTTTTGGTATCAACGCAAAATTCCAGGCACTAACGAAACTAAACGGGGAAAAGTACAGGTAAAAGTACTCCGGTGTGAACGGATTTGAAAGATGCACTGGTATTTCCATGGTAACACCATTTTTAAAGGTTCCAATTCAAGTTTTATTTTGATTTGTCTTTGTTGTTGTATTTGTGTCATCTGTTCCCTCTAGCTTAAATAGAGGGTTGTGCTATGTATGCTACTTTGATGTATTGTATGCAAAATCCACCATTGTCCTGAAGTATACTTTTATCTGCAATACGGTCTGTGTTTTTTTCTTCTTCAAAAAACTGGAAAATTAAAATAAAGTTACAAAAAAAAGGTTCCAATTCAAACAGTGTTTTAAAAATAAGCAGCAAAAACATAAACTACTCCTCACAATACATATATTATATAATATTGTCTGAATCTTAACGGCAATACTGCACATTGAGCAAACTATAAACTAATGAATTTCCTTAAATGCGGATCATATACAAGATTATTAACGACATTTAGTTGTAGTGCAAGAGCAACACACATGCCTTAAATGTGAGAAAATGAGTTAGACATTTCACTGATTTGAGAAGTTTAATTTGAGGATTAAGCAGACTGTGAAAAACTGATTACATTGAAATGACACACATTGTTTTACAAAAACAGGTACGACAGAATGCATAGGCCGAGCCACACGCACAGACGGCTCATCGAAGACAACACGGAGAGAAAGAAGGGCGTCAGGAAAAGGCAACGATTTCTTTTAAAAAGATAAAAACAACACTGTTTGCTGCTATTCTTCTGAACGCATACATACTCCCATTGTCTCATTTACACGACAAGACACGACCGAATGATATACGATTGTCATTTGAGCAAACACACATGGAACACACACACACTTACTGGCACACAATGCAAACAGGTGCAAAATAAATCATGAGATGCAGGTAACGATGCATCAGAAACACACACACACTAATACAAGTGAAAGAGATTTAGCCAAACAGGTAATGGGCATTCAATATTTTTGAGAATGAGAGCGAATTTACCATTTAACCTGATGAGTCAGTGTGCAAAAAATTACACGCCCCACCGTCCGGGACCTGTTATTTACAATATCGGACAAGTAGATCTTTCAATTGACTTGTCCGGCGGACAAGTGACGTTTTTCGCCCTCATTTATTAACAAATTATTGATACATTCAGTTTACAAAAGGCAGAACTCATTCGCAAATTGTACGTGTCCGCCATTGTTCGTTTAGAAGTGTTAGTTTCGGTTCTGCTTGCCGCTTTCTGTACAGGGGGCGGGAAGTGTAGCACAGTGGCAGGGTTGGGAAGCAAAACTTGGTTCAAATAACAATTTGTAGGATTTTGACCCTCCATTTAACATTAGACGTTTCTCTTCTTCTACACCGGGATAACACAAACACGCTGAATTTGAGACGTCATTTTTGGACTTTCATTGCCACAAATAATAATAATGAAGCTATTTCGTGTAGAGCTGTAAATACACGTCGACTCCTGCGTTATGAGGCGGGAGTATGAGATTATTTCAGATGCTGACGACCTGTAATCACAGAACCAGTGTACGACTCTACCAAATCTTCACACGAGGCACGTCTCCCGCTCTCTGTCTGCCCTCAACAAGCCTTAGGCACAGGTTTCTCCTTCGCCAACTTGAGAGCCACCTGTCAGGTACTTTAACTCAGTCTCCAGTCTTCTACTCTCTGATGACCGCAGGGGAACACTGCACAATACTAATGTTTAAAAGAACTGAATTGCTGCTAGAAGGGGTGGTGTTAAATCCGCTAGGTAGTAAGGATTGGAATTACTTCTTTTTATATTATTAGTATTGTTAGAAGCAGAACAAGCTGTCTTCCAGAAGCACGACTGAAGGGAGAACAGAATGGAATCAAAATAAAACAATTGGACAACCATTTCTTTAGATAAGCCCCCGAACCAATGAGGACCGCCTGGATCCTCCTCCTCGTGACAGACCCTTTGGTTAGTATTTTGACCCCCCGCCCTGTGTCAGTGGTAAAGATCACCGTCTCTGTCCTCTTCAGGCGGGGGTGCAGTCAGCTTTCGTCTCCGATCAGGGGCAGGGTTATGAGTACTAGGTATGGGTGGGGGAGAGGCTTTAACCGTTCAGGAGGTAGACCACCAGCTCGTAGGTGGAGATGACGATGGCCGTGTTGGGGATCTGCAGACCTGGCATCCAGGATTTTGGCCCGCCCATCCAGGATTTGGGCCCGCTGTCCTAATATTTATTTTTGTTTTAAACTATGTTGAAAGATTAGTTTAATATCTTTTTTTTTATTTTGCTATGAAATTCAAAATGAAATTCTGAATGAAAGGCTGCGCAAGAGACTGGTTTTTCGCTGGGTTGAGTCGTTTGGGTTTTTGAGTGAGATGCGGCACAGCAGCCTGTCAGTTTACTCTGGCTAGGTTAGTTTTGGCTATTATAATTTATATTTATCTGCAACAATGGATATCAGGAAGTGGTTCATGAAAGGAATATGGCAACTCAGCGCCAGATGCAGGCACATTAGAAGACATCAGTTACGTTACCAACGAGCTAGCAAGCCAGCCAGGGAGAACGGAGGCTGGCTATCAATTATATTTTGAAGAGAAATTGACTCAAGCCGGCTCTCTCACAAACTCCTGCTCTGTGCGCAAGCAGACCGTGGCACACGCTCTCTGCCTCGCTCAATCTCTCTCTCTCTCTCCCTTTCTCTCCATTGCTCAACCTCACTCCACCCCGTCAACAGCCTTATGGCAACCTAAAACCCCTCTGTTTCCGTAACAACAATTCTCGAGCGTCTAACAGCACCCCCCCCGTTGACAATTCAGATTTCTCGGGAAATGTAAGTTTCTGGCCCGCCTTGGTAAATCAAATGCCCACCCAGAGACGTATGTCTGCCGCCGGGTCTGGGGATCTGTCGCACCAGGTGGGTGGTGAGGCCGCGGTACAGAGTGCGGTACCCCTGCTCTCTGGGCACTGTTCTTAAAGTCTAGAAGAAGGAGTTATACTTGGTGCCCTCCTCCCATAGGCGGGTGCGGATCACTTCTGCAAGAAGAAGAAAGGGAGCGGTTAAAGGAGAAGAACTAATAAATCAGCCACTATGGGATAACTTCTGGCATAGAATGCCATGTCCACAGTATCAAATGCGTTGGATAAGTCTATAAAAAGGGCAGCACAGTAGCTCTTTGCGTCCAAGCCTTCAATAATGTAATTCACTACTTTCAAAGCAGCCGTTACTGTACTGTGCTGCTTTCTAAAGCCTTACTGGTGAGGAGATAGAATGTTGTTCAAGCTTAAATATTCTTTGATTTGATCATTCACCAGCCTTTCAAGTTCTTTAGCTAAAATGGAGAGTTTGGAAATGGGGCTGTAATTATTCATCAGCATGGGATCACCACCTTTCAATAAGGGGAGAACATTTGCAGTTTTCCAAACATCTGGAATGACATTGTTTGTTATAGAAAGATTAAAAACATGACGCACTGGTTGGGCTATAATATCTGCAGCTAGACGTAAGAAACAAGGGGGGAGATTGTCTGGACCTGCTGATTTATTGGGGTCTAGGCCCTTTGGAGCCTAACCCCCAGTTTCCACCAGGTCCGTCTACGCCGCGTTACGGCTGCACCGCGGCGGTCGTATGGATCGCGGCCACTCTAGTCAATGGATGCTATTCCACCAGACGCTCTGCGTTACGGCTCAGACGCGTCCCAGAAGCGGCTCGGTGCAGCGCTTCTCTAAAATTAGGATGAATCCTATGTTTGCCGCGGCGCAGCCGTAACGTAAAGGGCGGGCAGGCAGCCCCCCCTCGCAGGAAGTGGAAAGGTGAGCATCCGGGCCAGGCCCATCCCCCACATATACTAATTTAGCTGACCCCCTCCTTCATCACAACACCTCCACTACGATACGCACAATGGACGACGAGGTTTTCATCATGGAAGTGGAAAAACACACTATTTGATATGATGTAACCAATGCTTACTACAAGGACAACATCAGAAAGGACAAGGCCTGGTTTTAGTTGCTGCAGTTTGTGGAGTGGAAGGTAACAACTACATATTAGGAAATGTATAACAACAATAAACACAATTTAAACAAGACACAAAAATAAAACATATAACTACGTAGCCTACTTACTTTCTTGTATAAGTACAAATGTCCAGGATGCCGAATCAATAACAAAACTGCGAGCCTGCACGCACGACGCTACGCTTCTGGGACGCGTCCGGTGGGTTATGGCGTTAGAGGAGGTCGGACCAAAACCGCGACACGGCCGTGACGCGGCGCAGCACGGCGCAGACGGACCCAGTGGAAACTGGGGGTTACAAACCTCCCCAACAGAGAAAAGGTCGAAGGAGGATGTCTGGCTACTGGAAAAAGTTATGTAACATCTAATGTAAACATGAATGGACCCTGTGGAACCTGTGGAACCTCTTTTGCGGCTTTCACACCAGCGCTTTTCAGTTTCTAGCTCCGAGCGGGAGCTTTTCTGGTTCAGCTCCGGTTTCCCTTTTCAGCTCCCGCTCTGTGCACACCGCCCACTGGCGCCCCAGAGCTGCCCTTGCTGCGTCATGACGTCACCGTTTACATCGCTGATCGCTCACAACAACAACAACAACAACTGCGTCGGGTCGATGATCGTGTTGCTTTTAATCACACGAAGCCAGAATAAATTGAATAACGACTTCTCCAACCTTACACTTTGCTCCAGAGTGCCGTGGTTCATTGTTTATTAATGTGTTTCTGCAGCATTTACCGACCGCTGCAGTGCTGCTCTTCCACGGGAGTTTATTCTCCCGTTAGCTCCCGGTTAGCTCACACTGCAGCGGCCGCTCTAAAGTATTCACTGTCCGACTCACACAAGCAGCTGATGCATATCCCCAGTTCCCTTAGCCTAAGTGAATGTGTGTCAGTCTGAATTGACACTGTTTGGTATCACAACACTGTTATGAAAGTTTCTCTGGTATAAAACGGGTGATGTTAGCATAGCAACCGAAGCTAAACTGACTACTTGCATCCGATAGCTGCAATAATACAAAACAACACGTCTGCCTCTCTCCACAATGATCGATAACAGTGAACGGATGGTCAAAGTAAGGCACAAATAAACAGAATCACACGAAGCCTGGTTAGTGTTGCCTGACTTTATAAAGTGTGTTTATAGGCACTACTGCTTGTAGGCAGGCATAGCAGTCGACCCATGGGAGGTGGGTTTAGTTTCCTGCACGCCTCGACGTAAGAGAGACGTAAGCGACGTCACCTCTTAGCTCCAAAGCTCTTGCCTCTGGACCGACAATTTTTTGGAGCTGGAAATGAAGCGGATTCCGGAGCTAAGAGCCGGCGCAGCTCCGGTGTGAACTGGAAAACCCGGCGCTTTTCAGGCTCTAGCTCCGAGCCGGAGCTGAAAAGGCGCTGGTGTGAAAGGGGCATTTCTGATGGTAAAATGGCCTGAATGAGTACAGTCAGCAACGGTAATAGTTTATGGTTCAAAGCGACGCTCTATCCAGCTTATATGAGACTAAGGTCTCTATGCACACTTTTAGAAATCAGTAGGCTTTAGCTTGTTGTTAAATTACCACATTTGTATAATATTATCAAATGTAAGTGACTGTTGTGCCTTGTTCTTTAGTGAGCTTTGTGTGTGTGTTTGCTGTGGAAAAAAATACAAGTTGACAACTTCAGTGAATCATTTGAATATTATTGAGAACATTTGAACAACTTTTTAAATCCACAAAACATCTTTTAACAGCAAGTTGTGTCAAACAGTCCACCTCACTCTTTCTGAACAGTCTCAGTGCACTAGTGAAGGTGTTCTCCCATGTGGTCTGGTTTTCTGAAACTCTTCTCACGGGGAGCACAGACGTCAGGTTTTTCTCCAGTGTGGGTAGGCTGGTGGAGCTTCACACTGTATGAGTCACTGAACTCTTTCTTCCACTGGTCAAAGGAGTGGATTCGCTGGTGGCGCTTCAATGAGCGTGAGTCCTTGAAACTTTTCTCACACTGGTCACAGGAGTAGGGTTTTTCTCCAGTGTGGGTTCGCTGATGGACCTTCAAATAGACTGACTGGTTAAAGCTCTTCTCACACTGGTCACAAGTGAAAGGTTTTTCTCCAGTGTGGGTTCGCTGGTGGACCTTAAAATGGCTTGAGTATCTAAAGCTCTTCTCACACTGGTCACAGGTGAAAGGCTTTTCTCCAGTGTGGATTATCTGGTGGTGCTTCAATGAGCGTGAGTCCTTGAAACTTTTCTCACACTGGTCACAGGAGTAGGGTTTTTCTCCCGTGTGGATTCTCTGGTGAATCTTCAAATAGCCTGACCGGCTAAAGCTCTTCCCACACTGGTCACAGGTGAAAGGATATTCTCCAGTGTGGGTCCGCTTGTGAATCTTCAAATTGCCTGACCGGCTAAAGCTCTTCTCACACTGGTCACAGGTGAAAGGTTTTTCTCCAGTGTGGGTATGTTTGTGAATTTTCAAATTGCCTGAAGTCAAGAAACTCTTCTCACACTGGTCACAGGTGAAAGGCTTTTCTCCAGTGTGGATTATCTGGTGGTGCTTCAATGAGCGTGAGTCCATGAAACTTTTCTCACACTGGTCACAGGAGTAGGGTTTTTCTCCCGTGTGGATTCTCTGGTGAATCTTCAAATAGCCTGACCGGCTAAAGCTCTTCCCACACTGGTCACAGGTGAAAGGATTTTCTCCAGTGTGGGTTCGCTTGTGAATCTTCAAATGGCCTGACTGCCTAAATCTCTTCTCACACTGGTCACAGGAGTAGGGTTTTTCTCCAGTGTGGATTCTCTGGTGAATCTTCAAATAGCCTGACCCGCTAAAACTCTTCTCACACTGGTCACAGGTGAAAGGTTTTTCTCCAGTGTGGGTTCGCTGGTGAATCTTCAAATCGCCTGACCCGCTAAAGCTCTTCTCACACTGGTCACAAGTGAAAGGTTTTTCTCCAGTGTGGGTTCGCTGGTGGACCTTAAAATGGCTTGAGTAGCTAAAGCTCTTCTCACACTGGTTGCAGGAGTAGGGTTTTTCTCCAGTGTGGGTTCGCAGGTGAACCTTCAAATCGGCTGACTGGATAAAGCTCTTCTCACACTGGTCACAGGTGAAAGGTTTTTCTCCAGTGTGGGTTCGCTGGTGGATCGTCAAATTCCCTGAACCCCAAAAACTCTTCTCACACTGGTCACAGGTGTGTGGTTTTCCTATCTTGGCTGTGGACTGATGTTGATCCAGCTGTTCTCCGATGATACTCTTCTCCCCCTCATCAAAAAGTCTATCTGGGTTTTTGCAGGTCTCTTCCTATAAAACAAAACAACAAATCAACAGAGTAGTATTAGAGCAGGGGTTCCCAAACTTTGCCATGCCAAGGACCCCCATATAGCATTATCCTCTGGCGGGGACCCCCCTGTTGCCATTTTTTTGAATTACTTTATGATGGAAATATGACAAATTAATCATACATCTTAATACATTTTCTTAATATATATTTGTATTAATAATTAGTTATTCTTCTAAACATTTTTTGTATTTATCTTTTGTTTGTCATTCCTTACATTCATTGTGTCTTCTGTTATACACATTCTTAACACAATATTAAATAGTAATATCAACAGTAAACATATTTTTAAAGCATTTTTAAAGTGATTTCTTTCTTTATAATATTATATAATTTTGAACAGTAACATGAACAAATAACATATATTTGTTAGCATTTTTTAAAGCTATTTATACCTTTTTAATATTATATATAATATTCAACAGTAATATTAACAATTAAAACTGCGGTCGCCCATGTGTGCACAGTGATGAGCGGGCCCTCGCGTCCGTGCGCCTGTTGGGGAGGGCAGCCGGTCGTCCCGGCGTCAAGCAGACGCGCGCGAGTCCTCGGAAATGAGCCGTTTGTTATTTCTCTAATTTTCGCGTCCCAGACTCCCAGGTCCTCCGGCAGCGACCCGGAAATGGATGTCGGCGCGCCGTCTCGAAGGAAAACAAATTTCTCTAAAGGTTCGTCGAGGATCGATTTTCGAGGAGGCTGTCTTGAGGTGCCGTAACCGAGGATACACTGATTTAGAGGAGAGAGGAGTCTCTCTGGAGGAGCTATAACCGAGGGTACACTGATGTATTCTCCGGAGACTATTTAAGCCAACAGTTATAATATATGTAACAGGCCTACATTTCAAACAGATATCTACAAATAAACAGTAGATATTTGTCATGAAACCATATAGTGCTTCACATAATAAAATATACAAGGGCTGTAGCCTGATATTTAGTATATGCTTTAGGAGCTGTTTGTGTTTGTTGTACAATGTGTAGGTGTGGTTTTGTGTGTGTGTGTGTGTGTGTGTGTGTGTGTGTGTGTGTGTGTGTGTGTGTGTGTGTGTGTGTGTGTGTGTGTGTGTGTGTGTGAGAGTTGATGTGGCAGGCAGACAGGCAGGTGTCAGTTGGTTATCTGACATAAATGGTCAAAAATGGTACATTCTCCGTTAGCCTACGAGCTCCCCGTTTGAGCGAAGGACTGTTCCTTCTTAATGTAGCATGACATTGGATATGCGCTTAACTTGTCCTGGATTGGAATTTTTACGAACATTTCCCTAGGAGGAGTTTGCAAAAATGTGCTTAAAATGGATGAAAAACGCACATTTTTCAAAATGGCCGAGTTTTTGGGGGGCGGGGCTAATGGAAGGCAATTTGAAATATGTCCGCAATGATAAGAGCAATGTGTATACAGTGTTTCGTGAATATCGGAATAACTATATCCGAGTAGTTTGGAGTAATTTGCGACATGTAAATCGTTATGAAAAACGCACATTTTTCTTGGGTTCAAGGAGATTATATGTAGAGCAGGTCCACCCGAATACGTGTGTAACATTTCAGGTCATTCGGAGTTACGGTGCGACTTTGTACATCTTTCCAAAAAATGGAAATGGCCATAGGTGGCACTAGAGAGCATGCTGGACAATTTGAACAAATTGAGTCCAGAATATTGTAGTTTTCACCGATTCTGGAATCAGTGCAAAATTATACAACGTTTGAAGCATCAAAACAGGAAACACCACCAGAAAAATTAGAAGAATTCCTCCAATAACAATAGGTTCCTCATACTTCGTGCTAGGACGCCGTTGGGTCCTAGCGTTCCGTGCTCGGGCCCTAATAAACATATATATATAAACAACAGTCCTTGTCATTTCACTATGTGTGTTTCTTTATTAGTGCTGGGGGGAAACGATTATTTCGAAAACGATTAATCAAAATCAAAAGACGTGTTCAATGGCATTAAAATGAGAAAAAACGCGGCTGAATCGGTTAATCCATAGGTTTTTAACGTCTATGTATAAAAAAATGATTGAATTTATAATCCATAATTCCATTTTTATGTAAAAATCGGAGAGCAAATGCTAGCTGCTAATGGTAGCCACCACAGCTAGCTGCCGCTTTAAATGTTCCAACATAGCCGTTGTGCTTGTGTGATATGCCAACTCCATTTGGCAAAGACTGCAAATGACAATATCTTTGTGTTTTGGACTAACTTTAAAATATTCCCATGCTTTTGAAGACCTAGGGCGAGATGTTTTCGTTTGAGGGCTTCGTGCGCAATCCTGTGAGGAGGTGGTAGCCGTTTCAGTCTCCATTGTGTTTGAAGTGCGATTGCGAACTGCTTGTTGCTTTGTTTACACACCCACGTGTGTGTAGCGACGCGTCGACGCGGAAATATGTCGTCGACGATATTTTGAAGTCGACGCGTCGCTCCAGCACTATTCTTTATGTATACCTGTTCCCTCACTAGTGGGAGGGGTGGGCTTGGTGGCTCCTACACAGTTTATCAATCCTAGGTTTTAGGTTTGTCATTGTCCACTTGCAAACGTCCTCTGCGCTTTGTTTTCAATACCTTCAATGTAGAAAAGCCAGACTCGCTGAGGTATGTGGTGGCAAATGGAAGAAAGGATTTGAGAGCCCTCTCAGCCAGAGCGGGATAGCCTTTTTTGACATACAACCAGTACTGAGGGAGTGAAACAGTATGCAAGTTTCCGGAGCCATGAGGCATCTGAAAAACGGCCAGCCAGTTGATGATTTTCAGAAGAGAGGAATTCACTGATCTCCCTTCGCAGTTCAAAAACACAATTCAGCACCGCCCCACGGGAAAGCCAGCGCACGTTGGAGTGGAGCAGTAACCCCTCAAACTTTGCGCCCATCTCTTTACACAAAATACGCTAAGCAACAAGTTCCTCGCGATGGAGCATGCAGTGCGTTGCCACTATGTGGGGCCTTCCGCCTGATCAAAGCTGTCACTCCGCTTTTTTTGCCGGTCTTAGCCCCACCTGAACACACACCCACACAACGAGACCAGTCAAGTCCATTTCAGATGATGTACTCATCTAAAACTTGGAAAATGTCTCTTCCAGTGCTTTGCAAAATATATATTCAAACAAAAATATTTCCTCAACAAAGTTGTCTTCTGATATAAATCTGATGTATGCAAGCAATTCTGCGACATTTGCTACATCCGTGCTCTCATCCAGCTGCAGAGCGAAATATTCACTTGCTCCAAAAGCTGAGCAGATACTCAATTTCACTCTCAATAGCAGCAGCTTGATTCTGATTGGCTTGAAGGGCAGTCGTGTGATTCAAAAACTAAAAATATTAAAAGATTGGCATCAAAAGGACACATAGATTGATAGATATGCAGTTATTAATAACATCTAAAAAGAAAAAAGAAACATGTTACTTTAAAAAAAAGAAAAAATCCCCCTTTCCCTCAAACTTTGCGTGGCCCCCCGGGGGGTCGGGCCCCCACTTTGAAAAACACCGTATTAGAGGACACATGAATGTCTTGATGAAAGTTAAAAATGAACGTCACAAAAGTAAAGTAAGGTTTTTAATGAAACCCGAGAATGCATTCTGACTCGTTGTAGCCTCAAATACCGCTGAATAAAGGAAGAAGTATAAATAAATACCTATTAACTTGATACAACTTCTGCACAAAGACGCACTGATTGGTTGATTGATTCAAAATGATTTGTTGTTATTTTTAAATGAATACAAAGGGGTTGGCTCTCACGGACAAAATGTTTTTAAATATTATTCAAAACATGCAAAATCTAAATGTGTTTTTTTCAACCAATATCATGATGGAATATTGCATACTTGATCTGTTATAAGGTTAGAGTTATGTATAGCTAAATACAAAAAACTAAAAGGGTTGAAGCACACAAACTTGTTTCATTGTTTTATAAATTAGTTATAGTATCCAGGTATCACTCGCTATTAAAATATCTACACCGTGAATTTGAAAATAATTAACATTAAATGATCACATTATATCAGTAAATTCAGAGGTAGGAAGTACATTTACTCAGGTACTGTACTTAAGTACAATTTTGAGGTAATTGTACTTGACTTGAGTATTTCCATGTTATGCTACTGTGTACTTCTACTCCACTACAGTTCAGAGGTAAATGGTGTACTTTCACTCCACTACATGTATTTAATACCTTTAGTTACTCTACAGAACTGGATGAATGATGTGAAATATAACCAAGTGTTGAATCAGACTTTAGTTCCACCTGGAGTAAATCCACCAGCTGCCCTGCAGTCTACAAAGCCATTCAGACTAGCTGCACCTTCACCAGCTTTGAGAACACTTTCATGATCAATCATTATAAAACATATCATATATATTATTCTGAAATGGACCAATCTGCACAATCACTACTTTTAATGTCGCTACTTTCACTATATTTTGATGAGAATACTTTTCTACTTTCACTTGAGGAACATTTTGAATGCAGGACTTTTACTATAACAGAGTATTTCTACACTCTGGTACTTCTTCTTTTACTCAAGTACAAGATCTGAGTACTTCTACTTTTACTCAAGTACAAGATCTGAGTACTTCTCCCACCTCTGAGTAAATGTGAATTATCAGATGTTAACATCTCCTTGTATATGCTACTGTAGCTTTAGCACTCACTATTTTATACAGGTGACTTCCTGTTTACATCTTTGATTGATTTTGCCAGATGTTTCCTAGCAACCAATATGATTCACTCAATATAACGAATGCTTTTTTAATTCTTCATTGTTTAGACTCAAATGCAACCATGTAAACAATTCTGAAAACTTAAAGGACTCTAGACTGCTAAACTTTAAAACAGAATGTCATTGTTTTCACTCAAATATGAATAATTATTTAACCAGGATTCTCACTTTTAAAAGTTAAAGTAACTTACCTCTGCTGATGAAGTCATTCTTCTGCTTGTGTTATCGTCTACCTTAAGTTCAGCCATCTGCAATAACAGAGATTACCATATTACTTATTAGCCAACTACAGGAATTAAAATAAACATTTTGTGTTTTTCTAAATGTTAACCTTGAATCCAAAGGGTTCACATACTTTTTCTTGCAACTGTATATATACAATATATACAAATACACGATATTGGCCACAGACTATAAAGGGCACAATGTTTCATTCACTAATGAAAGTCAAACACATGTTTGTTTCCACTGTTTTATTGTGTGCCTCTAAGCAAATAATTGACTTATCGTACGATAAATAAAAATGAACTCGATAATTTCTGACCTCGATAAATTTCCATTTACATGAGGATGTGACTAGCCGTTTGAAAGGATGTACTTGAATTATTATTATATATTATCATGATGTCAGTTGTCTAAAATGGTCATACAACGGTGCCGACAATATTATCGTTTATCGCAATAACTTCGAGAAAATGTATCAACAAAATTAGTTATCGTGAGAGGCCTATACATGAAACGCACACAAACCTACAGACTTACTCCAAACTGCCAAATATATTAATTAACACACTCACATATACTCATAGACTCTATTTTGGCCTAGTACAGGGGTCTGCAACCTTTTTGACCAAAAGAGCCATTTTGCCCCCTTTTCCAACACTTTTTTTTGTCTGGAGCCGCAAAACATATTTGATAGCTTGATAAATAAGTAAATTCTTAATATGTGACACGTTAATACAGTACAGACCACTGTCAAGGACTATAATGAAGGTTGCTAAGGAGGATCAAGAAAGGGAAAGGAAAAGAGGTTAAAAGACGGAGCAGATAAATCACCAGAAGAAATAATAACAGGATACGGAATGGGCTCTGTAGTTTGTTTAGTATATGGCCATGTAAAGGCCCGGTTCCAGAACAAAATGACTGGGGTGCATCTGAGATTACAGGGGGTGCACCCCTGGGGGACACCCAGTGAAATAGCACTTTCTTGTGACTTGTGATTACAGAGTTGTACAAACTGTTGTCTGTCAGTGAGGTATGATGAGAACCAGGAGAGCGCAACACCAGTGATCCCAATGCCAGCCAGGCGGTCCTGGAGTAGTGGGTGAGAGATGGTACCGAATGCAGCACTGAGGTCAAGGAGAATGAGGATGGTGAGAAGTCCGGAGTCAGCTGCACGGAGGAGGTCGTTGGTGATTTTAACCAGGGCTGTTTCAGTACTGTGTTTTTGGCAGAAACCAGATTGGAAGGGTTCATGGAGGTTGTTTGTGTCAAGATGGGACTGAAGCTGTGTGGCAACCACCCTCTCAAGGGTCTTGGAAATGAAGGGTAGGTTGGAGATGGGCCTGTAGTGGTTTAGATCGGCTGGGTCAGTACCGGGTTTTTTGAGGATGGGAGTGATTGCAGCCAGTTTGAGGGAGGTGGGTACAATTCCAGAGTTGAGGGAGGAGTTAATTATGTCAGTGATCATGGGTGATATGGCTGGTAGGCAAGCCTTGACCAGGGTGGTGGTAAGAGGATCAAGCTGACAGGTGGTGGTTTTAGCTTTACGGATGAGCTCTGAGATGGTGTATTCCAATGCTGGGGTGAAGATGGAGAGGGAGCTGATGAGTGATGGACCAGTGGTAGCCATCCAGGGTGGATCACTTGAGGAGGTGCATTAGGGGTGGGCGATATTGAAAAATATGTTATCACGATATTTTCAAGCAGTATCACGATAGACGATATAAATCACGATATTTTTTCATGTCGGTTATTATGGTTATTTTTCAAGTTACTTAACAGTACAAGCACCTACAAGGTAACAGAAACTAAAACAAAAAGGAGTAACAGACCAAAATAGCATTTCAAGCTGGTTTTATTTCAGAAATGAATCCCTGAATGAACAAGTGAGCAGTGAACATCAATAAACATGAAAAGGAGGGTAAAACATAACTAAGTAAAACATAAAACATCAATGAGGAAAAGTCAGTGCCAAACAATTAAAATGTAAACTTTAGAGTAGACTTGAAGTGTAATAAAATACTTAAGCATAACTGAAGGGAAAAACATAAACGCCACCGCGTCAGTTATGTCTTTCCACTGTTTGCTAGTCTTTTCATAAGGAGCCCCTTTATGAAATGCCTGCCCTATGGTAGTTTGTTTTGGTGCAGTCGCTGCGGTAGATTGTGCATTCACACGCGGGGGACCTTGCACTCAGTCTCTGCATGCTCTTTCTGGTGCTTGCGTTTGAGGTGGTCTCGTAAGCCCGACGTGTTGCCATCTGTCGCTTTGAAATTTCCTTTTTTGCACATTTTGCAAATTACATTTGTTTGCTCCGTGTCTGTTGTGTTATATCCCAAATATTTCCATACCACAGACGTAGAGTTCTTTTTGGGGACTAAATCTAATTCTTCTACATCAGAATCTGACTCTCCGTCCATTATTGCTGTGTGTGCAGACTGCCAACAGTGTATTTTCCCTCGCTGCAAAGAAAGGGGGCGGGGACTTTGGGAGCGTGTCAAACAACTCGGACTGAACGAAAGCAGAGGTGCGCTGACATTGTGAAATCGATCGGGCTTGATATATGGTGAAATTAAAATCAGTAGGTGAGGCTGGGGGAGCGGGAAGGGAAGAGGCTCTCCGTCCGCTGTCATAGCCCCCTGCGCCGCGCACGGAGAGCCTCTCCCCATCCCGGTTTTTTTTTCCCCAATTTTTTTTTTATCACGATAGGACGATATCTCTGAAAAAGCATATCGTGGAGACCTAATATCGTCACGACGATATATATCGTCATATCGCCCACCCCTAAGGTGCATGCTGAGGCCAGCTGTGAAGCTGACCGTTGAACGGCCCAGACCAAGCAAGGAGGCAGAGGCAGAACGTCCAAAAATATAACCCGACGTGGGCATTTATTAAAAACATGGGCACAAAGTTCACAGCCTCAATCAATCCTGCTGTTCCCTTTGTCCACATCCTGCAGCCACAAGGATCTCACACACACACCCAGCCCTCTCAACAGACAGAGAAACCGAGCCTAAATACACCCACTCCAATCAGCACAACCAGACACAGGTGAGGGAGGAGGAGACAACACAGGACACCAGGTGCACACCGTCATCAGCCACAGACAACATACTGTGCAATCACGCTCATAAAGTGCCCTATTACCCGGCCTGAAGCCGTCAGTCCATAGTGACGAAGTTCCCTTCGTCACACCAGCTCTAGGTGAATGGAGTGAAAAAATTGCAGAAAGTCAGTACATTGGTCAATGGAGATATCTGGAGGGAGGGTTTGAGGAGACTGAAGTATGTGACTGACTGTGGAGAAAATAAATCTGTTGTTACCAGTGCTGATGAGGTTGGAGTAATATGAGGACTTGGCATTGGAAAGCGCGTTCTTGTAGAAGTGAAGGTGATCCGAATACATTTGCGTGTGACTTGAGAGTCCGGTGCTCTTGCACAGCCGCTCCAGTCGGTGGCCAGTTGTTTTGAGCTGACGTAGCTCAGAGGTGAACCAGGGGGCGGAGCGGGTGAATGAAACTTTGCGAGTTTTCAGGGGAGCCAGGGCAGTGAGGGAAGAGGAGAGACAGTTATTATAGTGATTTACCAGGTCAGCATGGTGGGTGGATGTTGGAGGATTGGGGTAGGAATTAATCAGAGTGGTGAGATCTGTGGGGTTAATGTGTTTAATGTTTCTGAAGGTGATGGACCGTTGTTCTTTGGCTTTGGAAAGGGGGGCATGGATATAAAAAATTACAGCTTTATGGTCAGAAATGGGGAATTCAAGCAGGCCTTGTTTCTAAAAAAGTCCCAGTTTGAATTTCAGTTTCCTTAAAAGATAGTCAATCTTAGTAGTCATAGATAGTCAATAGTCAAGTTTCTGTATGTGTGAACAGCTTCAATGTGGTTATGCTGTGCAGACACGATGCAGGGAAGAACAGTTGGTAACTTTTTCTTCTTGGAAAACAACATGACTTTTGTCTTGTCTGAATTTTACACTAACCTGAGGTGGAACAGGTGTGACTGAAACGTGTCAAAAGCAGACTGCACACGTTCAAATGCAAGGGCAGTAGTGCTAGCACAACAGGATAGATCAGTATCATCTGCATAAAGATGTACAGAGGCATCAATATTTTTGATGCATATCATTTATATAAATTGTAAAAAGGGTGGGTCCCAAGACCGAACCTTGAGGAACACCTCTGGGCACATTAAGAAAGCTTGAGGAGAGTCCGCTGAATTGTACAAATTGCTTGCCATTTGAAAGATAGTTTGAAAACCAAAAAACAGCTTGGTCAGACGGGCCTATCTGGGGTAACTCCTGGCATAGGATGCCAGGGTCCACTCCACAGTATCAAATGCCTTGGATAAGTCTATAAAAAGGGCAGCACAGTAGCTCTTTGCGTCCAAGCCTTCAACAATGTCATTCCCTACTTTCAAAGCAGCCGTTACTGTACTATGATGCTTCCTAAAGCCTGACTGGTGAGGAGATAGAATGTTGTTCAAGCTTAAATATTCTTTGATTTGATCATACACCAGCCTTCGAAATTGGTCTGTAATTATTCATCACCATGGGATCACCACCTTTCAATAAGGGGAGAACATTTGCAGTTTTCCAAACATCTGGAATGACATTGTTTGTTATAGAAAGATTAAAAAGATGACACTGTTTCCACAGGGGTCTATCCTTGGTCCATTCATGTTTACATTAGATGTTACTATTAAAGTATTCGTTATTCTAGCGGCTATAATATCTGCAGCTAGACATAAGAAACAAGGGGGAGATCGCCTGCTGATTTATTGGGCTCTAGGACCTCTAGAGCCTTACAAACCTCCCCAACAGAGAAGGGGTCGAAGGAGAAAGTGTGGCTACTGGAAAAGGTTATGTAATGTTATACATTAAAATCAATGTTTTATGGCATAATTTAGTTTAAACATACTGTCAGCTTAAATGCTGTTTTATTCTGAAAAACCAGAAGTTCTCGCACAATCTTAATGCCAAGCTTTTATTCTGAAAATCCTTCATCTCCTGTTAGCATTTAGCATGTGCCTAATATCCCCATTCTAGAGATGTGAATGTACACGGAGTATTGCACACCAAAGCCTACTGACTTTAACACTACATCTATAGACATTGAGATATTACTATTGCTGAATATTAAATGAAGGGACAGTTATTTAAGTTTTGTTTACAGACATGAGTTGGTATGACAACATCCTCAACTACCGTAAATGATAACTGCCGTAAAGTATTTCCAGTATTATTAAACAAATGATTGCAGTCGTTAAAATGGATTAAATAAAAAGTCATGAATGAGAGTATGAGGAGAAAAGGCATGTGGAGGTTTACAATGAAGATAGAATGTCTGAATGCTCTGTTATGCGCGATATCGGACACAGATGACCGAGGGGGGAGGTCCCCTACGTTACCACAGCCTCCAGAGAGGAGGAGCGATGGGGGATGCAAGCGGGAAAGACGAATGTGTGTGGAGTCTCTTCTCCACGGCCGTGACTGCGAGAGGGAACTGCAGCTTCTCTCTCCCACAGAACCATCTTCTGCCTGTAACATTACCGCGCCATTTTAATTAAAGTACCCATTTGAACCTTATACCAGAGACTCCATTGGTCTAATTTATCCTAAGCTTCTCTCCTGGACGCTAGAATAACGAATACTTTAATAGTAACATCTAATGTAAACATGAATGGACCAAGGATAGACCCCTGTGGAACCTCTTTCTGATGGTAAAATTGCCTGAATGAGTGCAGTCAGCAACAGTAATAGTTTATGGTTCAAAGTGACGCTCTATCTAGCTTATATGAGACTAAAGGCTCTTTGCACACTTTTAGAAATCAGTAGGCTTTAGCTTGTTTATATTTATAACATTATTACATTTAAAGTGGACCTATCATGCTATATTTGAATAATAGATTGTAGGGCCATACCTATATAAAACATTTCTGTGAAGTTTTTTTTTCAAAATACCAAACAGATCATGCATTTTAGCCATGCCTTATTTCGCTCTATTTGCTCTTTTCCAGCCCTGTTTTTGCAAGGGCTGATTCTGTGAGAAGTCGTCTTCGCTGCTTTTGTGGCAGACTACAGCGCCACTTACAGGCCTGGCATATGTACTACAGCGTCTCCAGCGCTTTTGAGCGGCAATGGCCGTGGCCAAACCCCCATTCCCCTGGTAGGTGGAGAGTTGCCCATATAGGCGGAGCTCCCTGTTTCTGACGTCAGAACAATTTCAAGTGTGTATCAGCTCCGTTGCAGCCCCGTTTTTAGAGATTTGAGTATGGAGGAAAAGAGAGAGGGTTGTGTTTTCTGACACTTGGTGAGTTCCCTGACACACCGGGGACATATATTCATGTATAAAAGACGTACAAAAGTGCATTTTGTGAGATAGGCTGGTGCCTTGTTATTTAGGGAGCTGTGTGTGTGTGTTATTGCCGTTTAAAAAAATACAAGTTGACAACTTAAGTGCATACATTTGAATATTATTGAGAACATTTGAACAACTTTTGAAATCCACACAACATCCTTTAACAGCGAGTTGTGTCAAACAGTCCACCTCACTCTTTCTGAACAGTCTCAGTGCACTAGTGAAGGTGTTCTCCCATGTGGTCTGGTTCTCTGAGACTCTTCTCACAGGGAGCACAGATGTCAGGTTTTTCTCTAGTGTGGGTACACTGGTCAAAGGAGTGGATTCGCTGGTGGCGCTTCACTGAGCGTGAGTCCTTGAAACTTTTCTCACACTGGTCACAGGTGAAAGGTTTTTCGCCAGTGTGGGTTCGCTGGTGGCGCTTCAAAGAGCCTGACCGGCTAAAGCTCTTCCCACACTGGTCACAGGTGAAAGGATTTTCTCCAGTGTGGGTTCGCTGGTGGACCTTCAATAAGTCTGACCTGCTAAAACTCTTATCACACTGGTCACAGGAGTAGGGTTTCTCTCCAGTGTGGATTCTCTGGTGGACCCTTAAATGGCCTGACTGACTAAATCTCTTCTCACACTGGTCACAGGTGAAAGGCTTTTCTCCAGTGTGGCTTCGCTGGTGGATCCTCAAATCGCCTGACTGGCTAAAGCTCTTCTCACACTGGTCACCGACGTCAGGTTTTTCTCCAGTGTGGGTAGGCTGGTGGAGCTTCACACTGTATGAGTCACTGAACTCTTTCTTCCACTGGTCAAAGGAGTGGATTCGCTGGTGGCGCTTCAATGAGCGTGAGTCCGTGAAACTCTTCTCACACTGGTCACAGGTGAAAGGTTTTTCTCCAGTGTGGGTTCGCTGGTGGGCCTTAAAATGGCCTGACTGCCTAAAGTTCTTCTCACACTGGTTACAGGAGTAGGGTTTCTCTTCAATGTGGGTAAGTTTGTGAATCTTCAAAATGCCTGACTTGTTAAAGCTCTTCTCACACTGGTCACAGGTGAAGGGTTTTTCTCCAGTGTGGGTTCGCTGGTGGACCTTCAAAGTCCCTGAACTCCAGAAACTCTTCTCACACTGATCACAGGTGAAAGGCTTTTCTCCAGTGTGGGTTCGCTGGTGGATCCTCAAATAGCCTGACTGGCTAAAGCTCTTCTCACACTGGTCACAGGTGAAAGGTTTTTCTCCAGTGTGGGTTCGATGGTGGACCTTCAAATCGCCTGAACTCCAGAAACTCTTCTCACACTGGTCACAGGTGAAAGACTTTTCTCCAGTGTGGGTTCGCTGGTGGACCTTCAAATCGCCTGACCGGCTAAAGCTCTTCTCACACAGGTCACAGGTGAAAGGCTTTTCTCCAGTGTGGGTTCGCTGATGCATCCTCAAATAGCCTGACTGGCTAAAGCTCTTCTCACACTGGTCACAGGTGAAAGGCTTTTCTGTAGTGTGGGTTCGCAGGTGAGTCTTCAAATCGGCTGACCGGCTAAAGCTCTTCTCACACTGGTCACAGGTGAAAGGTTTTTCTCCAGTGTGGATTCGCTGGTGGGCCTTCAAAGTCCCTGAACTCCAGAAACTCTTCTCACACTGGTCACAGGTGAAAGGTTTTTCTCCAGTGTGGGTTCGCTGGTGGACCTTAAAATTGCTTGAGATACTAAAGCTCTTCTCACACTGGTCACAGGTGAAAGGTTTTTCTCCAGTGTGGGTTCTCTGGTGAATCTTCAAAGAGCCTGAATGGCTAAAGCTCTTCTTACACTGGTCACAGGTGAAACGTTTTTCTCCGGTGTGGATTCGCTGGTGAACCTTCAAATAGCCTGACTGGCTAAAGCTCTTCTCACACTGGTCACAGGTGAAAGGTTTTTCTCCAGTGTGGGTACGTTTGTGGATCTTCAAATTCCCTGAACCCCAGAAACTCTTCTCACACTGGTCACAGGTGTGTGGTTTTCCTATCATGGTTGTAGACTGATGTTGATCCAGCTGTTCTCCAATGATACTCTTCTCCGCCTCCTCATAAAGCCTATCTGGGTTTTTGCAGGTCTCTTCCTATAAAACAAAACAACAAATCAACAGAGTAGTATTAGAGCAGGGGTTCCCAAACTTTGCCATGCCAAGGACCCCCATATAGCATTATCCTCTGGCGGGGACCCCCCTGTTGCCATTTTTTTGAAATACTTTCTGATGGAAATATGACAAATTAATCATACATCTTAATACATTTTCTTAATATATATAATTGTATTAATAATTAGTTATTCTTCTAAAAAATGTTTGTATTTATCTTTTGTTTGTCATTCATTACATTCATTGTGTCTTCTGTTATACACATTCTTAATACAATATTAAATAGTAATATCAACAGTAAACATATTTTTAAAGTGATTTCTTTCTTTATAATATTATATAATCTTTAACAGTAATATGAACAATTAACATATATTTGTTAGCATTGTTGGCAGCTATTTATACCTTTTTAATATTATAAATAATATTCAACAGTAATATTAACAATAAACATATTTATATTCATATATATAAACAACAGTCCTTGTTATTGCACTATGTGTGTCTCTTTGTGTATACCTGTTCCCTCACAAGTGGGAGGGGTGGGCTTGGTGGCTCCTACACAGTTTATCAATCCTAGGTTTTAGGTTTGTCATTGTCCACTTGCAAACGCCCTCTGCGCTTTTTTTTCAATACCTTCAATGTAGAAAAGCCAGACTCGCTGAGGTATGTGGTGGCAAATAGAAGAAAGGATTTGAGAGCCCTCTCAGCCAGAGCGGGATAGCCTTTTTTGACATACAGCCAGTACTGAGGGAGTGAAACAGTATGCAAGTTTCCGGAGCCATGAGGCATCTGAAAAACGGCCAGCCAGTTGATGATTTTCAGAAGAGACGAATTCACTGATCTCCCTTCGCAGTTCAAAAACACAATTCAGCACCGCCCCACGGGAAAGCCAGCACACGTTGGAGTGGATCAGTAACCCCTCAAACTTTGCGCCTATCTCGTTACACAAAATACGCTTAGCAACAAGTTCCTCGCGATGGAGCATGCAGTGCGTTGCCACTACATTTGGGGCCTTTTGCCTGATCAAAGCTGTCACTCTGCTTTTTTTGCCGGTCATAGCTATGAAGGTAGATATGGTGCAAAATGCGAGAGCGTGAAAACCTGATGTGAGCACTTGCAGAAAAAAAATATGAGTTTGTGTGCATACTAGTGCTGGGGGGAAACGATTATTTCGAAAACGATTAATCGGGCGATTATTTGATCGATTAGTCGACTAGTCTAACGATTATTTGTCTGTTGTTCAATTCATAAAAAACGTAATGTAAAAAAAACGTAATGTAAAACATTTTTTTTTCACAATACTGTGTCTCAGGGGATCTTAATATTTAACAAACTATTAATGTGTTATACCAGATTAACGGTAATAATCTCAGCTAACTGCCGATATAAACCATGTTTACCAAAACAAAACACAAGTCTCATAAGAAGCATCTAAATGACCCATGAGCGAAAAATGCTAACGGTCTTTGGCACAGAACTCAAGATAAAAGTACCCTTATTACTCATCGTAGCTGCACATACAAGATATCCGATTAAAGCTGAGACTCCACAGATTATGTAGGTATATAGTATCATCACTGAGTGATCCGAACTCGCGACAGGGGAAGCAAATACAGTCATCACAACACGTACCTTTACAGAGCTTCTAGGGAGATCGTCTCACCACCGTAGCTGTCAATCTAATCAAAAGACGTGTTCAATGGCATTAAAATGAGAAAAAACGCGGCTGAATCGGTTAATCCATAGGTTTTTAACGTCTATGTATAAAAAAATGATTGAATTTATAATCCATAATTCCATTTTTATGTAAAAATCGGAGAGCAAATGCTAGCTGCTAATGGTAGCCACCACAGCTAGCTGCCGCTTTAAATGTTCCAACATAGCCGTTGTGCTTGTGTGATATGCCAACTCCATTTGGCAAAGACTGCAAATGACAATATCTTTGCGTTTTGGACTAACTTTAAAATATTCTCATGCTTTTGAAGACCTAGGGCGAGATGTTTTCGTTTGAGGGCTTCGTGCGCAATCCTGTGAGGAGGTGGTAGCCGTTTCAGTCTCCATTGTGTTTGAAGTGCGATTGCGAACTGCTTGTTGCTTTGTTTACACACCCACGTGTGTGTAGCGACGTGTCGACGCGGAAATATGTCGTCGACGATATTTTGAAGTCGACGCGTCGACGACGTCGCTCCAGCACTAGTGCATACATTTACACTTGTATAAAATATCCACCTAACTTTGAACCAAATGTACACTTGTATAAAATATCCACGTAACTGTGAACCAAATGTACACTTGTAAAAAATATCCACGTAACTGTGAACCAAATTTGAAGTCACAGAAGAAAAAAAAAAGTGTTGTAGCTTGTAGAAAAAAAATGAACTTAGTGATGAAATGTTCACTTGCAGAAAAATACATATTTTTAAAATATATTTTCCATTACAACTGCAACTTTATTTATTACAACCTCTCAAATCAGTCATTACAACTTGACGAATCTGCTCTGTGGCAGTATATATCGACGAATCTGCGGTCTTGACTTTTGCTACACTTCTTGCGATAAATGTGTCGCAAAAGTAATTTTCACCTGTAGATGTGGGGGAGGGAGGGGGGTTGGAGCGAAGGGGCGGAGCTATCAGAAGGACGAGGCTCGGGTGACTGGAGACTGCGGGGCTAACGGTCCATGTCGCTACCAGTCCGCTGACATGGCGCATCAATCAACGGTAAATGTTGCCCATTACTTGCCCAGTATTACTTTGAATATTATTATTGTGATTGAGGATTAAATCCGCTTTGAAGACCACCGTTTTATATCGTGCAGTTTAGCAGCAAAATAACGTCAGTTAGCCAGCTAACGATAGCTTTGTTGAGTTTATGCTAGCTAAACAAGTAGTGGTTGTAGTCTATACAGCAGTAATTCATATATTATAGCCTACTGCTTTGGCCCCAACGGTTGATAACCATTTATGAAAATAAAACCAATTGAACTGTACTGAAATAATGACAAGTTTTATAATTGTCTTGGGCTCCTGCTGTGTTTTTAAAGCCTTTGTAAATTATCCATGCTATTTTCTATTTAGAACGAGGACTTCAGAATCTTAAAATCCCTTAACGTTTGTATGCAATTGTGCTAAATTCAACTCTGGAATCAAGCAAATATTAATATGTTTGCATGACATTAGTTATTTATATTTTGCCATCACTGAACTATACGTGTAATACATTTAAGTCAAGCTAAGGTACATGTGTTACATGTGTACAGCTAGTTAGTGCTCTTACCTGTGATGCCTCCTCCAAACAGCATAATAACCAGACTGTATCATTAAAACTAAGTACCAGTTCTAGATCCTTGACTTTAGACAAACAATTCAAAAGACAACATGTATTTAAAGACCAATCTTTATTTGAAGGTGCCTCTAAACCTGAGATATTAGTTATACAGTAATAGTATTGACAATCTAAAAAAACTGAGCAACTCAACAGTCAACTTTATGTTTCTTATTGTCTAAAGCATTTATTATTTTCATTTTCCCCCTCTCATATTCAGTGTGGACGGATTGAGACAGCGTGGTGTCCAGAGGGCTGCAGAGACTTCAGGGAGAAACCTCCATGTGATGGACGTCCTGTCTGTTGGTTTGGAGAGGACTGAGGGTCTTTCCTCAGCGAGGAGGACCAGGGCTGATGAAGGAGCCCATGCTAGGCAAAGCTGATACCAACTGCACAGGCCTAGTCTGTCACGTTATTTGACTAAATGTGTTTACTTATACATTTAATAGGTTTACACCTTCTGTCCATATGTGCTTTTTATTTAAAACATTTGGTTCACATTTCAATAAATTGTATTTGTATTTGCACTCCTTTTGTCCATTATTCTTACTGAAAGTGTTAATTACACATTCACATCTGACTGAAGATTGGCCCCATTTATTTGTGACGTTGCAAACTCTGCGGTACAAGGCACAAGTGATGTGAAGCTCATAAAGTGAGGCAAATAGAAATAATCAGCTGATGGAGTGTAGATGTGGAAATAGGTGCATTCGATCAGCTGACTAAGTTTTTCGCCACACTTTATAAGCCTGACTATAACCACCCCTTCTCTGAGGTGCAGGCAGCGTCACAAACAAATGATGGTCCTGATAGACTACAAAAATATTCGGTGTGCAGATCTTTGTTTTCACAATAAAAGTAGTTTCTTAGTGAATGTCCTGTACTGGTCTTAAAATCTCATAACATCAGCTTTTAATGTTCCTCTTGGATGTTCTTCTTGACCCTCAGAGAAGGAGAAGATGTTGTGTCTTTCGGGCATGTCCTTTCCTAACAAAAATTACAGGAAACATAAAACATTATTGCAGAACAAGTGTGTTATTTATGAAAGAGGTATGTTTGTGTGTTATGGGGCTGTTGATATCATTATGTTTTAATTGTAATCCGATTATGAATGAACATTATGAAATTCATCAACATTGAAATATATGTTATTATCAAAATAATATTTAACTGTTATCAAAACGTAGTGCAACTGTAGAAGCTTGCTCTGTTGTCTCACTGAAAGAATAACTTTTACCACGTTTTTTACAGACAATATTGAGAGATAAATAGTAGCAGTTCTCACTATGTGTTAAATATCTTTGCCTTCAATACATTAAATTAGAAAGCTGACAAAGTCATATTGCTTGTTAACATCTAAATGTGACTTTTTGCATGGAAAAAACCCTCAACTTAACTGATGTGTAGGTGATCTAGTATTTAGTATTGTTTAATGGAATGTATATCAGTGTATTCAAGTCAATACTTCATTCATTTAAACCAATATCTTTCTTGATTCTTTGTACAGTATGAAAAAAGAGTCTTTGTACCTGTGCTGAGGTTCACTGCTGTGAGGAGTCCAGTTCTGTCTCTCACTCTCTGGTCCAGCCTGTCTGCATCACCTGGACACCTTAAACAAACAGATATATATGTAAAGTACCATGTGTACAAACAATATAACTGATTCTCTTCTGTTGAACATGTTGGATGGTGTATTGTCCGAGTCAGGGTCCTTTTTATTTTACTGTAACTTTAGAAATTGTGTTACCAATGCTTACTGTTTATTTGATATCAATTTGTAATACAATTAATAAAAACAACAAGGTTTGGGTTCGTTCTTCAGATGACTGTGACGTTAACTAGTAAGCTCAATAATGAACTCTAGCTCAACCAACCATATTGTAATATCTAAGTAATCATCTTGAAATATGACATTAATAATTGTAATATACACACATCTTATTGTAAGGTTGATTTCACATACGACGTTAGCTAAATAGAAAATAGCATGGATAATTTACAAAGGCTTTAAAAACACAGCAGGAGCCCAAGACAATTATAAAACTTGTCATTATTTCAGTACAGTTCAATTGGTTTTATTTTCATAAACGGTTATCAACCGTTAGTGCCAAAGCAGTAGGCTATAATATATGAATTACTGCTGTATAGACTACAACCACTACTTGTTTAGCTAGCATAAACTCAACAAAGCTAGCGTTAGCTGGCTGACTGACGTTATTTCGCCGCTAAACTGCACGATATAAAACGGTGGTCTTCAAAGCGGATTTAATCCTCAATCACAATAATAATATTCAAAGTAATACTGGGCAAAACTTACCGTTGATTGACGCGCCATGTCAGCGGACTGGTAGCGACACGAACAGTTAGCCCCGCTGTCATCCGGTTCGACCTGACTGTGACTGACCCAAGCCTCGTTGTTCTGATAGCTCCGCCCCTTCGCTCCAACCCCCCTCCCTCCCCCCACATCTACAGGTGAAAATTACTTTTGCGACACATTTATCGCAAAAAGTGTAGCAAAAGTCAAGACCGCAGATTCGGCGATTTATACTGCCACAGAGCAGATTCGTCAAGTTGTAATGACTGATTTGAGAGGTTGTAATAAATAAAGTTGCAGTTGTAATGGAAAATATATTTTAAAAATATGTATTTTTCTGCAAGTGAATATTTAATCTCTAAATTAATTTTTTTTCTACAAGCTACAAAACTTGTTTTTTTCTTCTGTGACTTCAAATTTGGTTCACAGTTACGTGGATATCATTACAAGTGTACATTTGATTCACAGTTACATGGATATGTTATACAAGTGTACATTTGGTTCACAGTTACATGGATATGTTATACAAGTGTACATTTGGTTCACAGTTACGTGGATATTTTATACAAGTGTAAATGTAAGCACACAAGCTCAGATTTTTTTTCTACAAGTGCTCACATCAGATTTTACACGCTCTCGCATTTTGCACCATATCTACCTTCATAATAGCCCCACTGCCCCACCTGAACACACACCCACACAACGAGACCAGTCAAGTCCATTTGAGATGATGTACTCATCTAAAACTTGGAAAATGTCTCTTCCAGTGCTTTGCAAAATAATATTTCCTCAACAAAGTTGTCTTCTGATATAAATCTGATGTATGCAAGCAATTCTGCAACATTTGCTACATCCGTGCTCTCATCCAGCTGCAGAGCGAAACATTCACTTGCTCCAAAAGCTGAGCAGATACTCAGTTTCACTCTCAATAGCGGCAGCTCGATTCTGATTGGCTTGAAGGGCAGTCGTGTGATTCAAAAACAACAAATATTAAAAGATTGGCATCAAAGGACACATAGATTGATAGATATGCAGTTATTAATAACATCTAAAAAGAAAAAAAAAAGAATCCCTCTTTCCCTCAAACTTTGCGTGACCCCCCTGGCGGCCCCCCGGGGGGTCGGGCCCACACTTCGAAAAACACTGTATTAGAGGACACATGAATGTCTTGATGAAAGTTAAAAATGAACGTGACAAAAGTAAAGTAAGGTTTTTAATGAAACCCGAGAATGCATTCTGACTCGTTGTAGCCTAAAATACCGCTGAATAAAGGAATAAGTATAAATACCCTTTAACTTGTTACAACTTCTGCACAAAGACGTACTGATTGGTTGATTCATTCAGAATGATTTGTTGTTATTTTTAAATGAATACAAAGGGGTTGGCTCTCACAAACAAAATGTTTTTAAATATTATTCAAAACATGCTAAATCTAAATGTGTTTTTTTCAACCAATATCATGATGGAATATTGCATACTTTATCTGTTATAAGCAGGGCTGCACATAACTGGTGCGCAGGTGCACCTCCGCCAAAAAAAGAGCACCATGTCATTTGAAAAAAGGCGCATTTGCGTACCAACATTGAGAGAGAGGGAGAGAGAGAAGAGAGAAAAGAGAGAAGAGAGAAAAGAGAGAAGAGAGAAAAGAGAGAAATATATTTGCGAGTTGCATATGAACCTATGATATGAACTCAGAGCCGGCCCGTAGCACTGGCGTAATAGATGTTCGCCTAGGGCGCCAGATCTGGGGAGGCACTGCGCTCTGGGAGGGAAAAAACATTTTTGGGAGGGAAAAAACATTTTTGACCGTTGGTGCTCATCTTAATTTTTGACCTTGATGTAACGATATTCACAATTAAGTAAATGTAACACCCTTTACACCCCGGTTACACGTTTCATTTGCCCTGTACGATGGGCGCTGTAAGTGATGAAAATGGGGGATGTTGGCTTATCTGGCGCCCGCAGCTCACAGCCAAAATGTGAGTGAGTGAGGGAGAGTGCACCGGTCCCGGCGCTGTTGTTATTAGAATCTGGTGCTAGATACTATAGTCCTCTCCAGTCAGACCGAGAGGCTGATAACTACAGCTCAGTGAGGTAAGGACTCTGAGTGTTTAGATAGTTAACTTTAGTCTAAGTTCAAACGGTTGGGTCACAATTTATGTAAACACATATTTCCAAGGCACTCTTTTATAATTATTGGGATAAACAGGTTTGAAATCATTCCAATGTATACTATAGGACAGTAACCAAAAATATCCTTTAAAACTGGAGAAAAAAAAATGCATAAATAAATGTTACGGTAAAATAAGATATGAATGAACAACATAAATAAAATAAGTTACATTAATTTGTTATTGGCTATGGTAGGTTATTGGTTATCAATCAATGTTTATTTATATAGTCCAATATCACAAATGTTACATTTGTCTCAGTGGTCTTCACAGTGTGTACAGAATATCAGTATGACAATATGACACCCTCTGTCCTTAGACCCTCTGTCCTTAGACCCTCTGTCCTTAGACCCTCACATCGTACAAGGAAAAACTTCCGGAGAAAACCAAGTTTAAAGGGAAAAATGGGAGAAACCTCAGGGAGAGCAACAGAGGAGGGATCCCTCTCCCAGGACGGACAGACGTGCAATAGATGCCGTGTGTAAATTGAAAAGAAGTTATGTTCACATACTTATTTCATTACATCCACTTTTCTAAGATGACAACAGAGACTTTCAACCCAAACCCAGCTGTTGACTTGTGGATGCAAGCAGCTAATCACAGACTCAACCAGAGAGAAAGTAGTAGGCCTACATCATCAGCTACCATGTCTGACAGAGAGGAAGACAGTGAGGAGAACAGTGAGGAGGGTAGTGATGACAGCTTGTAGGATTACTGGTCGTGCTAATGTTGTCTTGTGTTCACCTCTGCACGTGTGTTCTGTGTTCACCTCTGCACGTGTGTTCAGTGCCGTGTGTCTGGCAAATAAAGTAATGACCCCCTCAAAAGTTACAGTTTATTTCATTTTAAGGATGAGCACCAAGCAACATCTCCAGGTGCTCCTTTGAGAACCAGGGCAAAAAAGTGATGTGCACCCCTGGTTATAAGGTTAGAGTTATGTATAGCTAAATACAAAAAACTAAAAGGGTTGAAGCACACAAACTTGTTTCATTGTTTTATAAATTAGTTATAGTATTCCAGGTATCACTAGCTATTAAAATATCTACACCGTGAATTTGACAATAATGAAAATTAAATGATCACATTATATCAGTAAATTCAGAGGTAGGAAGTACATTTACTCAGGTACTGTACTTAAGTACAATTTGGAGGTGCTTTTACTTGACTTGAGTATTTCCATTTTATGATACTGTGTACTTCTACTCCACTACAGTTCAGAGGTAAATTGTGTACTTTTCCTCCACTACATGTATTTAATACCTTCAGTTACTTCACAGATGTGGATGAATGATGTGAAATATAACCAAGTGTTGAATCAGACTCCACCTGGAGTAAATCCACCAGCTACCCTGCAGTCTACAAAGTACTTCAGACTAGCTGCACCTTCACCAGCTTTGAGAACACTTTCATGATCAATCATTATAAAACATAACATATATATTATTCTGAAATGGACCAATCTGCACAATGACTACTTTTACTGTCTTTCACTATATTTTGATGAGAATACTTTTCTACTTTTACTTGAGGAACATATTGAATGCAGGACTTTTACTGTAACAGAGTATTCCTACACTCTGGTACTTCTACTTTTACTCAAGTACAAGATCTGAGTACTTCTCAGGGGTAGACATTAAGGGTAAAATGCCACTGGCCCTCCGGGCCGGTGGACTTGTATTATCACTGGCCCCACCATTGTAACCACTGGCCCGGAGCATTCCTCCACCAAAAAAAAATCGACTAATGATGAAGAAAATTAACACATTTGTTGCAATAGTAATTTATGCACTAACTACGTTACTACTTGTACTACAACATTTGAATCATCAGTTCTTCCTCATTTTCCTCAATTGTTCATATTTGGTTTATTAAAATAATGATATTGTGGTCATTGTTAAAACATTTCTGCTATTATTATAAGTATAATTATTTGTATAATGCACTTTCTGCCTTCCTGTCATTAGGAGTTAGAAATGTAGAGTAGATTAGAGCCTTCATTATCCTAAACTGCTGGGACATTTCGCCAATACCTTTATATTGTCTACTCTTCACTTACTTGTCAGCATAGGTCGGCATTGATGTACAGAGCCGACAGAAGACCTTGTTTATATGGCCATCATATTGAGAAGTCCAGTGACTCGTCATAAAACCAGGAAGTAAGCTGTTGGTTCCCTCGACAAAAAGCCATGGGATTTCTCCACAGGGTTTTGGAAAATAGCTGGAAATAAAGTCTGTGGAAAACAAACCTGTTTGATAAATGCACGTTTTGTTCAGCCGGATAATCTCCACATGTCTACCCTACTTTATAATTTTCGAATCATAAATCTAATCGATAGATTATAAAAGGGTTTTAGGACGCGGCACTGCACCACTAGAACCATCGATCAAGCTGGCTGAAACTTTCTCTCCCTCTTCTTCTCATACTCCCTGTCACTCTCCTTTAACTCCTCCGGTGACTTTCTTTTATTTGAAGATTGTTTTTTGCCCGGCTACCGCTGGTATTAAAAACATTTTGGCGAATGGTTAGGTGGCGCAATAATCTGTAGTGAAGGAGCGTGCTCCCGCTCACGGGAGCCTACTCGCGCTGCACTCCGCAGCAAACAGCTGTTTGCTTTTCCCCCAACAACGACAACCGACTCAAGGAACGCTATGTTGTAGCGTTGATAAACAAAACAATTTAACTAAATTGCTAGTCAAAATACCAATACCACAGGACATTTTTTTTAAAGAAATATATTTAGTGGCCCGAGCGGGCAAGTGGAAAGTACGTTATGCTGGCCCGGAATAGTGCTTCCGGGCCAGCAGGCCATTTATAATGTTGAGCCCTGCTTCCACTTTTACTCAAGTACAAGACCTGAGTACTTCTCCCACCTCTGAGTAAATGTGAATGATCAGATGTTACCATCTCCTCGTATATGCTACTGTAGCTTTAGCACTTACTATTTGCTACAGGTGACTTCCTGTTTACATTTTTGATTGATTTTGCCAGATGTTTCCTAGCAACCAATATGATTCACTCAGTATAACGAATGCTTTTTAAATTCTTCATTGTTTAGACTCAAATGCAACCATGTAAACAATTCTGAAAACTTAAATCAACAGGACTCTAGACGGCTAAACTTTAAAACAGAATGTCATTGTTTTCACTCAAATATGAATAATTATTTAACCAGGATTCTCACTTTTAAAAGTTAAAGTAACTTACCTCTGCTGATGAAGTCATTCTGCTGCTTGTGTTATCGTCTACCTGAAGTTCAGCCATCTGCAATAACAGAGATTACCATATTACTTATTAGCCAACTACAGGAATTAAAATAAACATTTTGTGTTTTTCTAAATGTTAACCTTGAGACCATTCATTTGACAAAACAATCACTACCACAAAGCTCAAAGAGAGATGGAGTCACTCCAGTTAGACACTTGCACATAATATAGACATATGTTATTGTGCTTTAGTTTGTGCATTTTATAAATAAATGCAGCTTTAAAATGAGGTAAAGCTATATATTACAAATATAAATCAGGGTTGCCAACTTTGGGTACCTGGCTGGAGTGAGATTTTGATATCATGGGTTTAATTACACATATGCGCACTAAATTACTGCTATCGTATCAGTAGCGGGACCTTAGCATCTATATACAATAATGGTGCACGATAATTATCGGCCCGATAATTATCGGTCCGATATTAGGAATTATGACGTCATCCCGATAAACCCGATACAAGTATCAATAGCCCCGATAATATACAATATATTTTTTGGGTAAAAAAAGAAAAAAGTACTGCGGTGTGGGTGGATTGGGATGAGGGGCGCTTGTTTTTCCCTCGGCTCCCCCCGTTTTGCCAGTACTGTGGTATTAGTGGTTTAGGAAGAGGGGAGTTTTTCACAAATCCAGCACTCCCTAACTCATGCCTGGCTGTGACGTAAATGGCGTGCGGCCGTGAAGCCAGGACAGTAAACAAACATGTCGTCGGTAGTATGGGACTATTTCAAAGTTTCAGAGTTAGATAGTTCGCGTGCTATTTGTATTAACAGATGCAATGCAGAAGTTCCACGAGGAGGGAAAAAGACAACGAGCTATAATACTTCCAACCTGATCAGTCGCCTGAAACATCACCATCGCTACGATGGTGTGTTAAAAGCGTACGAAGACGCCTGCGCTGCTAAACTAGCGACCAATCCAAAGCCAGCTGCAAAGGCACCGGGGCTTTTACCTATCGACGAGGCTTTTGAGACGACCCCAGGGTTAGTTTTGTTCATAGTAGTAATGCTCATGTCATTTGCTCACTACTAGTCTTTTTTTTTACCACCAGGTGTGCAAAAACTACAGGTACATTTAATATATATATATATATATTATATTATTATCGGTTATCGGTATCGGTCTTGAGAAGCAGGAAGTTATCGGTTTCAAAAAACCAATATCGTGCATCCCTAATATACAATATATACAAATACACGATATTGGACACAGACTATAAAGGGCACAACGTTTCATTCACTAATGAAAGTCAAACACATGTTTGTTTCCACTGTTTTATTGTGTGCATAGGCCTGTCGCGATAAGCAAATACTTGACTTATCGTACGATAAATAAAAATGAACTCGATAACTTTTCTGACCTCGATAAATTGCCATTTACATGAGGATGTGACAAGCCGTTTGAAAGGATGTACTTGAATTATTATTATATATTATCATGATAGCATGCGCACCTCCGCCAAAAAAAGAGCACCGGGTCATTTGAAGAAACGCGCATTTGCGTACCAACATTAACTTTTCGCAGAGCTTGCATTTAACTTCCTTTGGACTTGTAAGTTCGAAGTAGTTCCACGAGGAGGAACTCTTTTTACCTGCCGCTTTGTTCATCTTTAGTCGCACGTGTGAGGGAGAGGGGGGGGGGGTGGGGGGGGTGCAGCGTGCTTCAGCAGCAGTCTGCTCTGCACGCAGGCTTCCTCCAAGTTTACAGTAAAACAAACTGGTGGTGTGGCCATTTACAATTATTAATACTATTACTATTATTAGCATTAGTCTATATTTTAGTTGAAACCAAGCCAGAAAAATAAAAAAATACATAAATAATAATAAAAAAATATATAAATAAAATCGATTTTTAAAAATAATATTCGATTATGGAGACTGTAACGAATATTCGAATAATCACTGGCATCCCTAACATGTACCAGCCATTGTTAATCAATCAGAAGTAGCCAATGATAGAAGGTGATAGACAGCTTGATCCAATCACCTGCCAAGTGCTTCTGAAAGTGCCTGCCCTTTCCAAATGGCTTCCAATGGAGCTTTAGATGGTTTGGTGAACCATCTGGGTCAGGTTAGTAATGCTCCATCACATGTTTCTATCACAGGGTGAATCTTAAACTAAAGCTTGACTTTAAAGCAACCCAACGGAAGTTTCATGTAAGTTTAGTTTTTTTCACTCGTAGCTCGGGCTGCGGGGGTGCTAGAGACGGGAGCACGTTGATACGACCTTTCTAGCCGGAGATATGGCCGCATTTTACAATAAACTTCCGTTGGGTCACTTAAAAACAAATATCGCAATTCGAATCGCAATCGCAATATTTGTCAGAAAAATCGCAATTAGATTTTTTTCCAAAATCGTGCAGCCCTACACTGATGTATTCTCCGGAGTCGATTTCAGCCAACAGTGTTGTTTCCGTTGTGATTATAAGTTATTTAAGATGATCAAATGTGCATCAAACTTTCTGCACTTTACCGTTTGTTTACTCACTAAATCACATCTCTTCTGGATGTTAGGCTATCTATCATACAACTGCTTTCATTGTGATGCGATGTTTACAGTGAGCACAGCTGCTGAGGTCAGTGCAGAAAGCAGAACGGTGTGTATAATATATATCGCTCAAAAATATATATAACAGGCCTACATTTCACACTTTAGGAGATATCTACAAATAAACAGTAGGGTGAGGGAATGCTCCGGTTTTGGGACAAAATTAACATGGGATCACTCCGGTCATTGTACGTACTTCGTCTAACTGGAATATTAACGGTCAGATTGAATACAACATCGACTCAATTTCTCTGGTCAATGACGGGAGAGTTTTGAAAGTGACAAAACACTGTTTCACACATTTAAAAATACTTCCACAATTAAACAATGTTTACCCAGGATTCAGGCACCTTCCCTGGCTTGTAAAATGTGGTGATGGAGGTGTCAGACTATTTAAAACATGTATACCCAGGATTCAATCACTTTTCCTGGCTTGTAAAGTGCTGTGAAGTAGCCTGTTCCCTGGGTGCAGTCTGGGTACAAGAGCCATGCGCTGAAAGGAGATCTGTGGCTATAAAAGTGACATTTCTGGGTGACTTTGTCAGTTTATGGAGCTTAGCCCACAATTCCCGGAGGTTCCAGGCCGAATTTGGGAGCTCATAGGCGGCCTGCCATGCGCCCCCACCCGTGGAAAGCAGAAAAAGTAAAGAAAACGGTCAATTATATTTTAGAATAATCAAAAATGAAGTTAAAAAAAATTCTCTAAAAAGTGCCAGCAGAGGATGGGTCTCCAAAAAGCTCAAGTCTTCGGGGCGAAGCCCCGGACACTTTTGCACTCCCCCGTTGCATTTTACAACGGAGAGGGGAATCGAGACCTCCCCTCCTCAGTCAAAAAAATGCATTCATGTTTTTCAAGCTACCATCTGCACGAAATCGGAAACCCGGTTTTTGAGAGGACTTCACATCATGGAGGAATGCATCCGCTCCATGAGTGCTTTGGCTCGGATACAATTGTTGCATGGAGACCCCCCAGCATGGTTCTTACCAAACTTTAAGTTTTTGAACTGGTCTCTGGAGGAATGCAAGGGGAGTTGTCAGGGAATTATGAGACACTATTTTGGGATACAATTTCTCCATTTTCACCCCTTTTCTCTGGTTCTCCCAAAAGTTAACTTAGAGTTTTTCTGACTCTGGAGGAATGACATGGGACTTGACAGGGGATTCTACCCGGGTTATGAGGCACTATTTTCGGATACTTTTTTACATTTTCACCCCTTTTATCTGGTTCTTTTTATTTTTATTTCTGTTTTGGCCCGTTTCACCCGGTTCCTTCTACCGGGGCACTGCACTGTTCTCCCCCCCCCCCACCCAACTCGACCGTACATTAACGGATTTTGTCCATTTTTGCTGCGTTATTTTCCTCTCACCTCACTGATCGAATGGCAAACGCAACCCGCCATCGGAGGGCCTCTGCCGGCCCGGCCTCGTGCCGGTGCTCTGGCGGTCGGTTCCTCCGAACTGCGGGTTATTCTCTTCTGACCTCACTGATCGAATGGCAAACGTGACCCGCCATCGGAGGGTCTTCTCCCCTGGTCCACGTGCCAGTGCTCTGGCTGTCGATTCCTCCGAACTGCGGGTTCGACTCTGATGGCCGGGAGGGTGTGCTGCGTTTCTCTTACCTACCGGGCCGACCGATATGAAGCTTTTCCAAGACGAACCGTCTGACTCAGGGGTCCCACCACAGGTTCCGCAGCGGGGTGGAAGTTCCACCCACCCACGGAGTGCCAGGCAAACATTAGTTTCTCTAATCCTCCACTGTTGCATAGCGGCCTTAGTCGGCTGCGACATTCAGACATACAGGGATCATTGTGAGGGTGTCACACCGACAAAAAATTGTCTGTCCAAGGTCAGCCGGATAAAGAACTTCCTCGTATTCATGGCCCATGGTGTTAACCGGCTGTCAGATTGGCTGTTCCTAAAACACACGAAAAAGTCGGGCCGGGCAGTCACAACATCGCTGTTGTTCCTGAAGAATGTGAACCATTTCCTGAGGTACTTGTCTGAGTCAAAGCTCCGGGGGTGCAGGCTCACCCAGTCTGATATGACCCACATCATCAGAGGTGAAAGCCAACATGAACGACTTGAAAAAGTCTGTCACTGTCCACCAGTTTAAGGTGAAGAGGAACAAGCTGGATCGTCTGCCGAGCCAGGCTCTCTCGTCGCTATGGCGGCCGTTGAGAAGCGCATCCCTAATCTCCTTGACCTGATGGCTTGCAATCCGACCTCAATCACCCAGTACCTGCTATATGGCTATCTAACCCTCCATTGGAGCCTCCTGTATGGCCACCGTCTAGGTGTGTACGCAAACATGACCAACACTGAGGTCTTGGAGGCGGACAGATGGGGCACTGCTGAGGGCTACATCATCCATGTGCAGGATCACAAGACTGCCAAGACATTTGGCGAAGCACAGCTGGTGCTTACAGTAAAGGAGTTTAGCTGGGTTATGTGGTGGATGGGGATAAAAGAGGGCTTGTCGGGTCCTCAGAATGAATTCTTCCTTTTCACAACGGGGAAGCATGCCTCCAAGAACCTGAACGCTCACTTGAAGAGGGCTTGGGCTGATGCTGGGCTAGAAACAGCAGTCACCTTCACAATCCTGCGCACTGCCCTGGCTGACAAAATCAAGCATCACCAAGATCCAGAAAGCAGGTCGATTCTCGCCAGGTTTATGTGTCACGACGTAAGCACTGCAGACCGGTTCTACGCAATTGAAGATCCGCTCCATGTTCAGGGTGGCGGCAGCAGCTGCAGCAGCAGCATCATCGGAAGGAGTTCTACCGCCGTCAGATACCTCCGAAGAGGGCTCAGGGGCGGAGAGCAGCGATACCTCTTCTTCAGGGCCGGTTGATACTCCTGATGTTGGGGTAGGGGCCGTGGACTCAACCTTTTTTCCCCGGTGCACCGTACAAGTTAGACGGCTAATATGGCCCCTGGGCCCCCGCTAATCATATTTTTTTATTATGTTTATTATGCATATTATGTATACTGTTTTTGTAAAAAATAGTGTGATCATTAAATAAATTAAAAAACATTTATATAACCTTGAAGATTCCCAGGGGTTGATACAGTGCCAGGTATCAGACTATTTAAACAAAGTTTACCCCGCCTTTCAAACACTTATTCCTGGGTTTTAGTCTGTCATTTTGCACGATATGATTTAACATTGAACCTCTCCTGGAAATGGACATATTCTGTGCATTTCCAGGAGAGGTTCGATGTTAAATGATATTGTGCAAAATGACAGGCTAAAACTCTCTTCCAGACGTTTAAAAACACTTTTCCCGACCATTTAAACATTATTTCTGGCTTGTAAAGTGCAGTGATGAGCCCTGGTAGTATCAGACTATTTAAAGGTTTACCAGGAGCATGAGAATATCCTCCACAGAAGGGGGGTGGTGGTGCCGTGAAGAAGGCCGAATATGGATGCTGATGGGCTGACAGAAAAGCACCACAAAATCCACCACCTTTAAGTGTTGGCAGGGGCATGAGGTTCTGTAGGGTGTGATCATCTGGGTTTAGTCCGTGGGGGAGTGCTTAAGTCAGGGGGCCCGGGGACTCACGGTGTGCAAGGTTATGGAGGTGTCCATGTCAGGGACACATGCTGGAGGTCATTAGTCCGTCCATAATCACACTATTAGTCGAACCGCATAATCCTGCTTTATCCGACCATTTCTTAGTAACTTTTGAAGTACTGTTACTAGACTACAAAGCATTAGTCAAAAGCTCCTGCAGCAGAAACCTATCTGTTAGTGCTATAGCCAAATTTAAGGAAGAGATTCCACCAATACTTAACTCGATAGCATGTAAGGGAGGAAACTTATACAAAATGTACACCACCCCAAATTAATCATGTTGTTTATAGTGCTACCGATGCGCTGCGAATAAAATTAGACTCTGTTGCTCCTTTGAAAAAGAAGAAAATAAAACAACATAGATTAGCTCCATGGCATAATGCCGAAACCCGCAAAATAAAGCAAAAGTCGAGACAACTTGAAAGGATATGGCGTTCCACTAAACTTGAAGAATCTCGTTTAATTTGGCATATTACTCTCAATGAATATAAGAAAGCACTGCGTAAAGCAAGAGCAGCCTACTACTCATTAATAGATGAGAATAAGAATAATGCAAGATTTCTTTTCAGCACTGTAGCCAGGCTGACAGAGAGCCACAGCTCGATTGAGCCTTCTATTCCCATAGAACTCAGTAGTAATGAGTTGATGTGCTTTTTTAACGATAAAATTGTTACTCTTAGAAACAAAATTAATGACCTCTTGCCTTTGACCAGTATAGTGTTATCAACAGCTCCCAGAAACGTAAGTTCTAATATTACACTAGATAGTAAACTAGAATGCTTTTCAGCCATAAACCTGGAACAATTAAATTCAATGATTCTCTCTTCTAAACCATCAACGTGCATGTTAGACCCAATTCCAACTAAGCTGTTGAAGGACTTTTTTCCATTAATTAGCACTTCTTTATTAAATATTATGAATATGTCTTTATTATGAGGCTATGTTCCACAATCATTCAAAGTAGCAGTGATAAAACCGCTTCTTAAAAAGCACAACCTCGATCCAGAGGTTTTAGCCAACTATAGACCCATTTCTAATCTTCCGTTCCTCTGAAATTCTTGAGAAAGCGGTCGCAAAACAGCTGTGTGATTACTTAAAAAACAATGATTCCGGAACGGGGATTCCACGGATAGCAGAGCACGACGGTGAGCTCGTTTTGCTAATGGCAGGGCGGCAGAGGCTAGGAGCTAAACAGCAGCCAAACATAATCGGCTGAGCAAGGGAGACTGCAGAAACACAAAACCAGAGCCGAACAATCTTTTCGCTGTGTATGTTAAAAAGATTTGACGGCAGGGATTGATGCAGGGCCGTATTCATGGGGTCAACATTGGGGGGGGACCAAAAATTCAATACAAATTTGAATACTAATTTCCTGCCATTCTAAAGGAAAATACATAAAAAATCACTAACACATTGGATACTTTCAAACCTGTTAAACCCCATGCCCCTGCCCGTGGGGGCAAAACACAACAATAGTCACGAAACTGTGTCTCAGGCATGGGTGTAGGAAGCATCCTCAATGTGGGTGGGACAATTTGACGGGGGGTGTGGGCGGGCGGGGGACCTAACCTCCTCTAGGGGGGTCCGGAGGCATGCTCCCCCGGGAAGATTTGTTTTTAAATGTTGAAGTTAAAAGCATCAATCTGGCTCCTGAATCCTAGTCATCACAGCTAATGTGTGACACTGGCTGCACACTACATTTCTCCAGTGCCTTCTTCCAATTGTTAAAACCAGTCTTGACAAACGCTGAATCTGCTTTTGACGCAAGCTTAGTGCTGCAAAGTATTTAGCACAATAGAAACAGAGGACCCCTTTTACAGAGGGGCTGTAATGGAGCCATGTATGATCTTCAAACCACTTCTCCTGAAAGTAGAGTATTCTATTTGATAGGGTGTGACTGGGTATGACTTTCACATTTGGATGATTTGGGCAAAGAACTATTGACTAGAAAGACTGTTGATACACATTATACATATGGGGGGACACAGGAGTCTGTACATTAAAGTGGACCTATCATGCTATATTTGAATAATATAGTGTATGACCATAAGGCATATTTATACTTTTTTTTTTCAAAATACCAAACAGATCATGCATTTTAGCCATTCCTCATTTCGCTCAAATTAACACTGAGCCTGACATTTTGGATTCAGTGAGAACAGCACCATCTTTTGGCCTTTTAAATGTACTACAGCTTCTACAGCTTCTCCAGCGCTTTAGAACGGCAAAGCACGTGGCTGTCTCCTCCTGATTGGTGGAGTTGGCCCAATAGCCGTAGCGCCACCGTCCTGAGGTCCTGACGGTGCTCAATCTGGATCCGTTTTGTTCAGATCCGTTGCAGCTCCTTTTTTTTAGATTTGGGCACGGAGGAAAATAGAGAGGGTTGTGTTTTCTGACTCTTGGTGAGTTCCCTGACGCACCGGGGACACATATTCATGTTTAAAAGACATACAAAGGTGCATTTTGCACGATAGGTCCCCTTTAACATTAGACTGCTATGTTGTCATTATTCTGTCTTAACCATCAATATAGCTCCTTTCTGGCTTACCTCCATGTCACCAGCGCACACTCTCCCTGTCTGGTCGTCATGCTCACATTCTCCCTCTCCCTCTCTCTCTTTACTCTGAACACACCAGAGTGAACATGGAAGAAATATCAGTAAACTATTGACTAGAAAGACTGTTGATACACATTATACATATGGGGGGGACACAGGAGCCTGTACATTAACATTAGACTGCTATGTTGTCATTATTCTGTCTTAAGCATCAATATAGCTCCTTTCTGACTTACCTCCATGTCACCAGCGCACACTCTCCCTGTCTGGTCGCCATGCTCACATTCTCTCTCTCTTTACTCTGAACACACCAGAGTGAACATGGAAGAAATATTATCAGTAAACAAGCTATCTGACTCACTTTCTCACTGCTCTTAACTTACTTTTTTTCTTTTCTGAGGCTGCCCAAAAAACTGTCTAATGTCACTGCCACCCTTCCTCTTGCTCATGCTTACATCTTGACCTCGGCGATCTGCAGTTGCTGACGTGATGAATACGGGTCAGCAGCGCTGGATATAAGATAATTAAACATGTTTATTAGCAATTCTGAGCGTTCTAAATCCAGCACAAGTTATGATGCACACTGCAAACCTCCTGCGTGTGAGTATCTTTTAAATGCTTCTCACGATTATGAAATACTATTTCATAATAATTGTAGAGTATTTATTATTTAATTAATTCTGGCACCTTTGGTATTCCATAGGTGTCACACATCACAGTTTTAAATCTTTCCACACCCTACAAATTACAAAGTAAAATAGAAATAATCCATATGAATAAATATCTATTGGATTACATCCAAAACGACACCGTCATTTTCCACATAGCTGACACTAGCCCGCCAAACCCTGGCTAACAACTGAAACCAGCTAGCCCACAGCTAGTTAGCTACTATTCCTGAGAAGTTCGGTTTTAACATCAGAACTACAAGTTACTCACACAAAGAAGCTAAACCGGAGGGTTCATTAACATTACCATTACGAAATAAAATAATATAGATTACTTTAGGGCTAACTAGAAAAGATACCAGAACTGATGGAGGGCAAATTAAAACATGACTGACCTGCTTGGAGCATCAAGCTAACTGAAGGTTGACTCAGATGTGTAACAGCGAAATACACCCCCAGGTACAAAATAAGGAACCAATTTACATATGAAAAGAAATATCATTTTGGTGAAGTTCACAATAACAGAAAATATAGATTTTCAAGTATCAGGGTTCTTACACCTTTTCCAAAGTCAAATTCAAGCACTTTTCAAGCATTTTCCAGCTTTTCAAGCATCTTACAGCTGTTGTAAATTACATATTTATATACACATACTTAGTGCTGCGTACCTGGACTCACATTCAGGTTCAGGTCCGGACTCAAGTCCAGAGGTTCAGGTTCAGGTCCGGACTTATAAGTCCGGACCTGAACCCATGGCTTGTGTCAAGTTGTGTGACTAAAGTGAACTTATTGTGAGCTAATTATTCATTGAAAATTAACTCATAATCAACTCAAATTCAAACTCATCAGGTTTATTGTGCTCCCATCTAACTTGTGTCCACATTTCTCTACAAAGTACAAATGTAAAAATAACACTTTTTGCCACTTAGTCTACAAATGACTTATGACAGCAACTACAGTGAACTACTACAAAGTTCAAACATTTATTTCATTTACCAAATTAAAGTAACCAAACAGTCCCTGAGCTGACTGAGCCTAAATCCCTAAAACTTTGCTGAAAGGTAGAGTGTAGAGTAGACTATACGCATTACACTGTTACACACCTACTATACAGTATAGGCTACACTGTGAGTGTACTGTACTGTCTGTACACCATGTATTTTCTACAACTCTACATGTGTACATTATACAGTACATACTACATACATAGTGATGTACATACATACTGTTAGAAATTAAAATCAATGTTGATATGGCCTAATTTTGAATTAAATACACTATTTAATTTAAATCAGTTTTATTCTGAAAAAACGGAAGTTCACACTATTAACTTAATACTTTTATTCTGAAAATTCTTCACGTCCGGTTAGCATTAGCATGTGGCGAAATGCTCCGTTTTCAAACCATGAATCGAAGGTGAAATGACATGTGATGTTGTACACTGAGCACACTGGGATTAGCACTCATGTATTGACGCTGAATAACGTTCATCAGGGAATGTTTAAATTAGGGCTGCAACAAACGACTAATTTGATAGTCGATTAATCTATCGATTAATGAAACGATTAATCGACTATTCGGACTATTACGCCTTGCACAATTTCTCAAGCGCTCTTATTTAGCCATCAACTTTTAGATTTAGCTTGAGGTTGTTTTAGGCATGTGGAAACTAACAATGAAGACAATAAAGATGAATACTTGATTAAAAAATACATATTATTAAATTAACTAAACAAATTGTTTACAAAATGAACATGGCTTTTCATTTAAATTAAATAAATAATATTTATATTTCACATCAAAAGAAACAACAGTGTTTTAGCAAATAATAAATAATGTGATGACAGAACTGTAAACAGAAGAGCTGAAACTTTAACAAACTAAATAACTCAGTTTCCTCTAATCATTAACCCATGTTTGTATAATGTAGTTAACTCCGTGTGTTGCTGCTAGCAGACAGAACACCTGACGTGGAAACGATACTCGTGGGCGGGGCTACAGAGCTGCTAGAGAGACAGTCCAACCCGGTGCATTCCTCCGTCTGGATGTGGAGCACTTTTGATACATGTTTAGACAAATTGCTCGTGTTACCGCCCTGACATGCTGAACTCTTATTGCGCTTTTGGCAACGAGCATCGAGACGGGTAAAGTTTAACAACACCTCGGAGCGGCGTTCTCTCCGCCATCTCCGCAGTGTGTTGCTGCATGTAGCAGCCGCGTGTGTGTAAACGGCCCCGCCCCCTCCACCACAGACCAGGGAGAGAGATCTCGTCTGATCGAAAATACATCACAGACGCATTTGTTTGTCTTTTTGCATATTCGAAACGAGCTGGCCACACTAAGACTGCGATATAATGTTTTTGTATCAATAATACATGACATATATTTTTTAAATGTCCCCAGTACCGATAACGTTGTAGCTTAACGGCGCGTAAAACACACGTGATGACGTCACCAACGAATCGATGACTGAATTAGTTGGCAACTAATTTGGTAATCGATTTTAATCGATTAAGTCGATTAGTTGTTGCACCCCTAGTTTAAATAACCACAGACACCAGAATATACGTAAGTGCTAGTTTTTTTTTGCGAGTACAAGTACCGGTTCCTGACGTTCCGGTTTTAACCGGACTTGAACCGAAACTTTTTACAAGTCCAGTACCGGTTCGGCGTACCGGTACGCAGCACTACACATACTCAAATGATTATTTCCCTACCTCATATTAAATCAGATGTTCTTTATGCTATAAACAACCACATGTGTGTTTCATGATAGCATTCTACATGAGGATGAAAAATTAAAGAAAAGAAAACTAAGTTTAATATTTCAAAATTAGTGATCTGTACGTAGACTAGGCCTCCCCTGAGCCAATACAAAACAATCAGCCAAAAACAATCAGCCTTTTCAATACATTATTGATCACTATTTTTGAGGTACTTTTAGGTTGGCAGTAAACACAAGTCAGAGGTAAATTGTGTACTTTTCCTCCACCACATGTATTTAATCCCTTTAGTTCCTTCACAGATGTGGATGAATGATGTGAAATATAATCAAGTGTTGAATCAGACTTTGGTTCCACCTGGAGTAAATCCACCAGCTACCCTGCAGTCTACAAAGTACTTCAGACTAGCTGCACCTTCACCAGCTTTGAGAACACTTTCATGATCAATCATTATAAAACATATCATATATATTATTCTGAAATGGACCAATCTGCACAACGACTACTTTTACTGTCTTTAACTATATTTTGATGAGAATACTTTTCTACTTTTACTTGAGGAACATTTTGAATGCAGGACTTTTACTGAAACAGAGTATTCCTACACTCTGGTGCTTCTACTTTTACTCAAGTACAAGATATGAGTACTTCTACTTTTACTACAATATCTGAGTACTTATTCCACCTCTGGTAGTGTATTAGTCTGAATTGTAGCCACAAAATCATGCAGAGCTGCATAAAAATAGACTCACAATGGTAACAAGTGGAAAATAATATTTACAAATGTGTACAATGATTTGTAGGTAATGCTGACTACTCAAGACACCTGACTTATACATCTTCAAAGGAAGACTGTGTTCATTCTACAAGTACATGGGATTAAAGCAAAATGTAGTTTTACTTGTATAATACTTCAATTTTATATAAAAGACAGTTTGTTTTCATCTGTTTTCAAATCAACAAAGTCTTGGCTTTCAGAATATTAAACTTGTTTCGGCAAATTCAGATGATAAATACAACTTTGAAGCTTCGGCATGATTACAAGCAGAGAACGGACTAATGTAACGTCACAGCAGGCATAGCAACAGCCGGTGTTTCTTGTGAGTGTTTCCCCGGTACACAAACGCAAAAACACACAAACACACTCGCGAGCTTCCCCCAGACCAGTAATACAAACGAAAATGTGTCTTCGGGTCAATGTGACTGATTTCGATAGATCAAGTCACATTTGGTTTAGGCACGAAACATACTACCAGTAGAAATATATTGCTTTCAAAATCGCTCTGTGTCGAATCAATAGATTATATTTCGTGACTAGAACATGAAATGCCGTGAGAGCTTCATCCTCTGAACACCACACGATGGCAACTGTAACGCACATATTAATATAGGTACGCTCCTCTGAAATGTTTGTCCCCTGCAATTATTATTATCCCTCAATCGAGTTCGCTATTCAGCTAGCTAACGTTAGCTTAAACAAACGTAACATGCAACGTTAGCCTAATCTAAAATGCTCTTCTCCGGCGTACCTTTCATGTGGCTCGTCAGCGCAGACTCTCGCATCGTTATTTTTGAAAACTTTGCAGGAGGCTACTCGTGGGCTTGACCCTCGTCTTAGCCATGGCTTGTATTTGTCTTCTGTTAGCCAACGCTCGTTGAAACGGCAACCTCCTGGCACACATCTATCTCTCATCAGAATGCCCAGGTCACGTAACAAAAACACTTGCAGGTCGCGCGCATAGCGCGGGAAGGTCGGAGCGGAGCGGTTTTATGGAGAAGCGAAGCAATGCTTTTCTTTTAATCTAAAAAGCGAACTATTCAGTCAGACAGCAATTTATTGTAAAAGTAAAGCATTTACATTTTCAAGCACCATTCCCAAAATTCAAGCACTTTCCCAACCTTGAAAACACCACGTCAAATTTCAAGCATTTCAAGCACCCGTACGAACCCTGAAGTATACAAATAACCAAAATAAAGAAGTCATAGAATAGCAATTTATTTATTTTTTTGCTATTTATTGGGGGGGGGGGGCTTTTGAGTGTATCTGAATATTGGGGGGGATGTGTCCCCAATGTATATGGTGAATACGGCCCTGGATTGATGGACCCGAGGAATAAGCGTTGGCAAATGTGTTGTTGCAACTGCGTTACTGGGCATTGTAACGGGTAATATATTACCCATATTTCATTATTAATGCGTTACATTACTTCGTTATAGAATAAAGTAATATATTACTGTAACTCCGTTAATTTCGTAACGCGTTTGTTGTACACCCAACACTGGTTATACCCTAGTAATTAATGCTGCAAAGCTGGGTATTTTGAGCTTGGCGCAGAGGCTAACAACAGCTAGCTCTAACCCCATCGAATAGGACGTATATTTACCTTCTTTCTCCTACCGAATCGTCGTCGATGATGATGATGATTGTAAAGAAGTCTTGAATGTAACAAGTAACGACTGTAAAGTCGTTCCATTTAGTTTTGACAGAGCAAAACGAGTAGCGCTTCAATAAAATCGGCCATTGTTGTTGTTTTCGATGTGGGGTGTTTCCGCGCGGTTTGGCTTTATGAAGCAGGCACGCAAACGGTTACGTCATGACGCAAAACGATGACGCAATGACGCAGCACGGAAAAGCTCTAGCACGGAGCTGGAAGGGGAAAAGCCTGAAAGGGGTATATCAGGCACTAAACATGGGGGTAAAAGTTATCGGAACTAAGTATTCTTTTTGGTGTCAACGCAAAATTCCAGGCACTAACGGAACTAAACGGGAAAAGTACAGGTAAAAGTACTCCGGTGTGAACGCGCTAAATAACTCGTGCCGGGTTGATGGACCTCACGTGGGTCAGGTTTGCAAGATGCACTGGTGTTTCCATGGTAACACAATTTTTAAAGGTTCCAATTCAAGTTTTATTTTGATTTATCTTTGTTGTATTTGTCATCTGTTCCCTCTAGCTTAAATAGAGGGTTGTGCTATGTATGTTACTTTGATGTATTGTATGCAAAATCCACCATTGTCCTGAAGTATACTTTTATCTGCAATACGGTCTGTGTTTTTTTCTTCTTCAAAAAACCGGAAAATTAAAATAAAGTTACAAAAAAAAGGTTCCAATTCAAACAGTGTTTTAAAAATAAGCAGCAAAAACATAAACTACTCCTCACAATACATATATTATATAATATTGTCTGAATCTTAACGGCAATACTGCACATTGAGCAAACTATAAACTAATGAATTTCCTTAAATGCGGATCATATACAAGATTATTAATGACATTTAGTTGTAGTGCAAGAGCAACACACATGCCTTAAATGTGAGAAAATGAGTTAGACATTTCACTGATTTGAGAAGTTTAATTTGAGGATTAAGCAGACTGTGAAAAACTGATATGAAGCACTAAATTACAATGAAATGACACACATATTTTCTTATATTTGCACTTTTTATTGGCTTTTTGTTTTACAAAAACAGGTACGACAGAATGCATAGGCCGAGCCACACGCACAGACGGCTCATCGAAGACAACACGGAGAGAAAGAAGGGCGTCAGGAAAAGGCAACGATTTCTTTTAAAAAGATAAAAACACTGTTTGCTGCTATTCTTCTGAACGCATACATACTCCCATTGTCTCATTTACACGACAAGACACGACAGAATGACATACGATTGTCATTTGAGCAAACACACATACACACTTACTGGCACACAATGCAAACAGGTGCAACATAAATCATGATGCAGGTAACGATGCATCAGAAACACACACACACACACACTAATACAAGTGAAAGAGATTTAGCCAAACAGGCACTCAATATTTTTGTGAATGAGAGCGAATTGACCATTTAACCTGATGAGTGAAATCAAATATCTGCGTCCTGTTTATATTTTAGTGTGTGTTCGTGGCACAGTGTCAAACATCTCTGATAAGATTTGCACAATGAGGCTAATCTAACGCATCTTTCACGCGTGCCTTAAAACTGAAAAGTCTTCAAATGAAAGATCTATATTTCCAGTGGAGAGAAGCATGGGGGGGGGGGGTGAACACACACACCGAAGCAGTTTTCTGTAATCTGAAGCACAATGGCGGCCTCGCGACAAAATGATCTGCATATTTCACCACACTGTGACGGACATATTAAGCAGGAAGTGTTTGGATAGTGCGCTGCAGCTGTTGAAGGGTTAGCATCGTGTGCTAAGCCATGCTGCTGTGCTGGAAATGCAGGCTAGCTTCTCGCGTCATGTGATCACTTAGGAAAGGTACTAGGATAGATGTTGGGACAGCAGAATACTGTTAAAAATAAAAAACAAGAAAGCAAGTATCTTTCCATGTCATGACAAAGTACACAACACTGACGTTTTAAATTGGTAGTAATGCAGTTCACATGTTTCTTAAATAACAATGGGGGGAAATGAACAAACGGCAAGTCTTCTTCTTTCTTTTGTATACACGGTAAATTAGTGTGCGCTCATGACGCATTTTCCTGGCCACTTCCTCCACTCACAAGCACAACACGTTTCCAGAGTAAACTGAAGAGGATTGTCCCTCGCCTGTAGAACTACGTGAGGGAATATGAGATGAGGATTGTAGAGAAAGATGTTGACAGTGCTGTAAGAACAACACCTCGTTGTTTGAGGGAAGGAAACGACCAACAGAACAGCTCTCCTCCTTTTGCACTGTGCCACTTCTGGGGAGCCAAATGCAACATAATCACTTTTTATATCGACATTACATTTTGTTAGAACTTATTTTTCATCACAACATGGGTCAGTGTTTTACTTCCTTGGCTTTAATGAAGCGCATCCTCATGTCTCTGATTTCAGTAGTTGAATTTGGGGACTTTAGACCCTCCGTTTAACATTAGACGTTTCTCTTCTTCTACACCGGGATAACACAAACACGCTGAATTTGAGACTTTCATTCCCATAAATAATCAAGATGAAGCTATTTCGTGTAGAGCTGTAAATGCACGTCGACTCCGGCGTTATGAGGCGGGAGGATGAGATTATTTCAGATGCTGACGACCTGTAATCACAGAACCAGTGTACGACTCTACCAAATCTTCACACGAGGCACGTCTCCCGCTCTCTGTCTGCCCTCAACAAGCCTTAGGCACAGGTTTCTCCTTCGCCAACTTGAGAGCCACCTGTCAGGTACTTTAACTCAGTCTCCAGTCTTCTACTCTCTGATGACCGCAGGGGAACACTGCACAATACTAATGTTTAAAAGAACTGAATTGCTGCTAGAAGGGGTGGTGTTAAATCCGCTAGGTAGTAAGGATTGGAATTACTTCTTTTTACATTATTAGTATTGTTAGAAGCAGAACAAGCTGTCTTCCAGAAGCACGACTGAAGGGAGAACAGAATGGAATCAAAATAAAACAATTGGACAACCATTTCTTTAGATAAACCCCCGAACCAATGAGGACCGCCTGGATCCCCCTCCTCGTGACAGACCCTTTGGTTAGTATTTTGACCCCCCGCCCTGTGTCAGTGGTAAAGATCACCGTCTCCGTCCTCTTCAGGCGGGGGTGCAGTCAACTTTCGTCTCCGATCAGGGGCAGGGTTATGAGTACTAGGTATGGGAGGGGGAGAGGCTTTAACCGTTCAGGAGGTAGACCACCAGCTCGTAGGTGGAGATGACGATGGCCGTGTTGGGGATCTGTCGCACCAGGTGGGTGGTGAGGCCGCGGTACAGCGCGCGGTACCCCTCCTCTCTGGGCACTGTTCTTAAAGTCTGGAAGAAGGAGTTATACTTGGTGCCCTCCTCCCGTAGCCGGGTGCGGATCACTTCTGCAAGAAGAAGAAAGGGCGCGGTTAAAGGAGAGGAACTACTAGATCTTTTATTGTAAGGTTATTTGTTGGGCCACCTGGGCCTTACCATAGATAGGGTATGAGACAAGGGTTTGCTTTTTGCAAATATATTTCTTATTCTTTTCCTAGAAGATGTACGTTTGGAGTTATACGTTTTGACCCAGAATTAAGTTTATTGCGAAGTAGGTTTACAAATACAATAAATATGCATTGCAAAATCTCCATTTATGGCTGTGTGAAAATAGCTTTTAGCCTCAATGCAGAATGCGGGTATGTTTGACATGTAATTACTAGGGATGCTCCGATCGATTGGTCACCGATCGAGATCGGCCGATACTCACTCTCTACCGATCGATCGGTGCTCTCTAAACATGCCGATCGCGAGAGCCGATCGCATGACGTAAAATACATGACACTTTTCTCTGTGCGCGGCAAAACAAGCTCGCCAAAATGGCTTCACCGGTGTGGCAGTATTTTAAGGTGTCCGAAAAAGACAGTAAAATAGTGGAATGCAACGTGAAGCAGAAACCCTGCAGCTCCGCCCGCTGAGACGGACCGGTGAGCGGAACACAAGAGTTAGACCTAACACACTTAGCTATTTTATCTACCTCTGGAACAAGCTACACTAGTTATACATATATTTATTCTTCACTGTCGGGTCACTCATTACTGGATCAGTGAGCTGCATGAGATGCTGACAGGCTGTCAGGAGAGAGAGAGAGAGGGGAGAGAGAGAGAGAGAGAGGGAGAGGAGAGAGAGGAAAAGAGAGGCTTCAGCTAATTTCTCCCGTGTTATTATCCAAAGTGAATGTAAACTTGAATAATGTACATCATTTGAATGTAATAATTAAGTTGATTGTTGTTTGTGGAAGCTCCAGAGAATGAGCCCATTAACTGAGTTGTAAACACTTTAAATGTTAGATGTAAAGTGAGGTTTAAATCTTTCATTTAGGCCCCGCCCACTCGATCGGATCGGTATCGGCCGAAACTGATTCCGGCGATCGGCCCCAAAATCGGAGCATCCCTAGTGATTACAGTTCTTATATGTCTATGATTACGACTCATGACGCTCGAATGTTTGTCGCGGCCCCCTTCAATCGCGCCGCGGAATTCGCGTCCACCGCTTCAAGCTCGCCGTCGGAGCGAATTCGCGTCTGTCCGCATCTCTGCAGTGACTTTACATGTAATCGCGCGGCCCCCAAACATCGCATCGCGTCCGGTGTGAACGCAGCATAAATTCTGTAGAGTTAATTGCTTTGTAATTGTTTGCGATACTAATATAATTATAAATCTTTGTTATTTGGCGATAACAGCAGCACACTGTAACCATGCTACCTGGCCATATAAGTATACTGTATTGTCGTTACAGTCCACAGCTAAAATAAATCACCACGCCTGGAGAAGCCCGTTTCTGTGTTCTTTAAATCGGGACACATATTCATACGTTGAGCTAACTCCCCGATGTCTTTTATAAAACTCTCACCATGAGGATAAGCTAAAGTTGTGGCGCAGGTTTTGGAGGTGGCGGCAGCGAGCATCATCCCGATGAAGTCCGACACGTCTTTGGACGTCTCCTCCTCCTCGTCCATGTTCTGCGTGGCCTTGGCCTCCATGAGGCGCCGCTTGATGTTCTCGTAGATCACAAAGTGGATCACAGTCTCTGAGATGCCGGCGTAGGAAGCCGACATTCCTCTGTAGAAACCCCGCAGGCCGTCCGTCCGATACACCCGCCGCATGCACTCGAACGCACTCATCCTCCGCTCGCCCCGATTCCTGGGGGAGAAAGAGACAATGTACAGTTTCAAAGCCAAGATAAATAACTTGTCTGGTGAAAAACAACTGAACACAAACTAATATTTTCATGCCTATAATATTACAGTTTCTCTCTTACTCTTAAAAAAGGCAATATTCACACTAAGCTGTTTCCATGTCTAATGAAAATGTATATTCAGCTCATATTTTCACTAAAAATAGTCTCCGTCTCCGTGTAGATTGTTCAACTGCGTCTTAAAATGACGACGGCACTGATCGAGGTTTTCTCTAACTGTTCAAATCTGTTCATGTTTTCTGTTCCACTAACCAGTCTGATTCTGATTTCTCTGTCGTCAAACTCTCCGTCTTTTCACCTGTTTCCTTATCTTGTTTACCGTTTCCTTTGTTTTAATGTTCTTCACAACTATATATCTGAATAATCAAAAAGTATACCAGGATGTTTTTATGATGGGTGTAACTGAAATCGAATGTTGTTGTTTTTTGCCACAGATAATACAATTCTTTCTGTGGAGTGATATGACGACACAAAGTCCCTTGATCAAGGAACAGCACAGTGCTCCAAATTGTAACAATCCAACTTTATTTATATAGCACTTTAAAAACCTTCAGACCAAAGTGCTGTACAGAGAGATAAGCTCACACAACATAATATAAATACAAGATACAAACGCAAAACAAACCAGAATAAACGTAATAATTAAAAAATAAATCACAGGCATATAATAAAAACAATAGACCACTGAAAGCAAATAAAAGCAACAATCTACTTGTTTCTGAATGCCATTTAAAAGCAGTCAGTGTGGGAGCCTGTCTGATGAGCAAGGGCAGGTCGTTCCACAGTTTAGGGGCGGCAGCAGAGAAAGCACGGTCCCCTCTGCGCTTAGACTTTGTTTTTGGCACCCTTAGGAGCAACTGATCAGCTGACTTGAGTGTGAGTTGGCGTGTAGCTGAGTAACAGCTCGGAGAGGTAGGGCGGGGCCATTCAGGGCTTTAAAAGTAAATAAAAGAGTTTTAAAATCAATCCTCAAATGAACGGGCAGCCAGTGGAGTGAAGATAAAATGGGGGAAATGTGCTCGTGTTTGCGTGTGCCAGTTAGTAGCCGTGCTGCTGCATTTTGCACCATCTGGAGGCGAGCAAGGGAGGATGCACTTATCCCCATATATAGTGCATTACAATAATCCAAGCGGGAGTATTAGTCAGCACATAATTGAAGGATGCACATGGATGTAAAGTCATGAATCTTAATGTAAAGAGAGCCTAGTGAGTTACATTAAAACCCAGCAGGACTCTGGCTTCTGCACACAGGTGCATAAATAGCTGCGCTGTTGAAGGAGAAGGAGAAAAAAACAAAGGACACATAACGGCAGCATGCCTTACACAACGTATAATCTGAAATAAATGCATTGATCAGAAGACCCGAGTCACATGTCTTCAAGTAAACAGAGTCTGCTTTATCAGCTCTTTGTTTTCTGTGAGGTAATGTTATCCTTTGGGATTTTAAGGAATAAACGTCATGGCTGCAAAGGATTGATCACACCGTTGGGAAAAGGGAGATGAAGGAGGAGAAGTTCTACATCAAGTGTTTTGAGAGCTGTATTTTACATATAAAGCAGTTTCATGTAATACAACCAAGGAGCGTCTTTACAAAGCTACTCAGGCACCGTCCACACGGAGCCGAAAACGAACCGATGTCGATACCAAAAAAGTCTTGTGTCCACACTAGGGATGTTAAGATTCACCGATTCGCATCGGTGCACCGGCATAAACGTTCAACATGCAAGGGCACCGGTTGAAAGAGTGCACATCGGCTACAGTTTGGGTTGAACTCGCGATGCATCGATCGTCTCTTTGCATCGGTAAAAACCGATTCATTCAAATATATAATATTATCCACTCATCCACTCGTGTCAGCACTCTGCAAAGACGATGTTTGATCCGCCACTACTGTGCCCGAGAGCCGCGTGCACGCGTCACAGTTATCAACAAGCATGGAAGTCGAGGAGAAAGAAATACACAGCGCACCGAAAAATAAATATAAATCAAACGTTTGGCAACACTTCGGATTCTTCAAAAATGACGGACAACTTGATAAATCACAAGAAATGTGCAAACAATGCCGTGCCGCTATAAAATACACGAGCAGTACCACGAATTTAGCGACGCACCTAAAGAGGCGACATGGGGTGAATATTACGTCCGCGGCTGTCTCCCTATCCTCCTCGGATTCAGCTGAAGCTAACCCGGCTGTCCCTGGCGGCAGCAAGACTGGTGAGCAGCAGCATATCACTAACAGTTCTACCCGCTCCAAGGCAATAACTGACGCCATCGCCTTCTTTATCTGTACAGATATCCAGACGTACAGTGTCACGGAGAATGAGGGCTTCCAACACCTCCTCCACATTTTGGAGCCCAGGTACCGAATAGGAGGTTCTTCGCCGAGAAACAAATCCCTGCTCTTTATGACAAAGTTACCTCATTCACACCAACGCAACTCCGGTTCAAGCTGAGAGCTTTCCAGGTTCAGAACCGGTTCTTCGGTTTAGCTCCGGCTCTTTTCACACCGCCCAGAGTCCGACTGCTGCTGCGTCATCGTTTGCGTCATGACGTAACCGTTTGCGTGCCTGCTTCATAAAGCCAAACCGCGCGGAAACCCCTCACAGCTCACACAACAACAACAACAACAACACCGACAACAACAACAATGGCCGATTGGGCTCCAGCTTCCTCTGCACCTCTTCGGAAGACCAGATTCCCAGCAGGTAGCTGGTCTCTTCAGTGGAGCACTGCTGCTTGTTAAGTTTCTCCATCGTTGTGTACAAACTGGATAAGCCGGCTATTTGTGGTTGTTCAGGAGTTGATCCCGCCCCTGCCCCCGCCTCGACGTAAGCGTGACGTATGCGGTGCTTTTGCTCTGGCCGGACAATTTTTTGGTACTCAAAATTAACCGGATTCCAGAGCTAAGAGGCGGCTCCGCTGCGGTGTGAACAGGAAAACCCGGTGCTTTTCAAGCTCCAGCTCCGAACCGGCCCTGAAACACCGTTGGTGTGAATGAGGTAACAGAGAAGAGTTGCAATTACAGTTGATGGCTGGACGACTTGCGCCACTGACGCATATGTCACGGTCACAGCACACAATATTGATGACGAGTGGGTATTGCAAAACCATGTTCTGCAGACCAGAGTGTTCAACGAGGCCCACACAGGAAATAATGTAGCAACGTTACTGCAAGAAGTTTTCCGCGAGTGGAAAATTGAAGACAAGAATCCGGCGTTGGTCACAGATAATGCTGGAAACATGAAACTGGCTGGAGTTGGTGCACAGATGGAGCCACATGTGCGATGCCTCCCAAAAAGCCCTGAAGGTGGACGGGGTGTCGGAGCTTCTGGTGAAAATGAGGAAGGTGGCGACTTATTTCCACAAAAGCCCAAAAGCAACTGAAGCTGGAAAAATAATTGGCGTGCTTCCACCGTCCTCTCTTCAGGAGATGTCTGAGGAGACGGTGAGAAAGCAAGGCCGTAAAATCCCATGCGACCCCAAACACGTCCTGTGTAGAGAGTTTGAGCTGCTGAAGGTATAGATTACCAACCTGTAGATTGAACAGGTATAAGTTTTCCTTTGTTCCGCTGTCACTCAAGCTGCTGAACAGTCAGGAACAATTGTGATTATGCTGTTAGGAGCTGTTGGGAGGTGCAATGTTTACAGTGTAGTTTGTGCAATGGAGAAGGTTAAATAGGGGAAGTGCAATATGTGTGAATAGGTATGGATACAAGAGGGATATGTGCAATCTGACGGACACTATGCATAGGTGCAATAGGGATATGAGCAATAGGGAAAGTGCTGTACCTGTATGTTTCTTGTTTGTTTGTTTGCCATGTGATCTCTGTTCTGTATCTATGACTGATTGACCTGAATGTTTTATGTGTATTATCTCGATGCCCAAGACAATAAAGCTCTATCTTATCTTAAGCTCTCCGTGAAATGCAGATCCAGTTACACCTGCCTCACCACAAGCTAGTGCATGATGTGTCCACAAGGTGGAACAGTTCCCTGGACATGTTGGAGCGTTTTTGGGAACAGCAGCCTGCTGTGTTGAGCACCCTGCTGTCAAAGAAGATGAGGAGGGGAGAAGCCATGGCCAGCCTGACATGACATTAATCCCAGAGGTCATCAAATTGATGTCCCCCCTGAAAGTAGCAACTACACTCCCCAGTGAGGAAAACAACCCCACCATCTCAATGATCTCCCCAATCCAGACCAAACCGCGGAGGCACTTCCAGTCAGATGAGAGCGGTCATATGGTCGTTTCCCAGATGAAGGGGCGATTCAGACCGGACTTTGATGGTCGCTACACATATCTCCAAGACCTCCTCCACTACGCCTCAGCACTGGATCCCCGCTTCAAATACCTGGCTTTCCTGGATGACAATGAAACTAAGGACAGGATATTCATGAGGATAACAGCAGAGGTGGTGAAGATGGAGGGACAGGTAAGAATATACTACTCAATATATTGTAGCTAGTGTCCGTCTCACTTTCACTGTTATTTACCTGTGGCTTACTTAACTGACGCTTATTTGTTTAGTTTAAGGAAATCTAATGGCTCATCTGTGCTGATTATTGTCAGGCAGGGGATGGTGATACACTTAATGAGGACCAGGCAGCTGAAACAGAAGGTGACCGGAGCCCCCACAGCAACAACACTGTTGTGTAACTTCAGTTAAATACTTGTATGTGTGTAGATTAGAAAGAGGTGAGATAAAGGATCTGCAGTATTTTATGAAGTATTCATCGTACAAAGGTCAGTTTTATACAAGTAGAAGTGTGTGTTTACCTGGCAGTAGGCTGTCAGTAATGGCTAAGGCTCTCTATTTGGACTGGTAGATCTCGGCAGACTGGCAACTTTAAAAGTAGCTCTCGGTTCAAAAAAGGTTGGGCACCCTTGATTTAAGCATATATTATGTTTAATGAACTTTTAAACATCTTACAACTGGTTTCCTCTCTGTGCCCTTTTCTTTAGTGCAGCCATCTGCAATGAGTTAGAGAGAGACAAGAAGTGGGGCTGCAGGCTGACATGCTTAACTAACAATAATGCTTCATTTATTATATCTGTCTATCTAGCATAACATCCCAATAAGCTGCTAGCAACTGCAAAAACACTAGTGCTAGCTAATGTTTTGCAAACTATTAAAAGTGAGGCTATGACAGTAGACCTAACGTTAGTCTAGTAGCCTCACTTCTAATATTTTGTTAAACATTTGCTAGATACATGTTGGCTAGCTAATGAGCTATCAACCTGAAAAACTACACACACACACACACACACACACACACACACACACACACACACACACCACACACACACACACACACACACACACACACACACACACACACACACACACACACACACACACACACACACACACACACACACGCACACACACACACACACACACACACACACACACACACACACACACACACACACACACACACACACACACACACACACACACACACACACACACACACACACACACACACACACACACACACACACCCCTCTGCTCAGCCAGATTTCCTATAAATGTCACAGTCCATGATATTGACAGAAATGGACTTAAACCTCTCCTACCAGTATTAAGTCCAGAGGCCAGTTATTGTCAATCATTAATATTGTGTCTCACACACAAACTCTCAGTTCAAAACATTTGAAAAAAGTAGTTATCTTACTGCATGTTGCTTCTTTGAAGCGTGCAGAGGATGTGGAAGGGGCTCAAATGCATGAAAGGGCATCATTTAATAAAAATATGCCTGGCCTTTATTCTGCCTGTATCTCTCACACACATTCATGACCATCATTTAAAAATAAATGTAAATAAATGAAGTGGATTTTTGTTAATTCTCCTCACATGACATCTCAACTTGGACCTAACCCTCTGACTGACAGAAGCTCTGCTGACAGAGATGCACTTTTCTCTCTTTTTACCGCGAATCACCAAATTCGGGAGTCCTTCTGTGCCAGCTGCCAGCTTTCCGGGAGCAGGCCTTCTCACATACACATACCACTGCAAGTTGTTACCGTTTTGATTTGACAACATTATATTGAGTTATTACGATTTTATCCGAGTTATATTTCTGCCGATCGGAAGCCGATCTCTCCCTGCACTGTCACATCGCGAGTGCAGTAAAGCCCGCCTCCAGTACTGCAGGATCTGCATTCTGATTGGCTAAAGCACTTCTTTGTTGAAAACTCTGTGTAACGATTGGGCTGGAACTTGTGTGTTGTTAACCCTTTGGGAACTGGGATACATATGCGCAAAAAAAACAACACAATTACAATTCGATATGAACTGAGGAGCCGCATGAGACTCGGCAAACAGCCGCATGCGGCTCGAGAACCGCGGGTTGGCCACTCCTGGCCTACTGAATGAGTGTTATGTACATCAGTCTGGCAGTTGTATTGCACATTGTTGATGCTGGTCAATAAGGAATAAAACTAAATCCTCTGTCGTACCATATTGAATTGTATCATTATTTTGCACCGTGTTGAATCGCATCGTCCCGTATCGCATAATGTTGAATCAAATCGTATCGAACTGTATCGCAACAGAGGTGAATCGTATCGCATCGCCTGGTGTTTCAAATGTATCGTTAATGTATCGTATCGTGGCAACGTATCGAGATGCGCATCACATCGGCCTCAGTGATGGAGATGCACATCCCTAGTCCACACGGAATCGGCTCAATAAACCTGTCCGTCCACACGAGACCGCTCGACCCGCTGGAGACTCTGTAGTACATATGCCAGGCCTGTAGGTGGCGCTGTACTCCCGCCACAAAATACACCAAAAGCTGTGAATAAGAAAAAAAAAGTACTCCGGTGTGAAAGCGCCAAAGGTGTTCCTGTGTGGCATGATAACACCTCGAAGGGCTTTGTAACACTGTCGGTCCCTCTCATGTGAAGTGAACTTTGTAACGCTCACACCCAGGCGTCATGTTTACCTCGCATCCAGCTGCAGACGAGTCTTTATCAGCCATATGGGGTTGGTGGCTGTGATGGCTGTAAAACCTGCAGGGAAAAAGACAAATGTGTTCAAAATGTTCCATGGTGTGTTATTATCAGCTGTCTGACAACTAACACAGAAAGATAATATGCTGTATTCATGGTAGCTAACACAATGAACAATTATTATTTTAACAAAAAGCACCATCACGTGAGAAAGCTTGATCTTCTATAGAATATCCTCTGTGTGATCTGAACAGGAGCTACTGCATGTCATCAAAATCAATGTCAAGCAAACAGCTGTAAAAAAACAGCTTCTTATCCAATGAACTTTATGGTAGGAGAGTAGAGGACAGAAAGGCGTGTGAGAGAGACGAAACGGATATAAAAAGTGGCATAAATCCACATGATATGCTTATAAAAATGAAGACCAGGGATTTCAAAACCATTTGACCTCCCGTAAAAAGCTCCGTGTCATGTTATATGGTAATTTATCAAAGGGACCGTTTTCTGCAGAAAGAGTACCGTACTTTTCGGACTATAAAGCGCAGCAGCTAAATTGTCTGTCTGTCTTGCTCTCGTTCTGTCTCTCGGTTCCACTTTTACTTTGGCGCGCTACCTGTCTCACTCGTTTCCGGCCTCCAGCTTTTCCTGCTGGAGCCCGCCGCTTAAAGGTGGCGGGCGCGGACCGGTCATAGAGCCCGTAGAGTTAAAGGTGGTTAATTTTACCTGTAACATCCATAGATTTAGGAGGTTCCCTAGTGGCCGTTAGCTGTACAAAAAAAATGGGGGAAAAAGTCGCGGCTTATAGTCCGAAAAGTACGGTACTCTCTTTATCAAACTTTACTTTACCAGATGTCTAGGTATCTTCTGCTGGAAATTGAAAACTCACCTGTAGGCAATTAAAATACTCAAATAAAAATGTATGAAGCACTTTAAATGGTTTGGCTTATGCTTTGATTCTTCTTGCTAATCTTTTTCTTCATGGTTGGTTGCACCTAATGTAAGCTGCGTCAGGTAAATGTAATGTAAAAGAAAATGTTGGTGATAATGATTGTGTACATGAACCTATGATGGAGGATTTAGTAAACAGAAATACGTTGCTCTAACAGCTGCTGTGGCTTTCACCTGTCGCTGAGATAAATCACTGCTCCATCGAATCCTCATCACCTGTCACTTTATTTAGTCTGCAGAATATGTGCATTCACTGCTGGAGAGATATTTACAGACAAAGCTGACCTTGACTAAAAGCTTCACCGACTGAGCAGCGCTGTAAAGATGCAGAGGGACACAAGAGCAAACAACCAACCGTTGACAAACAAAGTGTGAGGGGAAAATAACACGGTATTTATTCCTGTCCTTTTAACATGTTACATTTTAACTGAGCTGTTTTAAGATTTCTGTTGGGGCAGTATATCGCCACCGAAAGGTGAAGGAAAAAAGAGGAGGATTCTCTCTGCAGGACAGAATTTAAACAAGTCTGCAGCAGCATGAGTTATTGAAAATGTTATTAGCCAGATTGGCCTACTTGTACTATGGTTTGTTTATAAACCCAAAAGAGATTTTTGTTAAGTTTTGTTCTCAAAATCCTAACTTTTATTTAAAAAAAAAAAAAAATTCCCCTTAAAAAAAGTTTGACTTGTTTTTTCAAAATGTTTGACTTTCTAATTTTTTGTGTGACTTTTTCTAATAATATTTTGACTTAAAAAAAAGGAATGGAATTGACTTTTTTCACAATACATTTTTGTAAGAATTCTCACTTCTATAGTGAAAAAAAAACATGTGTTGTCCTAATCCTCTTCGGTACAGAGGCCTGTACTACGAAGCCGGATTTTCGCTTAGCGGCTAACTTCAGGGAAAACTCTGGGTTTCCGGTCCTTATGCTTAGCGGCTAGCCTGGTCCGGAGCAGGTTAGGTTCCAGGACAAGAGATCAACTCAGTGAAAGCACCAATCAGAGCTCCGTGTGCGGAGTTTAAAGCGATCAAGTCATATTACAGGAGAAAGGAAATACAGAAAAGCTGCCGTTGCAGGAAAGACGGCCGGCAAAAATCAACGGACTGTGTGAACGTGAAAATTAATAGAATATCAGCTCCATCTTCAGAGCAATCTGACTATTATAACATTAGCGTTAAGAAAGCTTACTTAAATATCTGCCACAACATCAGTAACCGGATCAGAGTACATTAAGTACAGTCCGCGGCATATCACTTCATAATGTATCACATATCTCCTGATCTGAGTCAGCTGAGCCGTATCTGGCCGTGCAACACTCACAGTGTCACAGACTGGATGCAGAAGGATTATTTTAAGCAACACATTAAGTTGACGAAACACTCGAGACAAATGTAATGAAAGTCAGATCGTGTTTTAGACGGGGCAGTGATATCATAAACCTGTTAATGTACGCATTCAAACACGTGTTCTGTTCCCAGCTGTGTTCACCTTGCAGGTGCAGCTCTGAGGCTTTGATCCTGGATAAAGTATTTAAGTCATGGATGTTTAAAGTTCAACTTCTTCATATGTCTAATATTATAGTTGGCTTTTCCTTCAGGAAGTATGACGCTGCGCTGTCAGTACGCTTCTCCATGTTTGTGATTGGTCAAATGTTGCTAACCCCGCCCCCAAACATATCCAGATTATGTTGAACTGGATTCATAGTACAGGCCTCAGGAGTCTATTTAATTAAATAACTTACTTTTAAAAGGGCCTTGATGTGATTTGTGATAAAGCCTCCCTATCAAATATCTTCAAGCCCAATAATAACCTAAGGTACTATTTCAACAGAATATCTCCGGGACATTGAAATATTCCCCATAAAGTTAACCAGCACCTATTTCTTTCTAGTGGAAACTCTAAGGCACATGCTGGGGTTTGTGTTTCTTAGAAAGCAGCATCCCTAACAAGAATGGTGAGCATGTGACGAGCATGCTGGATATGTTCCCATATGTCGAAAAGCATTGTGGTAAACGTCCACCCGTTGTAGTTACCTGCCATTCCAGCCGACACCATGTGTACCTGCGTGGAGTCGGGTTCAAACACACCGTTCAGTTTCTCTTTGGCCGTGGAGTAAGCAGCAAAGTAGATTGCTCTGTTGGCAAAAAAACACGAAAAGGTGAATAAATAAATGTAACACAAGTACAAGGAAAAACATGTTTTTCTGCTGAAGTGTCAATACAATTAGTCCTGATGATGTGCCTCCGGTAGCTTTGTAGCCTTTTAATTACACAACATCAACAAATACAAGCGTCCTCATGTCTGCTTCAGCCTAATGAGCTTTGAAAAATTAATGAGGTGTAAAGCAGAGAGCGGAACCAGCAGCAAATCAGCTGGGTAGACACAGAGGCTACTCAGTACGAACGGCACGTCTTAATTATTTTCACTAATTAAAAGACAAAATCACATCTCAATAAAAACAACTGCTTCCGTTCTTTTTAACAGCATAATGTACCGTGTGTTTGCTAATGAAGCTCATCAGTCACTTATAAGAGTGTCTGTGTGAGCGTTCATCTTCAAATCTGCGTCACAGCTCCTCTGCATCAGCATTTATTCACGCAAGATGCCAACAAAACACTTCACATGTGCTAAGCACTGACATCTGCCTGCTGCGGCATTACGGCTTCCCACTGCCATTAGCGCCCACTTTGTTCCCGTCACTACCACCGAGCGTGATTAATGAGCGCTAATGTTGTATACAGTACATAGCATTAGCTAACTTCAGTCATGTACAGCAGGGGTTCCCAACCTTTACTGGGCCAAGGACCGGCAGACGCATTAAAAAAAAAAAATCACGGACCGGTTGTCAATTTTAACTGATTTTAATATTTACTCACCAGCAGCAGCAACAGAGGCTAATTGTATGCAACAGCCTGAACAAATACTAGAACAATATGCATCCACAAAATATTAACAACGTTTAAAAAAGAACCAGTGTCGTTTTTTGTTTTTTTCGGAAAAACGGAAAACCAAAAAACTGACGTTATTCAGTTTTTAAACCAAAACGGGAAAACAGATAAATCAACGTTTTGGTTTTGTTTGTATGATTTACGGATAATACATTGAATGCTGGGAAAACGAGGAGAAGGCGCATTATGAAGGAGATGTCCGGTCGCCTGTCTGTGTGTGTGTGCGTGCGTGCGTGCGTGCGTGCGTGTGCGTGCGTGACACTGGCATTTGTTTTCAGAAGATATTATGATAGTGACGTTCGTTCCGGTGCACGTCCGAAAGCATTTAGCACTACATCGAGATTAAGATTAAACTAATTTATTTTGGGAACACCCGCATATAGGCTACCTATGGAGTTAGCCAGATGTGTGTAAATTACTGTTCATGGTCATTTGAAAACAAATGCCGGTGTCGGACAGACACAAACACACCGAACACACAGAGCTGAGCAGAGTATACACACACACATCATGCGCCTTGGTGACTGGACATCTCCTTCATAAAACTAATAAAAGGGGGAGTAATCGGGCAGTTCGATGTGTGTAGAGGTGTGTGTAGAGGTGTGTGTGGTTAACACGTAGCAGCCTGAAGTCACTCGCTGTTCTGATGAAGGTAAACACAGCGAAGGCAGTGCGTAAAAAGGCACAGCTCTCGGCGCGCTGGTGCTGCACTTCTCAGAGGCGGAGTATACGTCCCGCTGCCTCCTGATGCTGCCTGCAGAGATTTCATGAAGTGAAGGTTTTCCTTCTATCAAACAGCTGCGGGCAGCAGATACCGTGAGAGTCCCGGACATGATTTCATAGATCAAGGCAGACTGGTTTAATCTCCTGTTGTGCCAATCCGGTGCTTAAACATATAGCTCTACACCCCTGGCCGACATGTCCTTAAAATGAAGTCTGAGTTTGAAATATATCTCAAATAATGTATGCACTGCCATTTCCCCACATAAACATAACAGTCTGCAATTAAACGATTGTCTCCTGTGCGCTCCTCTTACTTGGCGCACCGGTAACTTTCTCGTGCGCACTGAGAGGCTGAGACCCTGATCCGCAGAATCCCTCGGAAACATCATAAAAGCCATTTTCAACAATTTTCTGGTGAAAGATTAACTAGGCTACTGGATGAAATAATATGACTGGTATTGGTGCAACAATTAAACACTTTTTAAAAAAAATATTATGATAAAATATTTGTATATATTTATAATTCTACAAATATTACGATAAACTCACAGCTATTTCGCGGCCCGGCAGTAACACGTACCGGTCCGCGGAGAACCCCTGATTTACAGTATTTACAGGACACAGACCAAACGCTGTTGCCATGTTTGCGTGTAGAAACTGCTGAAAAGCCACGAAGATGAATGAGCATGTATTTCTAACACATTGTATGTGATAGGGTAAGGAGCGGGACATCTCTAAGCAGTTGACCAATCAGAGCAGACTGGGCTCTGGTTTCAGACAGAGGGTGAAAAGGCAGTATGAGAAACGTAAAGAGCTTTTTTAACATTAAAGCATGGAGACATATCACAGTAGAGCAGTTGTTCTCAAAGTGGGGGGCGCAGAGGCATGCCAGGGGGGGAGCAAGAGACCAGGAGGAAAAATGTTTATTTAAAAAAAAAAATCATAATTTCAAAAATTATTGATTCGAAAATAATATGATGCAGTACAGTACTATTATGTCTGGGTCTCTGTGTTTCATTAAAGCTCGACTCTGTGTGTGTGGAACGAGCCATTTTGTGTGCGCGAGAGAGAGAGCGCCCCGGTACTGGAGATCGTTGTTGTTAGCTTCTGGTGTTAGCGAGCTACGCCAACGGATATAAGGAGTTTTTTCAAAAACAAAGTGGAGGAGAGTCCTCTCCTGTCAGACTGAGAGACTCAGTGAGCTAAAGGACTCTCTCAGCGTTATCTCAGTGGGCCTCAAACGTTTTGGTCACCATTAATGTAAACAATTATTTCCGAGGCACACGTTTATATGATCATTATAGTTATACAAAAATAAGAGAATAAATTAAAAACAGGTATGAAATACTATATGACAGTAAAACAAGAATAAAGTTTAAAAGAGTGATTTGTAAAATATCCATAAAGAAAAAGTAAATCTTCAGTTCTGTTTCATATGGGTGTTGAGAGATGTATCCATAGATCTCTTCATGTTGCTCTCAAAGTGCACCAGATTGATGCTTTTAACTTCAATATTAAAAAAAAAATCGTCCCGGGGGAGCATGCCCCCGGACCCCCTATGTGAGGTCCACACACCACCTATAAAAATAGCACTTTACCCCTGCTTACACCTATATGCCGTGAGCTGATTATCGAGCCTTCATTGCGACAGCGCCCGGTACATTAATGGGAAACCCTAAATGTTTGAGCACCCTCTATGAAACGTCAAGCTACCCCACAGCACCCCCAAAAGAAATCTCTGGCGCCACCACTGAGCCTGACTATTTGTGTTGGGGGGGGGGGGGGCCGACCTTTTTTTTTCTCCAAAGGCCTGACAGAAAAAGTTTGAGAACCACTGCAGTAGAGACACTACACACTGATATACACCTGAAAAGAGCAAAATAGGGCCTCTTTAACAAATAGTGTTATTCTTCTGATTTTAATATAAGAACACATTGTAATTTGGCTAACATTTGGATTATTTGTGCAGCCCTAGTGGTTACATAACACCACTTTTTCTAACAGCCATGTCAGCCCTTATGTTGACAGATCAGCCTTGAAAGTACTGAGACAAAGTGACAAATGTTAATGAAACAACTGGCGTATAATAAGCACCGCTGTTATCAAAGCCCTGTAGGAAACTGATAAGATGACCTTGGTGTTTGTTTTGTATGACGTGCGCCACGGGTGCTGAGATAAATCTATGAATACATGCACACTAGGGCTGTACCCGAATATCCGAATATTCGTTCGTTGGAGTACTATTCGGGTTTCAATTTCGTTAATCGGATATTCGTTTTGTTTTGTTTTTTTCAAATTGAATTTATTGAAATCTCCAATATCAACCTAAGGCAAGGCAAGTTTATTTATATAGCACTTTTCAACACAAGGCAATTTAAAGTGCTTTACAAAAAATGAAAGACATTAAGCATTAAAAAAGAAAAGCTAATAAAATAAACATTAAAAGGAAAAATACATGGATAAAAGTTACAGTGCAGTTTAAGATATGAATAGTTCAATTAAAAGCAGCGACAAAAAGAAAAGTCTTCAGCCTGGATTTAAAAGTAGTAAGAGTTGCAGCGGACCTGCAGGTTTCTGGGAGTTTGTTCCAGATATTTGGAGCATAATAACTGAACGCTGCTTCTCCATGTTTAGTTCTGACTCTGGGGACAGAAAGCTGACCAGTCCCTGAAGACCTGAGAGATCTGGATGGTTCATAGTTTAGCAGGAGGCCAGTAATGTATGTTGGGCCTAAACCATTCAGTGCTTTATAAACCAGCAGCAGTATTTTGAAATCTATTCTTTGACACACAGGAAGCCAGTGTAAAGACTTCAGAGCAGGAGTGATGTGATCCACTTTCTTAGTGTTAGTGAGGACTCGAGCAGCGGCATTCTGAATCAGCTGCAGCTTTTTAATAGATTTTTTAGTGAGACCTGTGAAGACACCATTGCAGTAGTCGAGTCTCCTGAAGATAAAGGCATGGACAAGTTTTTCTAAATCCTGCTGTGACATTAGTCTTTTAATCCTAGATATATTCTTTAGGTGATAGTAGGCTGATTTAGTAACTGTTTTAATGTGACTGTTGAAACTCAGGGCAGAGTCCATGACTACACCTAGATTTCTGGCTTTATCTGTTGTTTTGAACATTGCAGGCTGAAGCTCAGCGCTAACTTTTATACGTTCTGACTTGGCTCCAAAAACCATTACCTCAGTTTTATCTTTGTTTAATTGGAGAAAGTTCTGACACATCCAGTCATTGATTTGTTCAATGCACTTACTCAGTGTTTGAATTGGAGCATAGTCTCCTGGTGAAATTGTTACGTAAATGCGTGTGTCATCTGCATAGCTATGGTAACTTATTTGGTTGTTCGCATGTAGATGTTAAAGAGAAGAGGCCCCAAGATGGAGCCTTGAGGAACCCCACATGTCAGATATTTGTCAACTCAGATGTGTATTTACCTATAGAAACAAAGTTCTTTCTGTCCTTTAAGTAGGATTCAAACCAATTTAGAACTGTTACCGAAAGAAACGTAAGAGCTTGTGCCTCTTCGGGGGTGCCAACACTTAAGGCGAGACACGGCAGGCAAAAACATCGTTTTTCATGCACTGGTCAATTTTGAGATTTTGTGCTATTTTGATTCAATAACATGTTTTCTTTCAGGCTTTTGAAAGGAAAACGTTGAAAATACACATTTATGTGTTTATTTTACTATAGTTTGTCTATTTGCGTCTTTAGATTTCTCCTATATTCACCAAAAGTTAGCATTCTAACGTAACATAAAGTTCCGCGAAAGCTGTTTGCACCATGTCATCAGAGGTATCGCTGGAAAGCTCTGTTTCTCCTGCACAATCTCATCGGATCCAAATATGGTCATTTCCTTTGTATCAGCAACCAATCGTGAAAGCACAAAGGGGTCTTAAACCAAGAAACAAAATCTGATTGGCTGGTGTCAATTTCTGACAACGTGATTCGTTCAGATGCGTCACGTGGTGTGCTATGACACTTCCTTGTTTAGCTTTTCGCAGAAAATGTAAATCTCAAAATGGCAAAACAACCGCGGAATAAACGTACAAAGAGAAGACAACAACAATTGTTACTTGCATGAGGCAAGGTACAACACAAAACAAATGTCCCCGAACCTGAAATACCTTCAATGAGTGTGTCAATGCGCAAGCTGTCACCCAAAGAGCAGGAGGGTTTAGATAGCGCCACACAGCAGTGGCTGATAATTCATGCAGCGCGGCTGAATGAACTGCTCAGTGGGTTGATTTGTCCAAATTGCGCAGGGACAGGGCTCAAAGTCAATATTGATCCGCAAAACCATGGTTTCTGTAGCAGCTTAATTTTAGAGTGCAGTCTGTGTGATGGCCGGTACCGCAAAAGTGTGTACACATCTACGCGTCTTCAAGACGAAACCAGGAAGGATGTTGCTTTTGATGTGAATGTGCGAATGGTGCTCTTAGCGCACGAGTTAGGCTTGGGCTTTGCAGCTCTGAACAAAATCAGCAAAGTGTTGGGGATTCCTGGACTTCATCTCAAAACCTATCAAAGACATGACAAGAGAGTGACAGGTATAGAAACAGGATTGAGACCAAGAAAACTTGAACTATTGAATACAGAGTATAACTTATCAGGACATTCAAGTTTTTTTCTCTAATTAGTGGCAGAAATAGAGAGAGGCCTGGAGTCACTTCACAGGACAAGGGAGCAGGTCAGGCAGGCTTATGCAGATGTAGACCCAGATGTTGCAGAGTTGCTGAGGGAGGACGCAGATGCAGTGATAAACATCAGCGTGTCATTTGATGGCACATGGCAAAAGCGAGGCTTCACATCCCATTATGGGATAGGTGTGTGCATTGACATCCTTACTGGATTGGTGATAGACTATGAAATCCTATCATCATATTGTCATGCTTGTGCTCTAAAGGGAAATGCCAAGCAAGTGCAAAATATTACAGAGGAGGAGTATAACAGTTGGCGACAGACACACATTGATTGTGCAAGAAACTTTGCAGGTTCAAGTAAGGCAATGGAGCAGGAGTCAGCCAAGAGAATGTGGGCCAGGTCTGTGAATCGCCACCAGGTGCGGTACACCGAGATGTTGTCAGATGGGGATAGCGCAGCATTTAGGGAGGTGGTTGCACTGAATCCATACCCTGGGCATGAAGTGGTGAAATCAGAGTGCATCAATCATGCCCACAAGCGAATGGGTACAGCACTCACAAAAATTGAGTTCACAGGGAAAGTTAGGAGGGAAGGGTGTAGGGAAGCTGACTGCAAAGAAATGCAAAACATTGCAAAATTATTACAGGGGGGCAATTCTGAACAACCAGGGTTCAATTGATCAGATGAAGGCCGAAATATGGGCAGGTCTCCTCCACGGCATGTCTACAGATGACAGCCCCTTACACACCAGGTGCAATCCCTCCTGGTGTTGGTATAGGAAAGCAGAGGATAATGGGGAAACACCTGGTAGCCACAAACTACATGCTGCAAACTTTTTAAAGCGAGAGGTGGGGCAAAATCTTATCCCTGTGTACCACCGCATGTCAAGTGACAGCCTGCTACAGAAAATGCAGCATGGAGGTACTCAAAATGCCAACCAGTGCCTCAACTCAGTGATATGGGCGCGGTGTCCAAAAACCGTCTTTGTGGGGAAAAGCAGGGTTGAGGCAGCTGCAAGTATGGCCATCTCTACCTTTAAAAAGGAATGGTATGCTCATGACACTCATTTTTTAAAAATTATCATCCGATAAAACAGACCAGTCTCTGCCAGTCTCTCTCTTTTTTTTTTTAATCCGATGACATTATCAGTGATTTTAAACTGATTATATACCGAAATAACATCAACACTGTGGGCGCCGCCATTTCCCGGACGTGACGTAATCCATGCGTTTGGTTTTCGAAGACACGTTGATCTCCATGTTATTTACTGTAGTTTCTCACTTCAAATATGCCTCACTGTATCGCGAAATATTGCCATAATTCGGATAGGAACAATCCACGGAATGCTCGGTTCCATCTGTTGCCAAAAGGTAAGCATAAGAAGTACATTCAGAGGCAGTGGCTAGCGAAATGTGGCCGGCCCGAACCGAGAGATTCACAGGCTCATGTATGCAGCGAACATTTCACATTTCCGGACGACTACTCTGAGAGTATGATCAAACATAACATGGGATTTAAAGAACAACCATTACTCAATGGAGATGCAGTACCATCGGTCTTTCTGGTGTCATCACCGACCAGGACACCAGTTCGGCCAGTAGAGAAATCGCCCTCTGCAAGTGTGAAGCGACGGAGGAGCAGAAGTAGTGCTCGGAGTAAGAATACGGTATAGCGCATTTCCATTGCAGCGGCTAGCCCCGTTTTAACGTCCTTTAGCGTCCAGGCCGGGACAGTTTTTGGTGGCCTTTCCATATAGCGTAGTACCGACTAGTGTGTATTTTACCGGCCCCATAAAATCGTGATTCTATGGCCAGGGACAACGAAGCTGAGTATGCTAAACTAGAGAGGGAATCGCTAGCAAGGGTGGTACTACATGCATACATATAGTATCTTATATCATCTTCCCATTATACACACAAGCATTTCCAAACATTTGGACTACCTATGTTGCAAATGTATTATCTTTTCAATTTACACACGGCATCTATTGCACGTCTGTCCGTCCTGGGAGAGGGATCCCTCCTCTGTTGCTCTCCCTGAGGTTTCTCCCATGTTCCCTTTAAACTGTGGGTTTTCTTCGGAAGTGTTTCCTTGTACGATGTGAGGGTCTTAGGACAGAGGGTGTCGTATCGTCATACTGATATGTATGGCTGAATTCCCCCATCCAATCTCTTCACATTGGTCAAAACTTGTTCCTCTGCTGACGAGTCCGAACTGAAATACTCCACCATATTTCCGTGTGTTGACAAAGTGAACGCATGGATGACGTCACGACCATCACGTGACTACTGAAAATGGCAAACATGGCGGCGGCCAGACGGAATATACAGGTCTTGATAAAAAAGAGCTATAAAATCATTATTTACCGGGGAATATCGCTGATTTCTTCAGGGTATGGTTTAAACATAACGTTTCACTAAATACTGAAGTTTTGATTAATTATCTAATGAGTGGACCATTCCTTTAATGAAGGTGCCTCTACCATGCTGGCTGTTATGCAGAAGTTGTAAGCACAGCTGTTACTGTCAGAGCAATGAGAGAAAATGATTTGCTTAGAATTTCAAAAGCTGAGGCTGTTACATCTGCCAGTTTAAAATATAGGCGCAAGAGTCGAAGCACAGCAAAAAAAGTAAAAATACATCAACAGGAGATGCAGGAGGGGCCTACTTATGGAGCAGGCATGGACTAGGCTGTGTTATGTAGGACGGATGGACATACAACTAGGGTGGCAGATATTCTGGTGGCAGTGTGTGTGTTACCGTGGTCGCAGTGTGTTTGTGTTACTGTGGTTTTGTTCATCAGGTCATATACTGTGTTACTCAGTTTTCAGGTGTATTGTGTTTTATATGTTCTATATTGTTGTTGGTAAGTATTAGATTAGATATTGTGTCTGTAAATAGTGTCTTCCAATAAAAACTTTTTTGAATTTGACAATATATATCTTTAACGGTCGTTTTCTCAAAATGAGTTGTTTCTCCTACTCTGAGTTCGAAATGTCCACTTCAGTAGCACTTACATACACCAAACCTTCCAGTTATATTACTATCAATATTATGAAGGCTTTTACAGAAGGGTTTGTTCATATATCATTCTTAGCCTGAATTATACAACATTTATACCTAAAAACATGGCGAAAATTGATATTTTAGGGCTGTTGACAATATTTTCTGATTTATGGAGTGATAAAAAGAGATATCCAAAATCCCTTCTGTAAAAGCCTTAGTTTCTAATATGACTACAAAATGAAAGAAGAATTTTGAACTTGGCTTTATCCAATGTTCAGAATTGGGTTCCTGAAATGTGTTAAAATATGCGCATATTTTATATGTAGATATTACTTTTCTCCATCACGTTGTTTCCAAAGCAACAACAACTTCCTGTCAACTGCGCTAACTCTCCTTCAAAATAAAAGCATGTCCATAAATAGGTATCCAAGCGAAATTACACCTAAGACATATACAACTGCAACGCAAAGAACACAAATTGGGTTTTACACATTAACAAATAACTATAAAACAACAACACTGCAGAATAACAAAATTAATGCCGTGAATACACCGAAATACACGTGTTGAAGCGGTGCACTGCTGATTGCTACGCCTACGCCCCCGCCCCGCGTGCGGGCCAAATAGTCGCTGCTGATTACTACCGAATATCCGGAGCCTGAAAAATGGTATTCGGGACAGCCCTAATGCACACATTTGATTTAAAGAGCACTGACTGAGCGGCATGTGGTTCCCTGGGCTTTAGATTTTAGATTTTGTTGATTTGTATCACACTCTTTCACAGTAGACATTTTGGCTACGTTCACAATCACATTACTGAGCTTAATGCTGCAGGATTTCATCTGGAGAGGGATAACAGCACTGGAGACACAATTTAGCAGATTAACAATGTTATCAAATGTTTATTTGTCAAAGAGATACTGAGTTTTGTAATTGACTTTACTCAGTAACTATTTAGTTGAAGAGAAAACTAACAGAGTTGTGCAGGAATGAGTCAGCATTTTAGGGTTATGAAACAAGGTCTGTGTTTAACACAGGAATCTTGAAGTCAAATGTAAGACCTTTTAAGACCCTTTCCATACATTTTAAGACCTCATCGCCACTTTGAGTTTCAACCGGTTACATTGGCGACACGCACATTGACTATATACAGCAGGGGTCGGCAACAGGCGGACCGCGGTCCGGATCCGGACGCCGACCTATACGGACCCGGAGCTATAATCAATACATTAATAGGGGATTTTTCGGCGCCTCCCGCTTTTTTCCTTGAACACAACACGAGCGTAACGTGTCTTCACGTGGTTATGTCTCGTCTGAAAGGAGTGCTGACAGAGAGCACCGGAACGCCGCTCCAGCCCTTAAAATATTGCAATACCCATAAGGAGCCGTACACATGCCGCAGTCTTTACGTGGCTGTGTCTTTAGTTGTAAGCACAGTGGCGATCTGTTGTTATTAGCATCTGGTTAGCTAGCTATGCTAACGAATTTAAAGAGCTTTTCTACAACCAGGTGGAAGAGAGCTCTCTCCAGAGAGGCTCAAATAACCTCAGCTCAGTGAGGTTAAGGCACACCTTGATATGATCATTATAGTTATTAATGAGACTAAATGAAAAACAGGTATAAAATACTATATGACAGTAACAAAAAAGTTGTTAAAAATAACAAAAGAGTTTAAAAGGGGAGTGATTTGTAAAATATCCAAAAAGAAAAATATGCTTACAGTTCTGTTTCATATGGGTGTTGAGAGATGTATCCATAGATCTCTTCATGTTGCTCTCAAAGTGCACCAGATTGATGCTTTTAACTTAAATATTAAAAAAAAAAAAATCTTCCCGGGGGAGCATGCCCCCGGACCCCCCTAGAGGAGGTTAGGGTCCCCCCCCCCCCCACTTAAATCATGTTCATATGGATAGGAAACTAAATACATTTGCACACATCTTGTGTCCATATCTTTCTGTGTTGGTGGTCATGCCACACCGTGCACATGCATGCATACGTGAGTCATGGTGAGATATCTGGATTAAGAGGTTGCTTTTTCTTTGCACAGCCTGAAAGAAAGGCGAAATGAATGGGCTGTGATTTTTGTTTTTTTAAGCAGAGGTTGAGTTCAATCATTTGTACGACCCTCGGAGGATGTTGTAAAAATTGAAAGGAAAAAGGTTCCCCACCCCTGCTGTAAATAATAATAAAAACCCTTGATTTTTAACTTAACATCTCTGTCTCCTATTGATCTGATTATAAAGAATAGCCAGTTAATTGAAGCATTATAGCGCAGGCCTTTGTCAGATGGTATATTACGCTGTTTTTTTCCTGCTTCGAATAGTTCTCTCTTTTTTCACCATACCTGTGTTTGCATCACTGTAACCAATGAGCATCTGCATGTGTGTGTGAGAATGGCCCTGACACCATGTCGGCCCAGATTTACAAACTCCTGGCAGGACAAGCTCCAGCTCAATTCTTACACAGAATTTAAAAAAAGTGAGTGAGGGACTGCAATATAAGAGGGAAAGAAAGAGAAACTTTAAAACTGTTCAATTGTTATGATGTGTAAAGACTGATATTGTTCTATAATCGTCTGAAACTGTTGAGTCATGATGTGAAACGGTTAACAAAGAAAAAGGGACACTCAAGCTGCTGCTACACTTTATTTTATTTATCTAAAATTAAGCACTTTTAAGATGCACACATTTTCAAAAGTTTTAGTTGAAGACCCCTGATATACAGTATTGATTGTCCTTTCTCCTTATCTTCCAACCATTTGGACGCAGACTTAGCGATGTTGCTTAGCAACCGGCGTAAACAGACCTTTGCGCGCTATCAAGCAGTGAGCGCGCGATGTCCTGTTCAGATGACGTCAAACCCAACGGGATGCCATCAATAAACTACACAGAATCACACTACACACCTACGCCATGATTACATTCAGGCAGACTGTGGAATACAACCTCTTTGGACAATTTATATACTTATTGACAACAAGCTACAAAATATAATACCTTGGAAAATGCCGTTTAATAGCCTTAATTTTCGCTAAATTGATTTATCAACTTTTAATACTGTTTAAGACCCCGCGGAGACCCTGTAACACAAGCTGAGTAGAACAAGCTTTTGTTGTGTGAAATAAAATATGTCAATAAATACCTCGCTGTGTCTTAAAAATAGTGGTTGCTAACAAGTGTCTAAATGAGACGACTAAACGTCATCACGCCAAACATTAGCCACCTTTAGCTTGACGTGAAGTCATGTGACCAGGATGTACTTAGCTTATAGCCTAACGTTTACACTTTGACTATAAAAAAAGGGGTTTTAATAAGTGGACATTATCCTGTTGAACAATACATGTAAGTATCATGAGAATGTTTGACACAGATCTTATTTTCTTCCAATAGAAATATCACATTGGCTTTTTGTCGAGGGAGCCCTTGCAATGCTAACCCGCGGGTTGTAAATGCATCATCACTGCAACACTTTATAGCTCAATATGTACACATTGCTAAACATACGATGAGGATTAAAGGTGACAGCTTACCTAGAAGGTGCCACTCCCACCAGGTTTGGCCCCAGGCCCCTGAGGAGAGAGCGGTAACCCTCTTTCTTCAGGATCAACCTGAAAACAGAAAACACAGAAAAAAAGTAAGCACGTATTATAACTCCACCGTGCATGTTTTAGTTTGACTGGTGTGTTAACATCATTTCTACCAATATTGTCCGATTTCTGGAAGTTTTGTCTAATTTACAGATATAATTCCAATTAAAATATCAAGAATAAGAAACTTAAGATTTCTGTTTACGTGTGTTTTTTTCGGGCCAACTGATCACCAGTGAATGAACCCAATTGTCTTGAAGATTGGTGGGGTGTGGTGCGATAATACTGGGTCCATTCAATCTACATTTAGAGATATTAGAGCAGGGGTGGGGAACCTTTTTTCTCTCAAGGGCCATTTCAATTTTTTCAACATCCTCCGAGGGCCGTACAAATTATTGACCTCTGCTTAAAAATACTAAAATCACAGCCAATTCATTTGGCCTTTCTTTCATTCTGTGCAAAGAAAAAGCAACCTCTTAATCCAGATATCTCACCATGACTCACGCATGCATGCACGTGCAGGGTGTGGCATGACCACCAAAACAGAAAGATATTGACACAAGATGTGTGCAAATGTATTTAGTTTCCTATCCATGTGGACATGATTTAAGTGGGGGGGGGGGGGGGGGACCTAACCTCCTCTAGGGGGGGGCATGCTCTCCTGGGAAGATTTGTTTTAAATGTTGAAGTTGAAAGCATCAATCTGGTGCACTTTGAGAGCAACATTAGGAGATCTATGGATACATCTCTCAACACCCAGATGAAACAGAACTGGAAGCAGATTTTATTTTTCTTTATGGATATTTTACAAATCACTCCCCTTTCAAACTGTATTCTTGTCAACTTTTTTTTACTGTCATATAGTATTTTATACCCGTTTACTTTATTCTCTTATTTTTGTATAACTATAATGATCATATAAAGATGTGCCTTTACCTCACTGGTTGGAGAAAAAGCTTCTTATATTCGTTAGCATAGCTAGCTAACCAGATGCTAATAATAACAACAAAGTTATTGACTGTATGATCAGTATGACAGATCGCCACTGGGCTTTCAACTAAAGACACAGCCACGCAGAAACTGCGGCATGTGTACGGCTCCTTATGGGTACTGTGCCGGAGAGACGTTCTGGTGCTCTCCGTCAGCACTAATACACCCAGACGAGACATATACCACGTGATGACACGTTAGGCTCGTGTTGTGTTCAAGGACCCTGACCCTGGCCAGGAAAAACACACACTCGATTGTTTAATCTTTTTGCGGTCTAGATTTCTTTAATTTTTTTTTTGCGTGTGTTAATTAATCATATTTTAATCGCGATTACAATTATGGCTTGCAACGATTACAAAAACAAAGTAATCGAAATAAAACGATAATTTTTTTATTATTTTCAGTTGAGTTGGGTAATAAACTGTTAAAAACACTGTTCAAATGTTTTTTCTCCAATAAATCGATGTTTTCAAAGTAGATGGATAATCGTTTTGAATAATCGTGATATCAATTATTATTAGTGATATCAATTATTATTAGTGAGTGGAATATGTTGAATATGTTTTACCAAAATGTTGGCTATATGTTAAGGAGTTTTCAGGTTGTGACAGTGCACTGCAACATGTTTGTTGATCTTGTTTATTGGTATTTATTATTTTGATATTATTTATTTAAATGTAGATATGAATGTATAATTTACTTTATTTTGTATTGGTTTTTCAGGTGATTACCCTGAACATATAATTCAACAGTTAAAAAGTTCAAATTATTATTTGTAGGGGCGGTGGTGGCGAAGTTGATAGCAACTGGAAGGTCACCAGTTAAAGTCCCGGCAAGACCAAGCGCTACCGAGGTGTCTCTGAGCGAGGCAAAAAATCGGGGATCGGGAATTTTTTTTTAATATAAAATATTTGTTTTATTTAATTTAATGTTACAAAACAAAAATGACCATGTTCACGTCTTAAAGTCATCATGAGGCCTTAGTTTTGATTTAAAATTACACAGCATCATGTATGTGTTGCTTCTTTTGGGCTTGTTTCAGACCTGGTTGCTTATTCCTCTCAAAGCTGGCAACAGAGTGGGCGCAGTGTCTAATAGTAGCAGCAAGCTAACGAGAGGCTACGTTCAGCTGGTGACTCGGGAGTCGGGACAGAGAAAATGTCAGGAGTTTGGAAGTATTATAAAATTGAAAGCGAAGGCAGTGTAACAGCCAGATGCAATGTTTGCAAGGCGGAGGTCCCGTGTGGTGGAAAGAACAGAGCTACGTTCAACACGACCAATCTAATACACTACCTGAGAAACAAACACCAACAACAACACGGCGAGTACACAGCGGCCACTCGGGTAACGGCACTGAAGCAACCGACACTTTCAGAGACTTTTAAAAGGAAAGAGAAACTGCCCCAGAACAGAGAAAAGGCCAACACAATAACAGCCAAGATAGCTGAATTCATCGCGTTGGATGATCAGACAAACCTTTTTTTCTCTTAATGCATAAAGATCGGATCGGGAAAAATCAGTATCAGCAGATTGTCAAAATCAAATGATCGGAATCGGATCGGGAGCAAAAAAAGGTGATCGGGACATCCCTAATCGAAATTACAATTATTGACCCAAATAATCGAGATTATGATTTTTGCCATAATCGAGCAGCCCGACTACAAATGGTCTCGCGGTCCGTATACGGCCCGGAGGCCAGAGATTCCCCACCCCTGCTTTAACACAATGGGAGTTATCTGAGAGTCACCTTTTTTAATCTACACATTGCAGCAATGGTTTCACACCGTTTCACTGATTAACAGTTGGTGGTAACAAGGTAACGCGCCTACAAAGAAGAAGTCTCAAAGCAAGTTAGTATAGATAGTTATCAATGCGGGCTAGGTTATCTACTTTACCATTATGAGAAAGTAAGTGCATTCAACAGATGTAAGACTTCAAGTAACACCCACAGGTCACTTTCAATTTCTAACCGGATGAATATGGCGACCCTGGATCTAGCACCACCTTCAAGGCAAAGTTTCCACCCCAAATGTAAGGTAAAGGTTGCCCTGACATCTCACGAGTACCCGAACAAACCCTTGTTATAAATACAACATTTTCCATCCTTCCACTTTAGGAGGAACTTTAGCCTACATGCAAAGCCCTCACCCCAGTCAGCAGCTAAGAATAGAAAGATGGTCAGTTGATTGTCCGCTTAAAATGCTTTTGTATTGAGGACGGTATACACTAATAGTTGTAGGGGACACACCAAACGGAAGGGTTACCAGTTACTAGCAGCCATATGTGCTCCTGTCTTCTGAGCTCAGTTTGTGCCGTGTCCCGACGCCGCTGTGCAAATCAGTGAAATTAATGTCATGCCGCCTCACTGACCGCTAATGCCTGCAATATGTCGTGGTGTTTTTGATTGGTAGTGGCTGCAGGCTACATAATGCTCCGTCTGATTTTATAATAACGAACTTGACGAAGATATGTCTGCTGCCTTTGTGTCTCGCAGGGAACTTAATCTACTACGAAACAACGTAAATGACCAGGAGGCATTTTAGCATGTGCTTGAAACACTGGTAACACTTGGATTTTGATAATATTCCAAAATGTATTTAGTGGGGATTATTCTGCCAGACGACAGAATGACGTCTCTGCTGTTACAGTGACTGGCATTTTATTTCAATGTAACTTAACTCAGCGTGCGTGCGTGCGTGCGTATGTAAAGAGATAGTATCTATAAAGGGACAGCTCAATTCAAAATTCAAGTCACGCGACACGACGTCACGCGCCTCGCGGGGTGGACACCCTCTCAGCCCTGGACTGGCGGAAACACTGATCATAATAAACACGGGTTACTGAGGTGTAAGTTAAGAATTTTGTAGAATGCATGCAAATAATCAGGGGCGGCGGGTACTGTAGGCTAGGGAAGGCTAAGCTAAGGCTCAAATATTTTTGTCACATCCTGGTCAAACAAAAATATAATGTATAATGTTTGTGTCTTTGACATTAGCGCTGCTATGCAGCCACCTGTTCCATGTGCTACGAAGCCAGTTCCACAGACCCTGGATATGTTTGAGTTATCTTCACTAACCCTACAGTGTGAGAAAAAGTTTTTAGAGAGTACTTGTCCATGGACAAGTGAGTTTGGCAATGTACTTGTCCGAATACATTTTTCACTTGTCCAGAATGGACAAAAATTGGGGTCACTGGAATCTTCTTCTTCACCATCGTATTTTACATTTTCCCACGGTTTTTACGACACCGCTAACGTAAGTGAGCGGTAAGATTTTACTGCATCACACATAGGGTTGGGTATCGTTTGGATTTTAACGATTCCGGTTCTGCTTTTCGATTCCGGTTATTTTCGGTTCTCTATTCCGGTTCTTTGAGAGGGTCAAAATAAGTCAAACTGGGAGAAAAATATATTTATGAAAACGTTAAGTCAAATCTGTATTCCCATTTACAAATCACTTCATACTGTTTAATTTCTTACGGTTATTGAATACAATTATATAAAAATAATCTCTGCATTGTTTAGTTAGTTCTAAGTGGTGCAGTTTGAGAATGTACGATTGGCCCAGTGTCCTCTGATGCTACACTGCAGCCTGCTGGGAGACACAGTCCAACCACACATGTCCAACACATAGGACATAACCTAATAATAATAATAATACATTATATGTATAGCCTACAGTATAGGCCTAGCGCTTTTCTACAGCTCAAAGACGCTTGCACGCTTACACATGTCCTGCAACACACAGCAGCAGCTGCCCAGCTGCTCACTGTTTGTAAAAGTAAATAAATAGTATTTTCATCTCAATAATGTACTTTCTATACCCTGCTTCATAAACAATACTGACATCCCTCCTCCTCCGAGTCTGGGGGTCCGGGGATGTGAGGACAGCGCGAGGACACAGGGAGGGAGGCTGCTTCATAAAGGAAATGGGTCAATATTAACAACACAGGAGCTAAAACGCTTAATAACCTTCATTATGTGTTAGAGAAAGAACATAAGAACATTTGACAAAGATGAGGCTGTTAAACGGGCAGCGGATCCGCTGTGTGTAGAAAGAGAGAGAGAGAGAGAGAGAGAGAGAGAGAGAGAGAGAGAGAGAGAGAGAGAGAGAGAGAGAGAGAGAGAGAGAGAGAGAGAGAGCTGCACCGTGCAGAGAGCTGCACCGTGCAGAGATCAGCTGATACGGAGCATAGAGAGAGCTGCAGTCCGCGGGCTCGGCCTCGCCTCCTGTCCTCACAACTCTTATTAATCCCGGTACCGGACAATTGTTATTTGTTCCTACTCGGAACCGAGTTTTGCTTCCCAACCTGCCACTGTGCTGCACTTCCCGCCCCGCCCCGTCTAACTGTACAGAAAGCGGCGAGATGCATTTCCTTAGGAATCGACAAGCAGAACCGAAACTAACACTTCTAAACGAACAATGGCGGACACGGACAATTTGCGAATGAGTTCTGCCTTTTGTAAACTGAATGTATCAATAATTTGTCAATAAATCGGGGCGAAAAACGTCACTTGTCCGCCGGACAAGTCAATTGAAAGATCTACTTGTCCGATATTGTAAATAACACGTCCCGGGCGGTGGGACGTGTACTTTTTCGCACACTGCCCTAACAAACGAGATCTCGCTAAGCGGTCCTACGACGCTGGTTATCAACTCTGTAAATGAATCCAGGGTTTCTCTCTCCAGCTGAGAGCGCGTTCACGTGAAAGGGGCGGGGTTAGCTACATTTGACCAATCACAAACAGAGACAAGTGTACTGACAGCGCAGCGTCATACTTCATTCATGAAAAGTAAACTAATATTAGACAAATATGAACTTTAAACATGACTTAAACATATAATCCAGGACACAAGCCACAGAGTTGCTGCAAGGAGAATACAGAACAACTGGTTACAAAATAAATAAACTACCGAGTGTTTGAATGCGTACATTAACATCTTTATGATATCACTGCCCCGTCTAAGACACGATCTGACTTTCATTACATTTGACTCGAGTGTTTCGTCAACTTAATGTGTTGCTTAAAATAATACTGCATACAGTCTGTGACACAGTGTTGCACGGCCAGATGCGGCTGGAGAAGCTGACTCAGATAAGGAAATATATGATACATTATGATATTATATGATCGATGTTCTGATCGATGATGTGATATGAACGATAAGTGCGACACGTCGGCGTCTTCTCTGCATACGGCAGTTTAAACTGTATTTCCTTTAATATGACTTGAGAGATTTAAACTCCGCACACTGAGCTCTGATTGGTCAGCAGGCGGTGCTTTCACTGAGTTGATCTCCTTTCTATAGACGCCGGAGGCGGGCAGCGTCAGGTAAAAAAAGTTATTTAGCCTTCCCAACCCTGAGCCTCACGCGCCGCCTGTGCAAATAATGCATAGGGTGTACGACGTAGCAACGTCCCACAAACCTTGTTTCAGAATATTTACACACACTTTTTTTTCAACTGTTTTCTTTGCAGTCTGCCCCTCACCACCACCAGGTTTTAGCCAGAGCAAACTAATTAACCTAATAGCAAATTGCACTCAACAAGCTGAACTAAAAGCTGAAATAAGCTAAATCTTGTGCGTAAACCCTTAAGCTCTTTTCTAAAATCGCACTTGTTTTGGATGTCAGGAATAATATGCCTTTTATTTTACAAATTCCAGGAAGATAAGATATCATTTATGTAGTCATACATGTATGGATTCACTGTCTATTTAACACATACACTTATTAATCCTGTTCAGAATTGACAAATGTATAGATATTTTTAAGATAAGCTAAAACTAGCAGACCTTGTGGCTGAGATGTAAAACCTGACTGTCGTTCCTTCCGGCAGTATTTAACTATTTTCTATATTGCACTTGTTTTGATGTCAGGAATAATATGCACATTTATTTGACACATTCCAGGAAGATAGGATTTTATTTATTTATTTATAGATGTATGGATTTGCTGTTGCTGCTTGGGAAACTACATTTGAGTTATATTTAACAATATTAAAATGAATACAGAACAAGATAAAACATTAATAATAATTAACTCTTAGTGTGTGTGTCGCTCCGCTCACCGGTCCGTCACAGCGGGCGGAGCTGCAGGATTTCTGCTTCACACACGTTGCATACCGCTATTTTACTGTCTTTTTCGGACACTTCCAGACCGGTGAAGCCATTTTGGCGAGCTTGTTTTGAAAAGAGAGACAGAGAAAAGTGTCATGTATTTTACGTCATGTGATCGGCTCTGCTGATCGGCCTTTAGAGAGAGCACCGATCGATAACGATTGGCGGCCGATCGATCGGAGCATCCCTATAAGACAGGGGTCTTCAACTAAAATTCAACAAAGTCCAGTTAGAGAAAATGTCCCCATGCAAAGGTCCGGAACATCAACATGTCTAAGTTGCTTCATGAATTAGTGTGATATATATTGAAGTAGCTGCAGCTTTATCAACGTCTGCATGTAATCAGCAACTGACTGCCAATCAAATAAAGAAAGTACAATTCATAAACAACAATGTGTATTGTCAATTAACATTCAACTCTACAGATATACAGTAAATACTGTGGATATGTGTAATGTTCCTCTCGGACTGCATTTACAAATAAAATAGAGACAATAAATGAAATAGCTTTTGAAAATGTGTGCATCTTAAAAGTGCTTCATTTTAGATAAATAAAATAAAGTGTAGCAGCAGCTTGAGTTTTTCTTTTTCTTTGTTAACCGTTTCACATCATGACTCAACAGTTTCAGACGATTATAGAACAATATCAGTCTTTACTAGGGCCGGGACTTTAACGCGTTAATTAAGATTAATTAATTACACAAAAATTAACGCATTTTAATCGCACTTATTTTTGCACAGCGGAACGTTTCTCACTGGATGAGTTTCAGGCGTACCGATTAAACTGGAGCACCAACTAACGTTCATGACTTCATGGGACTTCAAACAACAACAAACCACGGTGAACAATAGTCAAGCATGAACGAACAAGCTGATGAGACCGCTTTGGTCGGCCCCGTGGATGGGACATTTTGTTTTAAAAAACGGACAGATGGAAGCGTCGACAAGAGCCGCAGCACATCAAGCCTGAAGTATCACCTAAATGCAAAGCATGTAGCAGCTAGCATGTAGCAGCTAGCGTGGACGTTAGCCCGACTCCGAGTGCAAGGAACCACACCCTGACCCAACCCACACTCAGCCAGACGACTGGTTTCAGGGCCAGGATAAGTAAGTCCACGTCTGAGAAAATAACCAGCTCCCTGGCTCACTGGATTGCACTCGACTGTCGACCACTTGGAGTAACATCCATTTGAAAACTGCTTCTCACTGTTCTCAGGTCAAATATGTATATTTGATTAAAAATGCGATTAATTTCGATTAATTAATTACAAAGCCTCTAATTAATTAGATTAATTTTTTTAATCGAGTCCCGGCTCTAGTCTTTACACATCATAACAATTGAACAGTTTTAAAGTTTCTCTTTCTTTCCCTCTTACATTGCAGTCCCTCACTCACTTTTTTTAAATTCAGTGCGAGAATTGAGCTCGAGCTTGTCCTGCCAGGAGTTTGTAAATCTGGGCTGAAATGGAGTCAGGGCCATTCTCACACACATGCAGATGCTCATTGGTTACAGTGATGCAAACACAGGTATGGTGAAAAGAGAGAGAACTATTCGAAGCAGGAAAAAAACAGCGTAATATACCATCTGACAAAGGCCTGCGCTATAATGCTTCAATTAACTGGCTGTTCTTTATAATCAGATCAATAGGAGACAGAGATGTTAAGTTAAAAATCAAGGGTTTTTATTATTATTTACAGCATGGGTGGGGAACCTTTTTTCTTTCAATTTTTACAACATCCTCCGAGGGCCGTACAAATGATTGAACTCAACCTCTGCTTAAAAAAACTAAAATCACAGCCCATTAATTTGGCCTTTCTTTCATGCTGTGCAAAGAAAAAGCAACCTCTGAATCCAGAACAAATGTATTTAGTATCCTATCCATGTGAACATGATTGAAGTGGGGGGGGCCTAACCTCCTCTAGGGGGGTCCGGGGGCATGCTCCCCCGGGAAGATTTTTTTTTTTTTTTTAAATGTTGAAGTTAAAAGCATCAATGTGGTGCACTTTGAGCAACATTAAGAGATCTATGGATACATCTCTCAACACCCATATGAAACAGAACTGTAAGCAGATTTTTCTTTATGGATATTTTACAAATCACTCCCATTTTAAACTCTATTCTTGTTATTTTTAACAACTTTTTTGTTACTGTCATAGTATTTTATACCTGTTTTTAATTTAGTCTCATTAATAACTATATAGATCATATCAAGGTGTGCCTTAACCTCACTGAGCTGAGGTTATTTGAGCCTCTCAGGAGAGAGCTCTCTTCCACCTGGTTGTAGAAAAGCTCTTTAAATTCGTTAGCATAGCTAGCTAACCAGATGCTAATAACAACAGATCGCCACTGTGCTTACAACTAAATTACACAAGTCACCCATATCAGCGTTAAAAAAGCGGGAGGCGCCGAAAAATCCCCTATTAATGTATTGATTATAGCTCCGGGTCCGTATAGGTCGGCGTCTGGGTCCGGATCCGGACCGCGGTCCGCCTGTTGCCGACCCCTGCTATAAGACATCTACAGCAGTGTTTCTCAAACTTTTTTATACCAAGGACTTAACCAATAAAAAAACACTCGCGGACCACCTAACTCCACAAATATCCAAAATCGCATCGTTTTTCTAGAACAGATTAGAAATCGCCTGAAAATGGTACAAACAAGTGGCAACATGTGTGGTGAAGGTGTTGCGCTGGGCCATATCATTAGCTCGCTCTATTGCGGAAATATTCGCGCGAGAGTGCGGAAAACTTAAATGTATTTATTTATTTCAAATGTGAAATGTTACCAATATACTCGCAGACCACTAGGGGGCGCTCACGGACCACCAGTGGTCCGCGGACCACACTTTGAGAAGCACTGATCTAGTGATAATATGTTAAAATAAAACAATATTAAAAATAAAATGTAAAATTAAAGTAAAATAGAAAAGAAATGCAGTAAAACATGGACAAAGATATCAGTGACCATTGAAAGTTAACCCAAATTAAAAGCCATATTAAACATTGCAAGGGAGTTTGCTGTTCTAAGATGCAATAGCACTGCACTGATAAGGAATGGATAATAAGTAAGACGTGTAGAATCGATAAGGCGGTGAGACTGAGGTAAATGTAATGTAGTACTCACTTGAGGCAGTGCAGGGGGCCGGGGGGGGACATGCGGGCCACACTGGCCCCGTTGACAGTGCTGAGCTGGACCTCAGACATATAGAAGTTGATGGTGGACGACTGCAGACGGGTCTTCACGACCTCCAGAGGACACGTCACTATGGCTCCCACCGTGCCCCCACATCTGGAAGGAGAGACACGGAAAAAATGTTAGCTAACAAGTCTCAGCTGACAGGACAAGACTGAAGTGTCGTTGTTCGATGGTGTCAGCGGTCAGGGTGGAACCTGCGCAACGTGTAAATGCTCAGACATCAGTTAATTAGCCGGTGATGTGGTGGGTTAGTTGGAATTCTGATGACGCCTGGAATGCAGTCACGATCTGGCAAAGTGTGGGAACAGTGAGACGGTCAGGAATGCTTTGTGTGAATGACAACAAGCTTTTACTCAGTGCCACACCTCTTTGAAAAATCACACATGGATGGAGTTTTACACGAGGGTGAACCAAGCCGACTCGGTTTTTTTAAGATCAACATTAGGAACATTTTGTTGTTAAAAAAACAAACGTTTGTAGAGATGATATAATAATAATAATACATTTTATTTAAGGCACCTTTCATGACACCGTACAATTTGTCAAAGGTCCCATGTCCCATAAAGCTCTAACACAGAGAAGACCTGTCTGCTGCCCCAGAACGCCTCGCTGGGGATTTCTCTTTCTCCATTGTTTGCTTCTTGGGTTCTGTGACGTATTTCAGGTATAGTGACATAACGTAACGTCCGCGGATCCGTTACGTTTGGAGACACACACACACACACACACACACACACACACACACACACACACACACACACACACACACACACACACACACACACACACACACACACACACACACACACACACACACACACACACACACACACACACACACACACACACACACACACACACACACACACACACACACACACACACACACACACACACACACACACACACACACACACACACACACACACACACACACACACACACACACAGACTAAGAGGTAAAAGCAACAGAACATGATAAAAACACAAACGTACCATCATGGTGAGGACAGGTATTCAAGGGAAACAGATGATAGCGAGCACTACAGTGCAGTACGCGGATCTGAACAGGTTATGTTGCGTTTCACATTCTAAACACAGACGGCTTTGAATTGTGTAACAAATCATTGAAAGTGTTCGCATTTACAAATGCACAGGACGCCCTGTGTAAACAATGTGCAGGCCATGGGTTTCTGAGCAGCTCCGGTTATTCAGGTAAATAATCTTCTTACTGAGACGGGACTGCACTGGAGGACACAGCCAAGGATTATATATTTATTTTTTTTTAAATCGAGAGCGACGGGAGTTATCTTTAGTTAGGGTTCACTTTCAAACAGCATCAAAGCATAAATACAAAGTCCTGTCAACACAGTTTTTGGCAGAGTGGGCTGATCTCTGGCAGCTACCGAAGGAACCACAGAGGCAGCAGGTCATTGGCAGAGGGAAGGCATGCATGTCAAATTAGTCACTTTATTCTCACTGAAGCTCATGCTTGATATGCAACTCTATCCTTAACGGGTGTGGACACTTTAAACCATTATGCTGATTTAATAGTGATGCAATATAACAGAAAACGCTCTGAGAAAACAGCACGGTCATCACTGCTGTAAGTGAATTGGCCAATTGCCCTAAAAAAGATAAACATGTCCAAACTCATTACCCTGGTCTGCTGGAGGCAATTTTTAATTTTGCTATGCATCAGTGTAATTAAATGGATCTGGTTTTAGGGAGTGGTGTTAGTAACTAAGTAGATTAGTTACTAAGTAGATTTCTATTTGTTCTCCTCCACTACAATTCAGAGGTACATGGTGTACTTTCACTCCACTACATGTATCTAATACCTTTAGTTACTTCACAGATCTGGATGAATGATGTGAAATATAATCAAGTGTTGAATCAGACTTTAGTTCCACCTGGAGTAAATCCACCAGCTACCCTGCAGTCTACAAAGTACTTCAGACTAGCTGCACCTCCACCAGCTACCCTGCAGTCTACAAAGTACTTCAGACTAGCTGCACCTTCACCAGCTTTGAGAACACTTTCATGATCAGTCATTATAAAACATATCATATATTATTCTGAAATGGACCAATCTGCACAACGACTACTTTTACTGTCGCTACTTTCATGTGGATGCTAATACTTGTGTACATTTACTTGAGTAACATTTTGAATGCAGGACTTTTACTTGTTACAAGATCTAAGTACTTCTGTCACTTCTGGTTTAAGGCCATACTTTGAGGCTGTATGCAAGATATTATTAGGCAGCAATGTGTGCAATATCACCTTTCATTAACGATTTTAGATTGCATTTAATCCAGATCTTGAGTGACAGTCTGATGTTTGTTGATATGCACTAACGTCATGAACGACACAGAGCTGTTACATAAAGCACGCTTTTAAAATGTAACACTGTACACAGAATGCTATTTTTGAGTTTAATTTTCAGAAAACGTCTGTTTCTCGGTAGGAAGCCTCAAAAAACATCACGCTTCCACAAACCAGCCATTTCATTCATGCCCTGAAATGTCATTGTGACATTGAAACTACTACGGGTGCACATGCAAGGACAATATTGATGAGCATATGCCAGAGTTAAGCAAAAAACTATAATATTCAATATTAACCAACTCCAAATTATTATGAAGATACCAATACAAACATCCCATTATGTGTAGCATATTATGCTAAGCAACAAAAGTTAGCCTTTAGCTAGCTAGCTTAGTTTTCTGCATGTTTGACACTCACCCTCCAGCAAACAGATGAACCAAGGTGTCCCTTTGACTCATTATGGATCATATTCGGGAAGCTTCCACAGGGCACTACACGGGGACAAGGAGGAAAGACACAGGAGGAGAAAGACCCCAAACTAGCAGGCAATTGATACTCTATCCGCCTGTGTTGTGGTGGAGGTCAGCTGCGTGGGGGAAAAAAAACGAGGGTATGTAACGGCTAACTGAGCTAGCCTAGCTGCTAAAGCTAACGGGTTTCCGTTGTTAGAGGTCGATGTCAGGGCGCTTCGTTTCCTTTTTCTTGAGAACAGGGGTAATTATTCACCGTGCTTCTTTTATATTGGTGAATAATCCCGATGTTGCCGACTGTGGACGAGACTCGGCCTTTAGTCACGTTGACGTGCCTTGCCTCTCTGGAAGCTCCTCTGCGGGTCGCAATGTTTATCGACGAATGGGAAGCCGCAAAACAGAGACGCTGATTGGCTGAGGGATTACGTAGTCACTACTCTTTCACCTGATGTCTGCTTTTATTTTGAAGGGCAGAGATCATCACTGAGAGTTGTCTGATGTAACACTGGAGAGACGAGAAACACGACTTTTACTCTAAATAGAAAGGTAAAGCTAAAAGGTGATTGTAAAGCAATTCACACAGTACAGTAATTGTAGATCCTACTTATAATCAACTTTATTTAGATAGCACCTTTCATGCAAGATGTAGCCCAACTTTTTGGAAAATTGGAAAGTGGATAAAGAAACTATATTAGTATGAATTAGCATTACTAACCTATTGCTATTCCTAAGCTGATTTACCCCTCATTCACTATTAATTGTTGTGCTATTATTACCCAGCAGGACATACCAGTTTGTTGTACGGCTCCAAACAGTTTCAGGGATGTAAAAGCTTTTTCCCCCCATTAATGATCAAATGAAGATAACATTGAATAGTCAAAATCGGTTTGAGCACCCCTGGCGTAGGTTTTACAAATATCTACGCACTAACCTCTTCCATGGAATTATGTTATGCAACACTACAGGACTTGGAAGGACTCTCAAAGATGTTTAAAGAACGGGCCGATTGTTGCAGCCTCTAAATAGGCCCTTGGCTTATGTTGGACAGGCATGAGAGGATGAATGTAGACAAGGAGGGGGAAAGTGTTTCTACCCACTGAGTGAGACCTCAATCCTTTTTGGAATAAAGTTGTGGCCAACGCATTTCATACAGAGTGTCTTTGTGCATTTGGGAAACACTTGTGTGTGTGTGTGTGTGAGAGGAGAGAGAGAGAGGAGAGAGAGAGAGAGAGAGAGAGAGAGAGAGAGAGAGAGAGAGAGAGAGATATCCGGAGCCCGAAAAATGGTATTCAGGACAGCCCTAATATCCACATATTTATGTTATTTCACTTTACAGTATTTAATTTTATATTCAGTTTTGTGTTATTCTGTTTGACATTTTTTGGTTTTTTTTTGCGTCTTACCTGCACCATTGTGTCGCCCAAACTACTGTACTGTGCATATGAAGCCTTTGGATGTAACATCTTGGAGTCTTTGAGGACTGCATAGTGGTGATTTGAGCTAAATGATAACGTAGGCATGCTAACACACACTGTGAAGATGCTAACATGCTAAAGCTAAACAGATATAATGACGTTCATGTCTTTCAAACCAAAGAATTGAACATAATCAAATTGGACCACAACATTGGTATAGCTGTTTAATCGATCATTTTTGATGTTAATTAATCAGTGGACCGTGCGGAAAGGAACATTTATATCAAAAAACGTTCTTTGTTGCAAAAAAAAGACAGTCAACAAAAGTAGAAAAGCAGCTACTGTTTGTTATATAATCAACTCCATTCAATACATTCATGGTTATGTAAAAATGAATCAATGCAGCTCCAAGACTAATGCAAATCTCATGCTTTACATCTGGCATCTGGCTACCAAGCGTGATTCGGATTTCTCCAAAATTGTCAACACAGCATTCATCATTTAATTTACAAAGGGCACGCTTTAGGATGTAACACAGACATATTACGCACTAATGTTATCAGTTGAAGTCTTCCACATGGCAGCAGAGAGAGAGAGAGAGAGAGAGAGAGAGAGAGAGAGAGAGAGAGAGAGAGAGAGAGAGAGAGAGAGAGACAGAGAGAGAGACGAGAGAGAGAGAGAGAGAGAGAGAGACAGACAGAGAGACAGACAGACAGAGAGACAGACAGACAGAGAGACAGAGAGACAGACAGACAGAGAGACAGACAGACAGACAGAGAGACAGAGAGACAGACAGACAGACAGAGAGACAGAGAGACAGAGAGGACAGAGAGAGAGAGAGAGAGAGAGAGAGACAGACAGACAGAGAGACAGACAGACAGAGAGAGAGAGAGAGAGAGAGAGAGAGAGAGAGAGAGAGAGACAGACAGACAGACAGACAGAGAGACAGAGAGAGAGAGAGAGACCAGACAGACAGAGAGACAGAGAGACAGAGAGAGAGAGAGAGAGAGAGAGACAGACAGACAGAGAGACAGACAGACAGAGAGAGAGAGAGAGAGAGAGAGAGAGAGAGAGAGAGAGAGAGACAGACAGAGAGAGAGAGAAGAGCAAGGCAAACTAGGACTTAAGACTCAAACGTTCACAGAAAATGAGGTTTTCCAATTTGGGAAGCAGAATAAAATCCATACGCCTCTCAATTTGATAATTGCAAACGGGTCCAGGCCGGATCATGTGCCACGGTTTCTCAGGTCATCACGTTGTCTGAGTGAATGACAGGCACAAGAGTGTGTCTCCGGAGGTCAACGACCAGGAGTTGTTTTCTATGTATTCTGGATACACGCTTGCGAAACAGAGGGCCTCATGTTGGCCAGGGACGGCCTGTGTAAACCCTGCTTTGAATCTAAAATGCACTGGCTGCTAAATGCAGTATTGTGTTAAACTCCTGCACATCAAATGGGACATTTGCAAACAGCACCAAACACAAAGTACATCGGCTGTTGATGGAAATGTAATTCATTTCGCATTTTTGTACATTTTTTATCGCATTTTGTTAGTAGATAGCATTAATCCTTGGGAACAATAGACATATATGTTTGAAAGAAAGTGTGGATCATGATAGCAAATTGGGGAAGGGCATCGGAAGACATGTAATAACTCTTCTTTGAACTTAAGCAAGGCTGTAAAAACCCCTCTTGGTGTTAAAGGTGACATGTCATGCTTTTCCGGTTGCTACCCGTCCCCTTGTGTTATGAAGGTTTGTCTGCATGTGAACGGTCTGCAGAGTCACAACCCTCAAAGTAGGGAGTAAAACTCTAAAACTCTAACACCTCCCCAAAACGCCTCGTTGGAGATACGTCACTGTCCATTTGATTCTTCCGGGTACATCATGATGTCATGTCGTCCCCGGAACGAAATGGACCAATCCGTGGACCCGTTACGTTAAGCCCCGCTGATTGGTCCAAATTGACCAATCCACGACTTCCTCACACACTCAGTGCAGGCAGCTCTGCTGATCTCTCCTCCCTGGCTGCAGGCTGATAACAGACAGTTGGGATCGCGGCGACATTCTCTCTGCAGACCCATTCTCACAGCGTTTATCAACCTGTTTCTTACTCGATATCAAGCCACACTTATTGTTGTTACTTCGGCTGCGACTTTGTGTGTGCTCAGGGTGAGTTTGGCTGTGTTTCGCTAAACAAGGAAACCACACCTCCACGGAGCTCAGCGCGATTCACAACGTCCCGACGGGTCCCGACCAATCGGAGCACACTGGGCTCACAGGGGGGGGGGTGGAGAGAGTGAATACACAGACTTTACAGAGATGCTGTGAGAAACCAAAGTGAGTTTGGAACAGAGCACAGTATAAATCTATTCTAGTCGACCTCAACAATGGAATTATGATCAGTGGAAATGGCCATTACATGGGACCTTTAAATGTTAATCTGCCAATATCATACTTCTTAGAGCATATACTCCAAAACCACTAATGCTCTTATACACACAGAGTAGTTAAACTGTGCTTATTATTACCAGGTCTGCTCCTGAAAGTGGTCTTAAGCACTTTCAAACAAGGAAAGGTTTGTTGTGTCTCTCCAAACTTAACAGAAGTTGGCAGTTCAAGAATGTTAAGGGTTCTGGGTGTAGGGGGGACAGAGCTTTCTCCATCGCTGCCCCCACCCTCTGGAACTCCCTCCCACAACACATCAGAGACTGCACTGACCCCCCCACTTTCAAAACACTGACCAAAACACACCTCTTCAGACTGGCTTTTAATCTGTGAATTATGCTGTATTGCTGTTTTAATAACTTTTAAATGTTATTTTATCTTGTTCTAATAACTTTTAAATTCTATTTTATCATGTTTTATCACCACTGTAAAGCGTCTTTGAGCACCTGGAAAAGCGCTTTGAAATGCAATGTATTATTATTATAGCCTGTGCTGGTTTTTGCTTTCTTAAATGTAGGAGGTATAGAGTACCAGCCCTTGAAATGTGACAGTGCTAGCTGGATTCTAGGAAAATTAGTTGACAGCATGATTAGTTGTTGGTGTCTGTTAGTGGACAAAATGTATTTTTGGTCTGCGTGCTCTGTGCTTGTTTTGGCCAGTTGAGGCAGACGCAAACATATTTTGTGTCTTCCGTGCAGGTCTGTCTGGAAATAGTCAGATTGAACTTTGAGAGCAAACATTCTCCAGGACTTTTGGTAGGCCTCTGCAAACAAACAGAATGCCATCGACAATTCAGCAGCATGTTTTGAACAAGTGGACACAGTGTACTTATCGGGATTGCGCTGTCTTTTTGTTGTTCTTTTATACATTAGAATCCCCAACAGTGAATGTCACTATTAAAAGTAGAATTACACATTCCTCCATGTATGGAAACTTGCATTCATAAGATACAAAGCACATTCTGTCTTAATCTAACAGACTCAGACAGGTAGGCGTGTAATGGTGGGGCTCTTAGCAAACATTCACTACCCATTACTGTATATACATTACTGATTTAGTTCAATGTAAGACCTTTCCCAATGTGTGCTACTGTTACAGAGTTAGCATTCACCATTATTGCCACAGTTTCTGGGTGTGTTTTTTGCTGCATGTCATTGTCATGTATTTGTTTAAGCTCCAGGGATAAAAATACACATTGTGTCAGCTTTAAAAGAACAGTGAGCAGTCAGTGATAAGCGGACAAGTCTCCGAGAGAAACACGGAGTTCCCTGTCCCCTCTATATTAGGGAGAGACGGAGAATGTGTAGCTCCTGTGTGGCGACCATATTAGGGTGCTCCCTTATAAAGGACATTGATTTGGGGAATCCCTCTGTGTTAAGTAATCCCTGGCAAATTATATGTGTCACAGTCACCATATTACGAGACATGTTTATCTCCGGTGTCCAAGACACACTGGTCATTAGGTTAGGAGTGTGTGCATGAATATATAGTGTAGATGCGTCAAAAGAATGCAAATAACTATTTTTCCTCATCGCTTCTTAGAGGATTTAGTGAATATATTATGTGGGGCAGACACATTTTTCCAAGATCTAAAAGGACACAAATGATTAGTTGTGTATATTTGATCGCATGACTGGACATGTATGTAACCTGCAATGCAAAAGCTGGCAGGCAAACGAAACCTGACACTATTATTCCTTCAGGAGGCTTTATCTGTGACATGTGGTACACGTAGGTCAACACGGCATTAATGATCAACCACTGGTTTGACCACCTGAGACTACTGAACTCTGCTGATAAAGAAAACTTCCTTGCATACTCAGGGTTCATGGGTGATGGTCTCGTGTATTAATGTGTATTAATCTCTACTAAACAAACGAAACAAACGATATTCATTTGCAAAAAGAACATTTTCAGTCCGTCCATGGGCAGGCACACACACATATTGTCTATTACTAAACATGTAGAACAATGCATGTATCAACATATATACCAGCATATTTATTGATCAGTACAACTCAAATATTGATAATTCATTTGAACAAAAAGATCAAAGTTAGTGTTGACAAGGACTGAGGGCTCATTGTCCATTTTCAAGTCTGTGTTTTGATGAGGAAACATCTTTGCTGTTAGGAAAAAACCAGTTGTACTTCAATGCACTGCTCCAGGGCACTGTCCCCTCTATATGTGTGTGTGTGTGACATTTCAGGTCTACCTCACACACGTGAACAGAGCATGGGTTTGTGCCCGCGAGCAAATGGAGGACGAAAATCCACAACATCTGGAATGAGCACTGACAGCTGGAGGAGTGGCAGGTAGCAGGAAGCCAGGTGTTTTCGTCCACTGGACAACATGACATATAGGTGGATGATTATAAGACCCCTAAATTATTGCACATATTGTATGTATCTTTAGGCAGCCTACAGTACTTCCACCCTAATTAGTCACGACATAAGTTTGTGATTGTTCATGTCATCTGTGGCCTTTTAATCGTAGAAACATTGATTGCCCATTAATTTATGTGCACTATCACTTTAAACTTTTTAAATACGCGTCCCAAATCTTTTTTTAGTAGCTTTAGCCATTTTACTATAGCCATGTCTCGGTTAGTATAAGAAATAATGTAGAACTTTCATGGACTCAGAACGATTGAATGCACATGTAATTAAGTACCAAGAGATTGTAAGAAATTAAAAACAATGTTTATATGGGGTAATTTAGATTAAATATTTTAATAGTTATATTTAAAATAGTTTTATTCTGAAAAACCGGAAGTTCACACACACTTTTAACTTCAAAGTTTTATTCTGAAAATTCTTCATTTCCGGTTAGTTTAAGCATGTGGAAAACCATACGTTTTGAAACCGTGAATTGACAGTGAAATGACATGTGGTGTTGTACACTAAACACACTGTTATTAACACTCATGTATTGACGCTTCAATACTGTTATTAGGGGATAGACCCCAAACTAGCAGGCAATTGATACTCTATCCGCCTGTGTTGTGGTGAGGTCAGCTGCGTGGGGGAAAAAAACGAGGGTATGTACGGCTAACTGAGCTAGCCTAGCTGCTAAAGCTAACGGGTTTCCGTGTTAGAGGTCGATGTCAGGGCGCTTCGTTTTCCTTTTTCTTGAGAACAGGGGTAATTATTCCACCGTGCTTCTTTTATATTGGTGAATAATCCCGATGTTGCCGACTGTGGACGAGACTCGGCCTTTAGTCACGTTGACGTGCCTTGCCTCTCTGGAAGCTCCTCTGCGGGTCGCAATGTTTATCGACGAATGGGAAGCCGCAAAACAGAGACGCTGATTGGCTGAGGGATTACGTAGTCACTACTCTTTCACCTGATGTCTGCTTTATTTTGAAGGGCAGAGATCATCACTGGAGAGTTGTCTGATGTAACACTGGAGAGACGAGAACACGACTTTTACTCTAAATAGAAAGGTAAAGCTAAAAGGTGATTGTAAAGCAATTCACACCGTACAGTAATTGTAGATCCTACTTATAATCAACTTTATTAGATAGCACCTTTCATGCAAGATGTAGCCCAACTTTTTGGAAAATTGGAAAGTGGATAAAGAAAACTATAGTAGTATGAATTAGCATTACTAACCTATTGCTATTCCTAAGCTGATTACCCCTCATTCACTATTAATTGTTGTGCTATTATTACCCAGCAGGACATAACCAGTTTGTTGTACGGCTCCAAACGTTTCAGGGATGTAAAAGCCTTTTTCCCCCCATTAATGATCAAATGAAGATAACATTGAATAGTCCAAAATCGGTTTGAGCACCCCTGGCGTAGGTTTT